>NC_054534.1:15719025-16040692 GCF_017654505.1 Polyodon spathula
ACATAAATAAATAGCTTAATATAAATGTGGACATCATGCTTGCGATCCCTGGTTTACCAACATGTGGAATCATTTGATTGGTAGATGTCCAATTATTTAGCTTTTCTGTTTGAAAAGTCACCACACACTCTTAAAAAAGTAAACGGTAGAGGAAGAAAAAGGAGGAGAATAACAATTTGACCTTAGTTTAACGACTTATATCTCATTGTGTACAAGAGGTATTTACGTTTTCTTTTCACATTCGGTGTAAAAAAGTTTCAGACTTTTGGTACTGGAACAAATGGTAATTTGTGATTTCATTTTGCCACTACAACATGGTGAAAACAGTAAAACTCTTGGAGCTGTATAGAGACTAGGTAGTTTCAAAGAAGTTTTCTATCTTGTGCAAGGATCTACCGTTCCTCTCAATAAGACTAATGTACCACCTGCTGAACCTAAATATTTGTAACTGATATGTTTTGCTGGTGATGGATCTCTTTGTATTGAAAAGGATATATCTAAATGTATTTGCTACCCCGAGGACATACTGGAAACTACACATTTTTAAATAAATAAAATTACAAAAAAAATGAGCAAACAATGATCTATGTTAGTGACAATTTTGGGCTTTTGATCTGCTATAAATGTGTATTATATAGGATTTAGCATGATGAAAAACCTAACCAATATAATCTTTACTTGGATGTACTTTTTAATTTCTGAGGTATGCTCATGGTCCCGCTAACACCACCCTATTTAAAAACAAAACTATACTTTTTGGGTGGCAGACAAATGTCAGAAAAATGCATAAGAAACACTTCCTAGCAAATTCATCTTGTGTTAAGGCCAGAGGAGAGCTGTCTAGATGGATGCATCTATTACTTTTGACTGAGACAGTGTCAATAAAACTGACCTCATCTGACCTGGTGCAAGCAGGACCTGTCTGATACAAATGTTGCTGACACAACTAAGCTTTTTAAGCAAAGGGGTGTAAAAACTATAAAACAGCAGGTACATGGAGGTGTATCTGAAAAGCATCAAGATCCTCCAAGAATACACTGCAGCGGCGTGTCTGATGCTTCTTCCAGAAATTGGTAACTCATACCACTGCTTAATTTCTGTTAATAACTAGCGGCCTCATCATTGTGTTAATGATAATGACTATGATGTAAAGTGTAACTTTTGATTATTGGGAAACTTGTTAAATTCTGCTTAAATCCTTGTAGTGTGCGCTCATTCATAGAGAAACATAAATAATGCAGTTTCCTTACATAAGTACATTTGACACAACACTGTAAAACATTTAGGCTCAGATATTGACTTACTATAGACATTGATCATAAGTTGTAATAGAAAGTGTGCTTCTGCTTACCTCTACGAATATGAAGCAGGGTATAATGGAATAACTGCGCTGTGTGTTGTGTGAAGCCATGCTTCTTTCTTAGGTGACGTCAATGTTGCTTTGCGGAATCTAGAAAAGAACCATGGAAAAATTATTTAATATGAGTCTCAAAGATGTACCTGCAAAATAAAGGGTATGAGGGTTTTAGCAGAACAAACTACCTCATAAACAGATTTTGATAGTATTTTATTACTATTACCTGGCATTTCTTAATGGAAAAAAAAAATCAAGACGTGCTGCATTTGAATTGAAGCATGGTACATAAGCTGCATCAAATTCATTTGTGATGCACATTTCCTCCAGGGGTGTAGTATAACTGCATGGCTTTAATTTTGTTCTATGACTATTTGAAACAACCTTGATCGGTTTATAATTTAATGTAACAGTCTACTATCTTAGCCTATTGACTGCATAGAATTTTAACCACATGTAGCTCTTGCTGCAGTATGTAGGTATATAAAAAACATCCTACAACCCATGCATCTGCCAAGAGCTTACTCACCCATACAATGCTGTGACAGGCCTGCACATAGGAAAAGACAGGCCAAAAGAACTGAACTTCCATTGATTGTCTCATGTATTGATTATTCTGATTCCTAGCATGTTAGGCCATAAGAAATGCGGTGGAGACACACCCTGAAGCTTCAAGAACTCTCTGACATTTAATAGAAAAAAAGTGCAAGGTACTGCATGCAGGCAATACAAATGTGCATTATACATATCAAATGGGAGATACTGAAATTGAAGAAGGAATCTATGTAAAAGACTTAGGAGTTTATGTTAACTCAGAAATGTCTTCATCTAGACAATGTGGGGAAGCTATAAAAAAGGCCAACAAGAAACAAAAAACAAATCAATTAAAAATGAAAACCTGCAAAGTCTTCATTAAATAAGTATTACCAATTTTGCTATGACACTCCTAAATAAGCTCAGGTGCAACCAATTGCCTTCAGAATTCACACAATAAGTTAAACAGAGTCCATCTGTGTGCAATACAAGTGGGTCACATGATTTCAGATTAAATACACCTGTCTCTGTAAGGTCCCACAGTTGGGTAGTGCATTCAAAGCAAAGATACTACCATGGAGACCAAGGAGTGTTCAAAACAACTCCAGGATAAAGTTGTGGAAAGGCACAGATCAGGGGAGGGGTATAAAAAGATTTAAAAGGCACTGAATATCACTTGGAGGACCGTCACATCAATCATTAAGAAGTGGAAGGTATACGGCACCACCCAGAATCTGCTTAGAGCAGGCCGTCCTCCCAAACTGAGCAGTCGGGTAAGAACGTCATTGGTCAGAGAAGTCACCAAGGGCCAATAACAATTCTGAAAGATCTACAGCGTTCCATAGCTGAACTGGGAGAAACTGTCCATCTGTCAACATTAGCTGAGGTACTCCACAAACCTGGCCTGCATGGAAGAGTGGCAAGAAAGAAACCATTTCTAAAAAAAAGCCCAGCAAAATCCTGTTTGGAATTTGCAAAAAGGCATGTGGAAGACTGAAAAGATGTGGCAAAAGATGAAGTGGTCTGATGAAACAAAAACTGAACTATTTGGCCTAAATGCAAAACGTTATGTCTGGCGCAAACCCAACACAGCACATCACCCATGTAACACTATTCCCTACTGTGAAGCATGGTGGTGGCAGCATCATGCTATGTGGATGCTTTTCATTGGCAGGGACTGAGAAGCTTAGCAGGGTAGAGGACAAAATGGATGGAGCTAAATAGTCTGCAAAAGACCTAAGACTGGGACGGAGATTAACCTTTCAGCAGGACAATGATCCCAAGCACACAGCCAAAGCAACACTGGAGTGGCTTAAAAACAAGAAAGTGAATGTCCTAGAATGCTTCAGTCAAAACCCGGACTTGAATCTGATTGCGAATAATACAGGCACATATCTGCCAAATCAGCACAAAAATCAAAACCTAATACAGTAGTAATGGATTAATGTACATATACAATGTATGTAGTATAAAGGTTTATTACAGAAGAAATATAAAACAGTGTAATGTAACTAGCACTGTACATTACTATACAGTATGTAACATTCTGTATTTTAATTATTTAATACAGTAATTCTATGTTGCCTTGGATAAAGATCGTCAGCTAAATGAATTTAAAAAAAGAACAAAAGAGATGGCTTATAGCAAAATGCATAGCAACATTGTGTATTTGTAGCCTAATTAATCTTGTTTATATTTGCTTACTTTTAAAAGCAAAAAATGTCCCCATGTTTAAAGCAGTTTGCGTGTTGTTTTTGTTCACTAACCTATTTATGGATATGTAAATGCTTTTTCTATAGACGTTCGCAAATCCAACTTTTCAAAATATCCGCCTATACCAGTCCACAGGGGGTGGGATATACGACATTGTACTGTACTTTAAGAAGAAAGGCATGATGGTCAACAAGATTGTCAGCTGGTGGCAGAAGATCAATGGGAGAGGGAGATCTGAGGATGAGGATGTACCAATAGGCACTGCAACAATTGCTAAAGCTTATCTTTATTATGAAAAGTTAATGCATTGAGGTAAATGTTTTTAAATACAGTATTCGGTGTGTTATACACACACACACAACCTCAAGTGCACTATTTCTTACTTTAAGTATATTTACAAATCCTGATAACTTCTGATTAATACCATAATCCAGTATTTGTGAAAAACATCATTTAGCCTAGACCCATAAATTGGCCTTGCAAGACCACAAGTTTGACATGAATAGGTTCTGTTTGCAGTCTTCACATGAACAGATGGGGCTGAGGCAGTAGCTTGGCTGGGCATTTTGATCTATATGGTCATAAAACAAGACTGGTTCTTAAAAGTACTCTCCCTTGGGAAACATTTGGAAAAATAATGCAAAATGGAGCATTATATGTATTCCCAAATGGAAACTGTAATAAATGTAATAGGCCTATTTAGAAAATGTATATTAAAAGGTCATAGCTAAAGTTGACATTTTACCATGGTTGTACAACTGTATTGGGTTTCATCATCCACATAAAGTTAGACTTCAGTACTTAAAGTGATTATTCACACAAACAGACAGCTATTAAATCAGTTTATAAGCCCTGCTGATAAATAGCAGTATTATATACTGCAAGATATTCATTACAGAAATGTAGGTCTGACTTTCTGAAATACTTCTAATTTTGTTATTAGTCTAGTTGCATTTAATATTCTCAGATTCAACAAAGTCCGGAAACTATACCTCTTTTTTCTTATTTTTTTTTTATTTATTTATTTTTTTTTTTTTTTATTGCACAAGGCAAGCACATCGAACGGCTACAGACAGTCCAGGTTTTGTCTGAGCTGCCTAGAGTATACATATTCATTTGCATATAGGTCTCCCCAACTTAACATCATAATGTAGTTTATCCAGGATGCCTGTCCTGCAACAATGCTGGTGCTCTAATTCAATTAAATGGACTGTGGGAGCAGAAAACAAACATTGTTGCAGGAGGGAACCTGATCTTGATACTCATTTATGGCCCACGATGTTACAAAAAAATCCATATACAATTGGAATAATCATGGAAAATATATTGTGATGAGGACAGCTCAGGGTGCAGTAAAAGTAATGAGTTTTAGAGATTTTTCCTTTGCAAATTCAAACAAACTCACTATTTTGGGGTGAGGGGCGATTACCAGAACAAAATATTACTTTAACAAGGACTGCAATGTACCCACAATATCAGCCACAATTACAAATGTAATAGACAGTCCAAGATGGCAGGACATTAACATACAACCTATTGAAAAATACACAAGCAGCAGTGTTTAACAGTGTTGTGAACAACCAACTGGCTGTTATTACTCAGTGCATATACTTGTGATAGGGATCAAAAAAGATCTTTAGGATTGAATAGATGGATAGCTTATTGAATAATAAAAACTTACAACAGATCTCAAGGGCTGCCTTGTTTCATATTACATGTGCCTACCTCTAGAAATATCATAAACGCCAGTACAGCACACTGCATGCTTGTACATTTTGTACAAAGCCAATACCGGGATGTTTTGAATATAAAATACAAATTATAAATGTAAGTGCTAATTATAATACATTGCCTGTTTTCATTTCTCCATGGCCCACTAAATCCTATATTTGGTAATCATCATCAATGATCAATATTAACACATACTTTTGCACCAGGGTAATTACATACACATAATTTTTTATGGAATAATTTTGCCATTTGGAGGCAGAAGGGTAATTAACCAGATGAAGCAGCTGGGACACCCTTATTGCAGATTTAGCTGCAAATATTAGAACTAGAATTGTATCCAACTCTCTCCAGCATCACATTATGTGCAACATAACAATTTTTTTTGTGGCCTTACGTAACAGAATACACTTGTTACAGTGACTTGTGACTGGGGTGGGCTGAAACAACTCTATGGTGTGATAGATATGCGCCGCTTAAGGGGAGCATAAAACAAAATCGAGTGTGTGGGAGGTATAAGTTGCAACTTTTTTTTTTTTTTTTTGTTCAGTGGCTTAAATTCAGCGATCAGAACGTAAAAAGAAACATTAGGAACCACATGTTTTTTTGTCTATAGTTACTGTGTGTGACACCTTGTATCTCAGACTTGTTGTGTCTGGTTGGAGATAAACCATTAGCATAAAAGTGCACATATTTTTTTTTTTTTTTTTTTAATTCTGTAAAAACCATTACATTTTAAAAACCATGTCCTTTTAACAGTTGAACAAAAGCTGTCAGATTCACAGGTCCAAATATAAGGTAAAACAAGTGATTTTTGCTATACAGTGGCATTACCTAAAATTATAGAAGGATTATGGGTAACAGCTAGGTCATGTTACTCATTTCTAAAATCCTTATGTTGTGCAGTTTCAAAAAATGTATACTTATTCCAGTGACATAAGTACTTTAGGAGTATATTTTTAGGACGTACTGAAGGATCATTTTTCTCCCATCTAGAGTACAGTGAAAAAGTATTTGCCCCCTTTCTGATTTTCTGCATTTTCGCATATTTTTCACATTGAATTTGGTCAGATCTTGTTGTGGGTTGTACATAGAGGGAGTCTGATAGAAAAAATGAAAGTTTGGTGCTACTTTCATTTGTTTGGTGTTCAAGGTAATCAAACATGCAATCTTCAGGTGTGAAAAAGTAAGTTATTGCCCCCCTAGTTAACTCAACCCAATAAAAGGGATAATTAGGGTCAGCTGTTTGAATACTTTGGTTAACAATCAGGCCTGATTTGGGCCAACCCTGCCCAATATAAATCTGACTAACTTTGGCCCTTGAAGTTGTCTGCACACAGGTTCTAGAGGCACATCATGCCACGATCAAAATAAATTCCTGAAGACCTCTGGAAAAAAGTTGTTGATGCCTATCAGGCTGGAAAGGGTTACAAAGCCATTTATAAGGCTCTGGGGCTCCACCAAACCAGTCAGAACCATATTGTCCAAAGGGAGAAAGTTTGGGACAGTAGTGAATCTTCCCAGGAGTGTCCGTCCTGCCAAAATCTCTCCAAGAGCAAGGCGTAAAGTCGTCCAGGAAGTCATAAAGAACCCTAGAACAACATCCAGGGATCTGCAGGCCTCTCTCGCCTCAGCTGAGGTCAGTGTTCATGACTCCACCATCAGAAAGACACTGGGCAAAAATGGGATTCATGGCACAGTAGCAAGGCGGACACCACTGCTCACTAAAAAGAACATGAATGCTTGTCTCAAGTTTGCCAAAAAGCACCTGGATGATCCTCAAGAGTCCTGGAACAATGTTCTATGGACAGATGAGTCAAAAATGGAACTTTTTGGCCAACATGGGCCCCATTATGTCTGGCGAAAAAAAACCCCACTGCATTCCACAGTAAGAACCTCATACCAACAGTCAAGCATGATGGTGGTAGTGTCATGATTTGGGGATGCTTTGCTGCATCAGGACCTGGACAATTTGCCATCATTGAAGAAACCATGAATTCTTCTCTGTATCAGAGTATTCTACAGGAGAATGTCAGGTCATCCATCCCTGAGCTGAAGCTGAAGAGCAGCTGGGTCATGCAGCAAAGACAATGATCCAAAACACACAAGCAAGTCTACATCAGAATGGTTGAAGAACAAGAAATTTAAAGTTTTGGAATGGCCTAGTCAAAGTCCATACCTAAACCCCACTGAGATGTTGTGGCAGGACCTGAAATGAGCAGTTTATGCTCAAAGACCCACAAATGCCATTGAGTTGAAGCAGTTCTGCATGAAGGAGCGGGCCAAAATTCCTCCACTGCGCTGTGAGAGACTGAACAATAACTATAGGAAGTGTTTGGTTGCAGTTATTGCTGCTAAAGGTGGCGTAACCAGTTATTGAGTCTAAGGGGGTGATTACTTTTTCACACGGGGGCACTGGGTGTTGCAAAACTTTCTTTAATAAATAAATGAAATAAGTATCAACATTTTGTGTTATTTGTTCACTCAGGGTCCCTTTTATCTAATATTAGATTTTGGTTGAAGATCTGATAACATTCAGTGTCAAAAATATGCAAAAATGCAGAAAATCAGACAGGGGCCAATACCTTTTCATGGTACTGTATATTCCATACACAGTCTGTTTAGGATTTATAAATGACTAAGCCTCAGAACTATTTGTCAGCTGTCAAAGTGGCTGTGATGTGAATGTAAAATCAAATTTTTTCTTCAGTCCTCCACTTATCAGTTTGGTGGACCTTTTTTTTATTTTAAAAAGCAATCTATCTCACGGTCTGTCTCTTCATTCCACAACATCAGACACTTCCTGTACTTAAATAATGATCTAAACAAAAAAATACAAAATTGTTTTTTATATAAATCCCAGGGCATAATCTAACTAAAATTAATGTTAAAAATTATGTGATCTGTAAAGTTGATATGTCAAGAGATTTACCCAATTTTGCAATGAATGCCCAAGTAACTCAATATACTATGGTATACCAAATATGAAGACAATAACGCCATGTGGACTGTCTCTATACAGCAGAAACATATTGAGGATCAGATGGATGTAGTCATTGTTTTATAGTAATCAAGCACTCTAGAACTGGAAACATTTGAATATGTTCTCAGCACATCACTACGAGAATATGACTTACAGCCGTTTATTGATATAAATCAGGGACACCTTAGCCATACTTGCATATTCTCTTATTCTTAAACATGACTTTTCAGAACAGTCAGTTCTATACAGTAACCTTTATTTTCTATCCCTAACTTCCCTGAATTAGATGCAGTAAATACACCAGATTTTAAATAAACAGGTACTAATTAATGTGACTTCATGTCTGTTTGTGTAAACATAACCTAGGAAATTGAAAACAGGCAGTCTTAAAATGTGATTAAATCCTTGTATAATAAATCTAAGAAACCAGCTAGTCAATCAGTCAGATCCACAGATGCACGTCATGTAAGTTCAATAAAAAAAATTAAAAAAAAAGATTACAACAATTATACACAGCAGCCTGAACACAATGCATTTCTTTTAGCACAACGGGATTAAACTGCAATTATCATGCATATTGCTTCCTTCTAAAGCTGCAGACACGAATGCTCCCAATAGAAATAAACAATCCTCGAGGCTGCCCTTTTTTATTACATGTACATTACAGTTAAGTTGTCTTTTTTCACTATAGAAAAATATAAAATAAATGTGGAGCTATTAATTCTACAGCTTAGCACATTATAAATAGGGGTCTACTTAAAATGTGGTAACTTTACGTATTTTTCACTGGTAGGTTGCGGAATAAAATTAGGATTTCACAGACCTGTTTAATCATTAAATAAACCTAAGTAGACAGTATTTCAGAACACTATAAAGCCCAAAAATGGTGGTACTTGCTTCCTTACTAAAACAGTGATTGTTTTTGATTGGTATATGTCAAACAAGCTGTTTAAATTCCACAGTCTATCAAACTAATCTGCCATTGCTGGAAATCCCTCCTGTGACGTTACTGGTTGGAGAAGGCAGCAGGAGAAGTACGTAGTGTGTGAAGTAAGTGATTTTTCTAAAGCAAAGTGTGTGGAAAATGTCAAATTTTAACATTTTAGATTCAGAGTTTTGTAATTGTGACTTACTGCTGATGATTTTGTACAATATTATTACAACAAAGCAATTTATATACCAGCTACATGTAGCTTTTACATGAGTTGTCCAGTTTCCAAATGTTCGTAGTATTTAATAGTAAAGTAAATGCTCTTGGCATCAGTGACCTGGAGCTGATTGTGCTAATGGAATCAGAAACAGGATTGGATCCCGGCTCATTTTTAGCCAGATCATGTAAGGTGTTTGTGTACAAAGCAGATTTTTTGACCAGACCAGAAATATGCATGCATTTTTAGGCTTCCGCATAGAGTGACAATACAGATTCAAAGGTGGACAAGAGGTGGCTTTAGTGATGTTGTTTTGTGAGAAAGAAACTATACCCACGGGGAAAAAAATGATAAAACTTTAAAAATAATAACAATAAATATAATAATAATACGTTAATAACTTACTCTTTAATTTATAACATTAAAGTTGTTATATGTATTTTTTTATACCTATGAAGGGGGATTATTATTATTATAATAGTAATAATAATGTAATGCGTATGAGAATTATGAAACACATAAATACAAACACAAGCTACCTGCTGCGACAGGTTGTACAGTCAGTTCAGACGTCTGTAAAAGCATCCAGGACCTCTCTATTCAGGCCCACAATTTTAAAACTGGCATTCAGAAAAGTTGTCGGCTTGTCGAAGGGAAGCAGCGGTGTATATTCAACTGATCTACATAACAAATAGAAGCAGATCATAATACCACTTTATAGTTTAAAACACTAAATAGAACCCTCCCTAGCATTTTACTTATTTTTCCAATTTTTATGATTCCCACATGCCCTGGTAGAAGTGTGACTTTCAAAACCCTGAAACAGACATTCTAATAATCTCAGTGGCAGCACTGAGATCCGCTTCTGATCCATCCCAGTGAGCAACATTCTCAGAAAACCATGTCATTTCTTTTTTTTTTTTTAATAGAAAAAAGTTTTTCGATAAATAACAGATCCTATTAAGATGTATGAGATTTTCTCAGAGGATTTGTTGTCATAAGTTAGTTTTATAATAATAAGCTTTTAGCATACTTATACGGAGCAAGTGTCAACTAATTATCCTTTTCCTTAAGAATTATCATATATACATGTCGGAAGTGTCTGTCTGAATTCAAAGCTGCAAGTGAAAACTGCCAGAGCGTGATATTACAGGTACCAGCAGGCTACATCAAAACAACAGGTTCTGTTTAGGCCTATGGATTCTAGCAGCATTACATACAGTGCAATTGTTAATCACACTGTGAACATTTATTAAAATAATATAGGCATACAATAATTCTGTAAGGATCTATGTTTGAAACAAAGCAATGGTTTCATCATTTTCTAGTTAATACTTTTCAGTTGAGTTTTTAATGTACTAAAATTTGAGGTATAAAGGAGTCTAGAAGGGAAAAACTCAGCATTTTAAACAGGGCCAAAACAAATGTCAAAGACTGGTCATGACTGAAAACAATCAATGCACAACCAGTCAACCAATTCACGTTTTATACAGTATGAAGGACACAATTACCTATAGCAGGCCTTTGACAGATCAATAAAAAAAAAACACATGTCAAAAGGCTTCTTTCATGATAGCATAGGTCTTACCTGTGAATTTTAACAAATTTGAGGAAAAAAAAATGTGCACAATTGCACACTCCAATGTTAAAATGGTAAAAACCACCTTAAAATCCTCCAACAATTTCTGTCAATTTCACTTTTTAGTTACAAGCAGCTGTTTGGATGTCTCTTGGCCACTCAAATAAGCAGCTCAAGTGTGATATGGATCAAGGATATCAGGCCTTATGGAAGCACTCCACTTTGTAAGCAGTGGAGCTATACAGAACAAATAGCTGACAGAAGAATTCCATTTTATAATGCCTTTGTGCATATGAGTGTTGCAAGGATGTGGCTTTGGCTCAAAGTTCATTTTCTCAATGGGATTTGGAAGTCTGGAGATAGAAACCAATAATGTGGGGCAAACGCATTGAAAACTAGGAACTGATAGATGTTTAGACACACTTCTAATTGTGACCCATCTTGAAAGATGAAGTAGTAGAAGTGTTAACACAACCAGTGCATCTGACCCTGTTGTGGCCTGTCATCCTCAGTTTCCAACAGTTAACTAATTTATGTTATTGTACTTTGTTTTTGCCTTCAATAGCCCCAGGGGTCCACAGTTTATTAGACTTTGTAGTTTGAGCAGGCAATTATCCAGGTTACACTTCTACAATAAATGAATATAGAAATATGATGTTCCAAACCAGTAATCCACTGGTCCTTGGAAAGTGAATACGGTACAGAATGTATAATTCACACGGTCATATTTTAATGGATTATGTCTTATATTTAATAAAAGGTGTAAAAATACACTCCATCTAAATCTATGTGTCTCAATCCCCTAAAGGAAAGGATGATTTCTTTAACGCTACACAAGTGGTTACTTTCATTGTTTTTATCTTTGTACAGTACATCAAATTTACAAATTAAATTAGGTCTATGGTATGACAAGGTTTACTATATATAACCCTGGACTCAATTCTGAGTCAACAACACATTTTAAATCTCGGGTCAAAATTGTATTTATTTTTTTGGCCTGCCATTTCCTTAACCCTTAGCGGTCCATTTATTCAGCACTTGTCAGGCCCGTCGGGTCCAATTTATTTTCAAACGCGCTGCTGATTTTACATGTGCGGTTTAAAATATAGTTTTTTCATAGTAAAACAGGTTTAACAGGCCCTGAGTAGCAAAAGGACGTCAATACTGCATCTCTAGCCAAGCCCCACCCCTTGATCGCTGTATTTTTCACATACCTCTTTATAATCGTACATACTGATAAATCCTCTCCTGATCACTCATAATAATGTGATACAAGTCTTTATTTTATTACTATAAGATCTCAAAAAGCTCTGCAAATGTCCATGATATTCTTTGCGCACTGGATGCAGAAGCTGCTATCTCCTTTTTTGTATCTCCTTGTTATCTCTGTGGTGCACGGGCTATCTGTATTGCTCAGACACACCCCCTTTTTTTCCGGCTTCATTCGGCTCCTATTGGTCTCACTCGGCCATTGAAAGGTTTTCTCAGCTTTTTTCTGAAGAAAAAAATGACTAGAAACCTGTGCTTTACATCTTTTTGATGATGTCGGACAAGTTCCGACATTGGACTGGAAAGGGAAAATTGTAATGTTGGACCTCGTCCGACATGGGGCCGCAAAGGATTAATTAAGATTGGTTCTCATGCGTTTAGAAGTTTGCCAAACATTCTTTGACTATTTCCTTATCATGTTTATAGACATTTATGGAATTGGTGGCAGCATCACGCTATAAGGATGCTTCTCTGCGTCAAGGCCTGGTAAGCTTGTGAAGATAAAGGGCAGAATGGATGCATCAAGGTACTGAGAAATCCTGGAGGAAAACCTGCTGAAGTCTGCAAGAGACCTGGGACTTGGGAGAAGATTCATCTTCCAGCAGTACAATGACACCAAACATACAGCCAAAGCCACACTGGAGTGCCTTAAAAACAAAAAGGTCAATGTCCTGTAGTGGCCCAGTCAAAGCCTGGACCTCAATCCAATTGAGAATATGTGGAAAGAGTTGAAAATTGCTGTTCACCAAAGGTCCCCATCCAACTTGACGGAGCTTGAGCAATTTTGCAAAGAAGAATGGGCAAAAATTGCGTGTCCAGATGTGCAAAGCTGGTAGAGACTTATCCAAATATACTCATGGCTGTAATTGCTGCCAAAAGTACCTGTATAAAATAGACTCAATGGGGTGAATACTTATGCAATAAATTATTTTATGTTTTGTATTTGTAATTAATTTAGAACAATTTGTAAATTTTATTTTTCACTTTGACATTATGGACTTTGTGTTGATCAGTGGCAAAAACTCCTAGTTAAATCCATTTTGATTCCATGTTGTAACACAATAAAATGTGGAAAAGGGTGGGTGAATACTTTTGAGAGCCACTGTAGGTTTATTACCCCTTTCTTTTCTCATGGCAGTTTCTAAGTCGCAGGGTTGTACTCTAATATACGGTGCGTTTCTTTCTCTTAAACCAGCAAGACAACTAAACACTCACTGTCTCCTGGTCCAGGCAGGGCTTCGGTGAGGAAGGTGAGTTGATCCCGTGGCTAACCTCTAAACATCACTGCTACAGCGAGAGCTCACTAACTTCTGCTTGACACTCCAAAACACCACACCACCCACTCTCCGAACTTCCTCACCTGTCTGGATCAGGATTCTGCAGCGTCTCTTATTAGCCAAAATACTGTGCATACAACCAGAACAGAAATGCATTTTAAGAATCATATATATATATATATATTATATATATATATATATATATATATATATATATATATATAGAGAGAGAGAGAGAGAGAGAGAGAGGAGAGAAAGAGAGAGAGAGAGAGAGAGAGAGAGAGAGAGAGAGAGTGATGAATTCTGTAATTTTCAAGGTTCGTTGAGCCCAATGAATGATCAATCAAACACCAGAGCCCAATGAATGATCAATCAAACACCAGAGCCCAATGAATGATCAATCAAACACCAGAGCCCAATGAATGATCAATCAAACACCAGAGCCCAATGAATGATCAATCAAACACCAGAGCCCAATGAATGATCAATCAAACACCAGAGCCCAATGAATGATCAATCAAACACCAGGGCCCAATGAATGATCAATCAAACACCAGAGCCCAATGAATGATCAATCAAACACCAGGGCCCAATGAATGATCAATCAAACACCAGAGCCCAATGAATGATCAATCAAACACCAGGGCCCAATGAATGATCAATCAAACACCAGAGCCCAATGAATGATCAATCAAACACCAGAGCCCAATGAATGATCAATCAAACACCAGAGCCCAATGAATGATCAATCAAACACCAGAGCCCAATGAATGATCAATCAAACACCAGGGCCCAATGAATGATCAATCAAACACCAGAGCCCAATGAATGATCAATCAAACACCAGAGAAGGGATTGGACGGTATTAAATTTGCACGGTATGACAATTGTAAAAAAAAATACTGTGGTAACCTTAATATCAGGGTATACAGTACATCATTTTATAAAATATATCAAGTTATAAAATAAAGGCTTAAATGAAGAAAGACTAATGTAAATCACTTAAATTACTGTAATTCACAAGAATAAAACCAACAAATCACACTTCCTTTTAGAGAATGATTTAAACATTTGGTATTTAGTATTTTACTATACCAAATAACTTGGTACGTTTCTTTTTTATAAAGACAATCAGAATAATAATTAAAAAACAAAAATAAAAAAAAAATAAAAAACTAAAGCTGTACACTCTCAATGTTATACTACAGCAGTATTAAGGTATATTACTTGCTAAGGAATAAAATTTTGATTCCTTATTTCCTGTTTCATAGTTATGGTATTACATGGTTTGGCGCCAGCGGTAAAAACCGAAAAACCAGGGTCATAAGGTTGGGTAGGGAACACCAGAGCCCTATGGATGATCAATCAAACACCAGAGCCCTATGGATGATCAATACCCAGTTGATCATATGCTTGAAATTGATTCAAATTGTTACTGTAGTAATGTTTAGCAAATTAAATCAGGTTTGTATTAACCCTAACCCTAACTTAGAAATTGACAATGTTTGTTAACAGTTAATAAACAAAAAAAAAAAACCAGCCCTTAAAATAAAGTGTGACCTAAAAAACAGCTGTGTTCAATCAGTCTAATTTGTGGAGCTAAACCTTTCGACATTCCCTAAAAGTAGATTCCCAAAAGACAAGCTTTATTCAACCTAAGAGTTAAGTTTTGATTTAACATGATATAAAATAAATTAAAAAAAAACCCGCCATGTTCTATCAGCAGCTTGCCTGCATTTACCGCTCGCATATCTGAGGTGAAACACTGTTCAGAAAATTAATTATTTATTTTAACAAATTAGCTTTGTTTGTTTTTTTGGTATTTAAGTACAAAAGGCTGCAACATTTAAACACCTCAGTTTTGTTTACTAGTAATAAGCATCCTGAAAATCTAGAACTATAAATAGCATTAAGCAGCAGAGAAGTTTGTACCATGTAAGGCCATCCATCCCCCCCCCCCCCCCCCCCCCCCCCCCCCTAGGGGTACCGTATGCCAATAACCAACAAACGTATAGCGTTAACCCGCGTATGACTGACTGAATTGCAATCGCATACCGACTGAATGGCATTCTGGTTCATAATTAAACAACCTTCCTTTTTTCGCATATTTTTCTTTATATATTTACATGCCAACACTGGTACGAACAAACGCTTGCCAAGGCTCTCAAGCACCTGACCAGACTCAAATTTCTGCCAGATACTCAGGTTGATATGTGGAGAGTAAAATGACTTGCTTGTTTATCATGAAGCAGTATTCAACATTTGTTTACAGTATGTGGAAGAGACAGTATAGGAAAAAGAGGCGAAGTTCAATTAATAGTTGTGTTTCAAATGACAATATATAACTTCTGATACCACAGTTAATTTTAAAAGCAGTGTTATTGCCAAAATAATATTTTGGTTTATTTTTATTCTTAGTTTACGTGTGTAAGTTGCCTTTACATGTTCAGAATGATTGATAAAATTGAAATTAATTACATGATATGGGGCAGCCAGACTTGATGGACAGGGGCCAATTGTCCCTTGTATGTCTTTAAATGCCCATAGAGCAGTTCTTTAATTGGCAGCCCGCGAGAGCCTTTCTTTTGGCTTGCCGAATGCAAGATTGAACGGTCACCACTATCTACGGGTTATTTATGTCCCCTAACAAGCATTTTGTTTTTTTTGGCAACACGCCATAACACAGGAACACTTTATCAGCACTTTATCTATTAATCATTCTCCTTCCTTGTTTAAAATTCGCTCTGTATGTAAGCAACCCTCAATCAATAAGCTTTAGTTTAATCACGCATTCAGTATGCACATTCATTCCCATTCGCATCAGTACATTCCATAACCTAATGGCAAATACTATTTTACAATTTACTTCTATTATTTAACGTCTCCAAATAAATACCCCTCTCCTGTAACTATCTATCATTAAGGTCCCTGCCTCCGCTGATTTACTGGGCTAAGCACGGTTACCTAGAGAACCGCATGTGACAGGGTAGCACCACGGCCCAAGCCGTTACTGACAGGAAAGAGAGACAGAACATGCAGTTTAAGTGCGTATGTGCACGTTTATTTAACAAAACCAAATACAAAAACATTAGCTTTCAATACCACATGTTACAGGAGGCTGTGTGGTCCAGTGGTTAAAGAAACTGGCTTGTAACCAGGAGATACCCGGTTCAAATCCCTGCTCCCAGCCACTGACTCATTGTGTGACCCTGAACAAGTCACTTAACCTCCTTGTACTCTGTCTTTTCGGGTGAGACGTTGTTGTAAGTGACTCTGCAGCTGATGCATAGTTCACACACTCTAGTCTTGTATCTTGTAAAGCGCTTTGTGATGGTGGTCCACTATGAAAGGCGCTATATAAAAATAAAGATTATTATTAAACACCGATACAAAAATCACAGCACAAACAAGCACTCACCCTCACTCCTCCCACTTTTATACATGTGGCCACTCCCCAATAAGCATCAATTACCTAACTGGGGAATAGCCACCACACCTGTGATTGCTGGCAGGGACAGATTTAACCCCATTCCTGCCAACCTCACATTCCCACACACACATTTACAGCACAGGCAGTGAGAGACTGTGACGGAAAGATGAGTTCTGGTGATGAATTTTCCTCCCGACCTGTGAGGGCGCTAAAGAACGGGAGGAGAAGTATCTGGAAGGGCTGGCCTGACAGTTCGTTTCCGGGTCAGGGAAGTGGGTCAGCCTGGAGGGAAGCGCGACTCTGTTGTAAGACCGTATTGATTTGAAAGGTAAACGAGAGGCAGCTGCAAGTAATAAGGCAGCTGCAACCGTTTATCTCGATATCATGCGGGATTACATATAGGGGCCAGGGTAACGCTGATCTTCTCCTTCGTTTGGGTTAACGTTAGGAGAGAAGGACTGAGAGAGGAGCTCTCAGAGTATTGTGAAGAGTGTCGTACGTGTTGTGTGTTATTTTCTGTCTGTCTGTAATTGTCTGTCTTTGTCGCAACAATAAACAGTTAACGCACATCTCCGGAGCTGTCGAAAGGAGAGCACCATCCGGAGCACCACTGCACTGAGCACCTGCACGTTTTCGATCACCCAGGACTGGTGACCATACCGTTGTTTTTTTGTTCGGGACTGTGCCCTTGTTTTCATTATCCCTGTGCTTTACACATTGTTGTGTATTGCCGGGGATTTATTATTTTTGACGGTCGCCAGACCTGGAAAAGAGCAATAAACCACACTTATTCACTGAATCACTGTTGTCTGTTCATCACTCCTGCACCGCATCACCGCGACATCTGTTCCCCTTACCAACCATTTTGCCACAGAGACATACAGACAAAACAACAAACAGAAGAAACAATAGTCAAAATAAGAGAGACTAAAAACTATTAAAGCACAGTAAATTAGTAGAAGAAACCGAGCCTGTTAAAGGTCTTTTATTTGGGCTTAAACAAAAAAAAAAACCTGTTTGGCAACAGTAAGAACTACACATTTTAATCAAACTGAAAAGACGTAAAACTGATTGATTATATCTACACTACACATTTTTACTGTCATGCCATGTTTTTCAATTAGAAATTTTTCATTTACATTTAAACACATTCGAGTTAGAAAATGTTGATACATATTTAGACTTCCTACACTTATAACCAGTTGCTTAAAAAGACGAATCTAATTTAAATGTTTCTGTTAGTGTATTAAAACACACACACACACACACACACACACACACACACACACACACACACACACACACACACACACCACACAAAACAAAAGTAAATTTTAAACCATCATAGACTGGTATATTAAATATTACGTATAAGCATATATTTGTAAATATAATATATAATATATATATATATATATATATATAGATAGATATATATATATATATAGATACACACACACACACACACACACATTGTTTCCTTTAACAACATTAACCTAATTATAAAGAAAATTCATTAGACATTTCACCAAGGTAAACTATACTTTTAAACAGTAGCCTAAAATCACTAAAACTGCATCTTTCACTTTAGATTTTCAGTGCATGATTTCCAAAGCAGTCTTTTTTCTTGCCCAATGAGTAATTTCTGAAGCTGAACATAGGTCATTATAAAATGATTACAGATGGCTACAATTAAAATGCCACTGCTTATTTTTAATATTGATAATGTAAAATTGATTAATTTGCATGACCCCAAACAACAATGTCGCACATGGGATTGTCAGGAGTCAATCAGAGACCTAAGCAAAAAAAAAAAAACAGACATGGTTTGTTAGATTGGCTGTTGCTAAACTATACCTTTTTATGTAAATGTACAGAATTTGATGATCGTTTTCACTGCTGTACACCTGTCTGGCCATAAACTGTATTGAATTATGCACTGAACATGAGCTGTAATCGGGATTTGATTTTTAGATATAATACAGTATGTTGGATGTCCAGCTTTTTATAGAGTTTGTTATTAAAACTGATTGTTAACAGTTAGTGGCAGGGGTTGTAACCTTAAAAATAGATTTTCATTGAGGATGAATGGGTCCCTCAGATACAAAGTAAATATATATAGGGCTGTCAATTAATCGCAGTTAACTTCTGTGATTAACACTCACATTTTTTTTTTTTTTTTAAACACACGTTAATCACACTCCTGTCTTGTCCCTCTTAGCATACCCTAATTAATTTCCTGCGGTGTGATTTTAGTGCATGCCAGGATTGAATGAGTGTAGTCATTGTTTGAATATTAAATTAGTCACAGAACCGCAGTATGTAGCAAAGTACTCAAACTAAAGGACTTGTTAATAGTTTTTTTTTTTTTTTTTTTTTTGTTTTTTGGGGGGGGGGGGGGGGGGGGGGTTTGACGGTTCACTGGATAGAAAGAGGGTTACTTGTATCTACTGTTAAAGTGAGTCCCAGTATCACAGAAGTGCCTCTAGTCTGCTATACCATCTGCGGGATAAACATGCTTTCACTTCTCAAAATACACTCCAGTAGTTTATCTGCGGCAGACAACAATATAACAAATGAAACCCATCAATTTCGACAGAGCACTCTTTTAGAAAATCAGGATCGCTACAAACCTATAAGTCAAGCTCAGTACGATACTATAACCAGTGCTGTTGGATAGTTACCGACTGCAGCCCCGTTAACATTGTATCTTTGCTTTATTTCTATAACAGCATTTATTTCCAACAATACTATTTACAGTTAAAGAGGATATAACCGTTACTCAGTGAATGTTTGGTTTTACTTAGGCAACTTCACATTCTTAATTACAGAGAATTTTACATTATTATTATTATTATTATTATTATTATTATTATTATTATTATTATTATTATTACTTAAATGGCAATGAAAAACAACAGTTTATGAGTAAAGAAAACTGTAAAGGAAACTGATAATTGTAAATGCAGTAAAGGTGAGTAATACATTAACTCCAATGTGATTTAGCAGTTGGTTCAAACAATTTAAAAACAATGCTGGACTGTAAATAAATATAAAACTATAAAAAGAGAATCATAGTTTTTATGCTGATGATAATACCAAGATTAACTGAGATTATTTTTTATACAGTAGAACCTAATTTATTCGCACCCCGTTCACCCGAGACTAATTATCCATGCATCCCTGACAAGTTTTATCTCTGAAATACAGTACATTACTGCTAATGTAGACTTAATGCCCACGGTCCACACACACATGCACAAAGATGCATGCGTCAGTCTAACCTGTGGAGTCGGCATGACAGCAGAGCTTCGTGTCTTGGTATGAACAGCTGAAGGATTTTGTAAAATTAGTTCTCCTGATGCAGTTAAATAAGCCCAGCAAACACATTTTGCCTCGCAAACAAAAGACTATGATGGACATTGTCAAGGTTCAACAGAATGACCTGCAGCAGTGAATTGTTTTAAAAAGCTGATAGGAAGAAAAAAAAAACTTTTGTTGGTATGTATTTTGTTGAATTATAAGATAGGTTTAAATTACACAGCAGGCTTGTTTAAAATTAATTTTAAAGTAAACTTTTTTTTTCTTTTTATATAATTATATTTTTAGTTTGAAATACCAGAAAACTAGCAACACTTAGCTACAATTATGAATGCATAGGATAAATTAGTGATAATACCTTGTGATATTTCTAGCTGCTAGCCACATGACTTGGTTTTCAGGAAAATTGTCAGCTTTGTTGGGCTGAATAGCTTATTCCCCGTCATAAAATGTCTTATGATCTTGTATCTTTGTAGTATTTTTTTTTTAAAACATTCTTCTGTCTTTGTAATATATTGTATTGCAATATTATATATTGTAGCAAACTCTACTTTGGTTTACATTACTAGTTTCTGTATTCTTTTCATGCATTCTAGTCACACTTCTAAACAATGTTGCAGCAAGAGTTTTAACTGGGACTACGAGACAAGATGATATCACTCCTTTGCTGGCATCTCTACACTGGCTTGCTGTCCGATTTAGGATAGATTTGAAGGTGTTGTTATTAACCTGTAAGGCACTAAATGGCGTTGCTTCACCTTACCTTAAAAATCTTTTAACACCATATGTCCCCAATCAGACACTCCGATCTGAAGATGCCAGGTTACTTTCTATACCCATTATTCGGAAAAAGAAAACTCAGGTGGTAGATGTTTCTGCAATATTGCCCCAACATTATTTAATGACCTGCCAGGTACTGTAAGGGATGCCCCCTCGTTGATGTTTATAAATCTCGATTTGACTGTTTTACAGAGTTAGGGTCAATTCCGAATTGAATTGAAATTCAGAGGTCAATTCGAATTCAAGTGTGATCACAAAGTGTGGAATTGGTAATAAATTGGAATTGAGAAAAATCTAAAAGCTTTGGAATTGGAATTGGCATTTTTTAGTGAATGGAATGATCAATTCCATTTCAATTCCACTGAACAGCACCCAATTTTGCACAAAACTACTGCACTGAATTGCTTTAAAAACCCTGAGGAATAGTATTCCCAGTGTAGCCTGACTCAATAGTCAACACACCTGTATGTATGTCACACAGTTACAACAGGTGTCATGAATGATGAGCTGATTACAGCT
This sequence comes from Polyodon spathula, assembly GCF_017654505.1. Taxonomy (NCBI): domain Eukaryota; kingdom Metazoa; phylum Chordata; class Actinopteri; order Acipenseriformes; family Polyodontidae; genus Polyodon; species Polyodon spathula. The sequence continues at coordinate 15,740,661 of NC_054534.1, forward strand.
TGAGTTTCCACAAGGAAGAGGAGAAAACTGGGATTTTTGCCCTCAGTGTTTGATCACTTTGATGAGCCAAGTGAAGGTGGCAAAGAGGGAAACCCTTGTGCTATATGTAAACATTGCAGAACATCTGTCTCTGGTTCAACAAAAGATTCTTCCAACGGCACCTCAAAGTAAGTATATTATGCAACAATCCATATCTTGCATGTCTAAATTTCTTATAAAGATAAATTTATCATTTTAATGTTTGGTGTATTTATGCTTTAATTAGTGTATTTTATGATGCAGGTAGAAAATATTTAGTGCAAACTTGTGTAAAAGATTTCTGTTTATATAATTGATTAACTAATACAGGTTCATTAAAACTGCTCAGTCTCGCTGAATGAGTTTGTATTATCATTTGTATCCTATCCTATCTTGTCAGATTAAATACAGAGAATTAGATATTCCAGCTTGAATCTAGGGTTCATTATTGTAAGGTGACGATTAAATGCTTAGCTTCACCTGGTAATTGAATACTGCTTATTTTGCAAATTTGCTGTTCAATGTGTTACATACATAAAATGTGTGATTTTTTTTTTTCTCTGTGCATTTTCAGAGAAAGCACTCTGACATCCTTGGGGAGTTTGCTGATCAATCTGGCCAGACTTCAGACCCTAGATGTTGAATGTCACAGATCTTCACCAAGTGAAGCTTACCAACAACATTGTTAATTCATTGCTAATGATCTCATGCCCCTGTCTGTCGTAGACAGCACAGCCTTTCGCAACATCCTCAGCACAGCTGAACCATGCTTCACCATGCCCAGCAGGAAACACCTCAACCAGAAGCTACTTCCTCAATGTATCTCCAGTGTCCTAGGTCTAAAGAGGAGTCAAATGCAGCAAGCCCAGCACATCTACAGAAAGTATGAGGTAGGGCTGCTACGATAAAATTGATTTTCGATTGATTCCATTCCTCATCATATACATCGATTATAAAAACTGGATAATAGATTCAATAATTACATTTTTGTAATACACACAGTTAATAACATTATTTAAGTTTATCAACGAAACTGCACCGTACGCCCTACCTTGCTATTTACAGTATTTCTGCCAGACAAGCAAAGGGCATGCTTTTCACATTCAATTGTTGTGCACAAGCTTTTACTTAACTGTAATGACATTAAAATAATAACGTCTCGGGAAGAGGAATGCACCGAAAATGTGTGGTGCAATCATCGACATTTACGAGAACGATTATACTTTGTGTGCCCAATTAATCAATTGCTATTTTGAGACTTAACTGACAGCCCTATTATGAGACTATTGAAGTCTACAACATGGTGACAATACTGCGAAGGCATTCACTATATTCCCACCATTGGATAAACTGGATTATTTTTCACCTGAGCGTAGCCCCTGCTTCACTCACACTCTACAGTTGGTTGTTCGTGATGCCCTGGGAGATACAAGGTGTCCAGAATAGTACATAATTGCCATAAATCCACCACAGAAACAGAGTTACTGTAGGGACACTACAAACTGCAAATTTCAAAAGCCACAAGGTGGAATAGCCAGCTGAAGACATTGAAGTCAATTTTGAAAGTTCCTGCAGAGGTCCCAAGCTCATGCCATAAGAATTGAAAATCACTGGGGAACTCTGTGAAAGACTACAGCTATTTCTGAAGAGGTCACTGAGAAGGTCCAGGGAGACCAGATAATCACCGCCAGCTATGTCATCGCATGTGTCCGAGGTTTACATCATGTGATGGCACACATCAGTGAAACCTATAACAAGACGGTGGTAACCATGCAGTTATCTTTGGAGACGTGCCTTGCAAAGTTTGAGGTGTAGTGTTTCAAGATGGCTGCAAGTCTGGATCCTCGTTTCAAACTGGCTGGTGCAAGGATGAAGATGTGCACAGCATGAGGGAACTGCTAACTAACAAGGTCACCTCTCTGCTACGAAGAGCTGCTGACATGGCTACATCCCCTCCACTAAAGACACTCGTCAGACTCTTTTCATGTATGACCAACCGCTCCACTGAAATCTGCAGCAGTATCTCCACCACAGACGCCTCTTCTAAAATATCAAACTACCTGTGTCAACCCTGTCTGCCAGAAGATTGTGATGCTGGAAAGAAAAACATTTGGAGTTCCCCCATTTAGCCCAACTAGCCTGAAAGCATCTAGCCATACCTGCTTCATCTGCACCTGCAGAAAAACTATTTTTAGTGTGGCAGTCAAAGTTTTCACGCCTAAGTGATACAATATAAGTGATGAAAAATTTGAAGAGCTTTGATCAGGTATAACAGAATTGATAAGTGATGATAATCTTTATGGCTGTATGCACAACTTGATACTTTCTTTGAGATACAATACATACTACAGTACAACACTGTTTGTCTATAGTTTGTTTTCTTTTGTATTTCTTGGCTATGCACATTGTACTGTAATAAATGTAAATTATCATTATTGCTGTTAAGTGTGCAATATATATATATATATATATATATATATATATATATATATATATATATATATATATATATATATATATATATATATAATTGTATGTGTTGTATGTATGTTGTGTGAGTGTCCCTTATCTTTTAATACAAAATTATAAAAGTTCATGAACTAGAGGTAGAATTGGATTTGGAATAACAACATTGTAATGAAACTGAATGTATATATGGTTGGAATTGGAATTGACTAGATTTGATTGATGTTTTTTTAAATGGAATTGGAATTAAATCTGAATTGATGTGGAGACGGAATTAAATTGGAGTTCAATTAGTGGAATTGACCCCAACTCTGCTGTTTTATTTATTTTAAATACTTTAAACTATTTTATGGGTATTCTTGTTGTTACTTTGTTGTTTTTTTATTTTTTCTTCATGTAAAGCGCTATACAAAAATAAAGATTGATTGAATATGTTCCACCCTAACTCTTAAATCAGCTAACCCCAGTGTGCAACATCATTCTCAAAGCAAACTACTGATCACATTGCCTATATATATATATATATATATATATATTATATATATATATATATATATATATATGTCTTTTGCTCAGAAGAGCTTAAGAAAAGTCTGCAAAACAAAAACTGGCAATTGTATCATATGCTGTACATTAAAAAACAAACTAGCTTTTTTGCATGAGAAGGCAATTCACCTACCAATTTTAGCTGTACCATTTTTTTTTTTTTTTGCCACGCACACCCGTTAGTGTGAGGAATGTGTGTGATATGTGCTGCTGCGTCACATTTTCATCACAATGGAGAAAGAATTTGCATGTAAACCAAGCCAATGAGAAAGATGTTCTGCATTTGACTGATTTGCGTAAGTGATGTTCAAGAATGAGAAAACAAAATGTTTTTTTGCAAAAGCACAAACATAACACATTGCAGAACAAGATATACCATTTCTAGTTGTTAGGAAAAAGACTGCATTTAAAACAGTAAGGAAGACATTATTGTGCTTTGCTTAGATAACCGATGGCCCCAGAAAGGTGATCAGAGCACCAAGCTTGTCCAGAGATGATCCTGCTTACGACAGTCATTTGAACAGCAAGAGATAAACATGACTTGCATTCATCTTCTTTCCCCTAAATATATTCATGAGCATAATTGCATTACAGTTAGCAGTAAGCATACAATTCTCAGTTCTCAGTGAGCAACATCTTGGTATTATACCTTTGTACATTATAAACATTGGAAAAGCACATGACATAGCATTTATGCTGTTACCATATGGTTCCAATATAGAGTTAAAGGGTGAAGGTGAAGCTTTTTTTATATGTATAATTTGCCACACAAAACCTGTGTCATGTTTTAGGTACTAAGCACCAAATTAGAGAGAGCTTTTTGCAGATTTAGTACACCTGGCAGATAAGAGGGAAGGACCTTGATTGACTGCATAATAACCTACATGAAAATAGTAATTTCCACATGCCACAAGTGTGGCTCTATTCTGACAATATTCTACATATTGTATAATGCAAAGCAACAACTTTCTAAGGATGGTCCAGACTCCCACAGCATAGCAGTCTTAAGCAATTCCTGGTTTCCGGCACCTGTTCTTGATTAGGCTTATAGTTAAACTTGAGTGGCGATGCAATGGGAGCGTTACTTCTATCCTCATTGTCTTTTTAGTTTTCAATTTGAGAGCAGCGTGCTAGCAGAGGTAAGCTTAAAGACATGTTTAAAACAATTGTCAGCTGTTAACATTTCCTGACAGCAGAGCCAAAAAAAGATTTCTGATCTGATAACCTGGTCTGAAGTCTGAAAATGCTTTAGGGAACTCTTCTCACAGGATCTCCAGTAATATGCCTGAAACACTAGTTAACCAACACTTTACAACAGAAAGAAGTGATGTACTGTAAGCAGAGCATTGGTTCTTGGTGGTACAGTATTTTATGGTTTGTACTGTATCTTCTACGTCTCAGTCTAGCACCTTAGTTGTTCTTTACTGAAAGCCAAGACAAGTATCCACAAAAGGGAATCAACCTATTTCAAATCACAAATCATGCAAAACTCATATGCATTGATTTACGTGTACCAACTAATCCCCCGAAAAGTTTCGTTACATATGAAAGGGCTTGATACAGTGTATGTAAAAGTCTGAATTGTGACATACATGAATTCAATATGCATCGTTAGCATGGGATAATACAGTACATATGGCAGTATACTGCATGCATAAAGACCCAATGCAAAATTAAACAGATCAGTGAATGGTAAATAGAAGCTTCATAAAAGTGCAGTAAAAAACAAGGCTCTATTTAAACATCTGGGGTCTGTGTCAGTTGGCTTTTGAAAACATTGATTTCTTGATGATTGAGAGACTATGCGAATTTAGAAAAAAGTCAAATGTTGAAATCACTAATGTGAATTTAATGACAGTCTTTTTTCTTTTCTTTTTTTTAACAAATATGGAAACATTGTTTAAATCTGTCGTTTTACTTTTACTAAGCTGATGTCTATTTGAAGTTGAATACTGTCCTGGTCTGTTTCTCTCCCCGTTCTTTTGGCGTACTAACGCAGCCCTTATGGAAAGTCGTTCCATGGTGCTGAAATTGCTTTCCATACTGCTGAGGTTTTCAAAAAGTATTAACTTTGTATATATATATATATATATATATATATATATATATATATGGTAATAGTTTCAACCAAATACCTTATCCTACTTGGCTCTTATATAAAAGGATTCATTCATTCAGTGAAAACTGAGATCCTCTCTCGACAACATAAACATAAACTGTTCATGCTGTTAAATGTATTAGTGTTGCTATACAGCCAGGTTATTACACAAATGCACAGAAATGTACAACACACAGACCCCTTTTGTTTTCAAATAAACATGGCTCGAAATTTAACCAAAACAATGTATTTTGTTTTCTAAATTCAGAAAAAAAAAGAAAAAAGTGTTTGAGCAGCACTGTGTTCTGGAGGGTTTTTCTGTTAGGGTGGAGCAAAGACATCCCAGTCAAATTCCTTAGAATACCTTCAATTTAAACCATTTGTAATTACAAATGCATAGGGCATTTTTATATTTTTTTTACAAGGGCTCATTTCACACATGGGGCTCCATCCATCTTCATTTAAAGCTACAAATCAATACAACCGTTTCTACCTCCCCCTCAAGTTATTTAAAATATACTGTATAGCCTCTGGTGACCACTGCTTCCTTTGTAAAAGTATGGGTTAAAATTTAAGACACAGCATACGTAATGAATACACACACAGACACACACACACACACCTCCATGCTACCCATACCACAGAATTCACCGTTCCTCCAAACCAAGCGGGATGAGAAATTCCAAATTTAAATTAAAACGACGGATTTCGCTGCCAGAGGGAAATCGATGTCGCAAAGTTAAATGTCCTGTTGGCTTTATCAAACCGATTTTTTTTTTTTTATTATATGATTCAGAACGTACTATTTTCGTTTAGTTTCCGTTCAAAGTTAGTTTACAAGTTGTCTCAACACATGTCTGTAATTATTAATAATTGCACTACGATGAGTGCGTGTGTTTGTGAAAACGTCAAGAAATCTTCATTATATATATATATATATATATATATATATATATATATATATATATATATATATATATATATAATATATATATATTATATCCTTATAATTAAAAAAAAAAAAAAAACTTTGAGACAAAAACAGACACACAACAATATTGAAATCACAGAATGCAACTGAAGACAATAGCAAAGCGCTGTCAATTTTTCGTACATGATTGCATTTGTACCCACCGCCCGCTTCCATCACTTACCTTGCTATTTGTTTATTTATTTATTTATTTTTTCTTATAGCGATGAAACCCCGAAGAAAAATACAAAATACTTCCTCATATTCTTTTCCAGGGTTTCTCCAACACGGTATTCACAGTTCGGGTTGTTAAAGGATAACGTGTTTGTTTAGGAGGCTGAATAGAGGCTGTGAGTAGGGGCGGAGCGTGCGCGCGCAGGCACACAGCAGGCAGTCAGGCATGAAGAGAAAGAGACAAATAGCCAAGCTTCTGTGCAATGGGTTAGCACCGATATTAATCAAGATCCGTATTGTAAAAAGGGAACATTCAGGGCTGGCACGCAGAGACTGATACTACTCTAGTGACCTGTTCTTACAACCTCAGCTCCCTCCCATCTTGCCTGTGATTTCAACGAAGCCCACAAGTACTCTGAAAGTTTAGAGTCCACTACCGTAGGCTCAGAGTTAGGAGTTCAAGAACCTTGTCAAAGTGAAAGGAATAAGCAAAAAAAAAAAAACTGTATGCAGATATTTAAGTCAATTTAAAGCCCTATACCCAGTGATGACAATTGATGTATACTATTATGAATAGGGAAAACATGTACACATTTGATATATTTTTCTGAAGGCTTTCAACCAACGAACTGTTATCTGTGCTTGAGATGAGACTTGTTTAATGAATCCCATGCACAGAATAGGAGTTATGTGCTGTTCTAGCCGTCATTAATTTTGTTATCATATCATTATTAATGTAAGTAGAGGTGCAACACCATACTAATATATTGTAGATCTAATTTCCATCCTTTATTATTGAAAAAGAATGAACTTAAAAACAGAGCAACGTTTCAGCCAAGCTGTAGTGAATCGACACAGCGCTCGCCATTAAAACACATTAGCACAGGACCTCAGTGAGTTCATTATTGATTTAATCATTCAAATTTAACAATTCAAATCAACTTCATGAAGTCTGTAAACAAAACTATTGCGTTACAATACAAATGTTTAAAAATATGTATAATCATATATTTCAGTATTACCTTATTCACAACCCAATTTAATTCTATTTCCCAAACTTATTAAAAGATCTTCATGGCTGCATATACCCAAAAAATGTTTGTGATTAATTAAATCAGTGTATTACCAAGCACAAGTATCCAATAGTGTATCTATTAGGGAGAAAGCAGCTTAAGTCATATTCTTAATTGAGTCCCTTTAGGGCTCAGGCGATCCAATGTAAAATTCCAGAAAGCTTAGCCAACCTTGTGCTTGTGAGCTCCTGTATCTTGGTGTAAGGTATCAATTGAAAACATTAAAGCAGTAGGGAAATATAATATAGTTTAGAAGAGAGAGAAGAGTGAAAAAAATGAAGCTAGACACCCTTAAACTGCATAAATACCTTAATCCCATAACCACAGGTCTGGTTTGTAAAGCAGGGAACAGCCACATTGTACAGCATTGCAAAAATCTGTGTGTATGTGTGTGTGTGTGTGTGTGTGTGTGTGTGTGTGTGTGTGTGTGTGTATGTATATATATATATATATATATATATATATATATATATATATATACAGTGCCGTGAAAAAGTATTTTCCCCCTGTCAGATTTTCTGCATTTTTGCATATTTTTGACACTGAATGTTATCAGATCTTCAACCAAAATCTAATATTAGATAAAAGGGACCCTGAGTGAACAAATTACACAAAATTTTGGTAATTATTTCATTTATTTATTAAAGAAAGTTATACAACACCCAATGCCCCCATGTGAAAAAGTAATCGCCCCCTTTGACACAATAACTGGTTACGCCACCTTTGGCAGCAATAACTGCAACCAAACGCTTCCTGTAGTTATTGATCAGTCTCTCACAGCACCATGGAGGAATTTTGGCCCACTCCTTCATGCAGAACTGCTTCAACTCAGTGACATTTGTGGGTTTTCAAGCATAAACTGCTCGATTCAGGTCCTGCCACAACATCTCAATGGGGTTTAGGTCTGGACTTTGACTAGGCTATTCCATAACTTTAAATTTCTTGTTCTTCAACCATTCTGATGTTTGTGTGTTTTGGATCATTGTCTTGCTGCATGACCCAACTGAGCTTCAGCTTCAGCTCACTGATGGATGGTCTGACATTCTCCTGTAGAATTCTCTGATAAAGAGAATTTTCCAGGTCCTAATGCAGCAAAGCATCCCCAAATCATGACACTAGCACCACCATGCTTGACCGTTGGTATGAGGTTTTTACTGTGGAATGCAGTGTTTGGGTTTTGCCAGACATAATGGGGCCCATGTTGGCCAAAAAGTTCCACTTTTCACTCATCTATCCATAGAACATTGTTCAAGAACACTTGAGGATCATCCAGGTGGTTTTTGGCAAACTTGAAACAAGCATTCATGTTCTTCTTAGTGAGCAGTGGTTTCCGCCTTGCTGCTCTGTCATGAATCCCATTTTTGCCCAGTGTCTTTCTGATGGTGGAGTCATGAACACTGACCTTAGCCAAGGCAAGAGATGCCTGCAGATCCTTGAATGTTGTTCTAGGGTTTTTTGTGACTTCCTGGATGATTTTAAGTTTTGCTCCTGGAGAGATTTTGGCAGGATGGACACTCCTGGGAAGAGTCACTACTGTCCCAAACTTTCTCCATTTGGACAATGTGGCTCTGATTGTGGTTTGGTGGAGCCCCAGAGCCTTATAAATGGCTTTGTAACCCTTTCCAGCCTGATAGGCAACAACAACTTTTTTTCGGAGGTCTTCAGGAATTTTTTTTGATCGTGGCATGATGTGCCTTTAGAACCTGTGTGCTGACAACTTCACTTTGATGGTAAGGGCCAAGGATAGTCAGATTTATATTGGGCAGGGTTGGTCCAAATCAAGCTTGATTGTTAACCAAAGTATTCAAACAGCTGACCTTAATTATCCCTTTAATTGGGTTGAGTTAACTAGGGGGCAATAACTTTTTTCACACCTGAAGATTGCATGCTTGATTACTTTGAACACCAGACAAATGAAAGAAGCACCAAACTTTGGTGTCATTTTTTTCTCTCAGACTCCCTCTATATACTACTACAACCCACAAAAAGATCTGACCAAATTCAATGTGACCTGAACACTTAAAATAAAGAAAATAATTATAATGAAGGGATGAAATGCAGGAAAAGCTCAATAATATACAGTAGATATTTTTAAAAAATGTAAGTGGAAAGGTTACCGCATCACGCTGGAAAATATTTTATTCGTGAACTACAATAAACCAATGTTGTTGCATGACCAGCTGATAATATGTTCTGACTTCAGCCAAAGAAGCAGGCACTGTAATTTAAAATGTTACCATAAAAAAACAGTACATGAAGCATGGGTTTTGTACTAAAGCTGCTCCAGGAAAAACAGTTTATTACTTAAACTGTCCATTTTAAGAACAGTACAACAGAACACATATAAATACTTGGGACTGTAATTAGCAACTTTACTGAAAAAAATAAATAAACATTTAGCAAATTAAAAATTAAATCTACCGCAGCTTATTTGATTGCAGTCGAAAACCTGCCATTCACTAAACTTAGCTTTCAGATTGTTATAATGAAAAGAAGGGTTTGGAAATATTTCAGATATATGACACTGTGTTTACTGTGGTGTATTTAATATCGAAACAACAGAACAAACTCACTGAAACAAGAAATGGTTACATGTACAGTAAAGATATAAGAGCTGGCTGTGTTGCATGCTCTCCGGACTCCACTAACACCGAGCATGCGAGTTGCAGTAGGCTATTTCCCATTACAACTGGACACAGTTCCCTACATAACAATTGCAAAATATCTCAAATATGAAATGGGAAGCTCATTGCAGTCATCAGCTGCACAGATTACCTAATCAACAGAATGAGGCAACAAACAAGTGAGTACTAACGTAAGTTACTGTTTTAGTATCACTATAGTGTCTTAACAAGTTGTTATATTTTAAGTAGTTGAATATGGTAGCAACCAACTTGCTCTTGAAGTTGCACCCAACAACTGCATTTGGAGACCAAATTTTTTTGGCCTAAGAGCCATTGGCTCCTAAGACAAAAATTTAGTCTGGAGCCCTGTCTAGGCTGCTGGTTGACAAAAAAAACAACTGCATTTTCAGAATAAATAAATAGTTACTATTAGGTTAAACTGTGTTGTATATTTCTGTAGCCAATCACTAGCTTTACATATGAATTCTAAGCAAAATTACACAACATCCTACACTTTGACTTAAGTTTAGTGGCCTTGTTGCCCTCTACAAATGTATTGAACTGAAGGCCATTTTGCCCTTCTTGTTGCAAATTTAGAGCCCTGGGTATGATTTTGTAGTTATTATTGTGTATGTCAGCTTTTAGGCTACACATATTATACATTGACACTTTACAAAACCGTTTTTGAATAGAAGCATTACAAGAGCAAAATCATCACTCCTTGCCAGAAATCCAGCCCCTATAATTATTCTGTTGATGGTAACCAATGGTTGACAAAGGTGCTGTGTCACCACAATGTATACACATAAACCTTGCAGATGGATAGTAATTGGTTCTGGGTAATTATAATCCATAGTTTCTTATACTTATGCAAATTTGAAATTAGCCCAGACCATTACGCACCTGCATTTTTTACTTCCTGTAAATGCTTGTTAGAATCTAGCAGTTTTTTGACAATCATTTCTTTGGTGAAGCAAGTGCAAAAGCAATTGATTTGAAAGGATTTTTTTTTTCCAGTATATACAGTAATATAAAAACAACATAGTTGTAGGTTGGAGCAGTTAAATTACTGTTCAGAGTAGTTCTATACCATTATTTTATGTGTCTTTGCCTGTGCACTGCTTCAAAATGTTGTCCATAGTGTTTTGGCAAAATAAAACAAAAGGCAGACTGGTTGAACATTGCTTGCTGATAAGTTATTACACCTTGTAACTTTTTTTTATTAACTGTAATAGCCTTTATTCTCTTCACTGCTTTCACCCTTCACTCTTTAACTTGAATGATCTTATAATGGAGGTGAAGGTAGGACTTTCATTAAAGCAGAAATTAAATATGTAAAAAATGATATACTGATACGTACTCTAAGCACCTCACTGTCTGTAAATTTTAACCATGCAGGGCATGGCAGATTTGAGTATACAATACCAAATAAAAACTAACCCACTGTTTATTGCAGAAAAGCTTTCTTCATCAATGTTGTCTTTGGTACAATAATAATCTGTGACAGGACATGAAACAAACCATTAAAGAAGACTAAAGAAAGCAGGTATGTGTTGACATGTTTTATAAACTTATTAAAAATGTACAATGCCAAGTTAAATAAACAGTGTATGTCAAATAAAACCAATCCTAATTCCAATAATTTTAGTATGAAGAGAAATTACTTATTGGTGTATTAAGTAATTAAGCATTAAATATGTGGTATTAATTCTATTGTGAATATTTTGACACATTTTAAACAAAGAGCTCTGGGATATTGTGCATGCCAACAAATTGACTTCAAGTACCCCAAATTATTGTTGAGTATCAAGGGACCTCAATTCTGCAATAGGCACGTTTAATTAAAAGCACACAAACCTCATCAGCAATATTTGATGAGGAAACTCTAAATGAAGTCAAGAGCTATTAACAAAGATTTTCTAAATCTATTGAGCAAATCACAGTTTTCAGGACACAGTTCGAGGGTGCATTTGGCAGGAGTTATATTAACTCTTCTGGTTGCTCAAGTCATCTCACAAGGTCTTCTTCATAAAAAGAACAAAACTAAGGAAATTGCTTACTTGGGTTTCCTTTTTCTATTAAAACAAACTAGTACCCTTGCTGAAACATTTGCACCGCATAGTAGAAAAAAAATCCTATTACCAAGAAGAGCCCTAGCAGAACCATTACCAGTAATTGATGAATCTGAAACAAATACTGCAGTGGCACAGGTACTTGAGCTAAGAGGCAGTCATTAACTGCCAGGAAGGGTCTTTATTTCAGATATAAAAACACACCAGTACTAGTATGTAACCATTATAATCATGTGACACACACCCCCTACACATAGAATACCCTTTTTGTTGTACCTTCAATTTTTGCTTTAATAACAAGCAACTGACTTCAAGATTGAATCAGCCCCAATGACAAAATAGTGAGGCAAACATGTTACAGTACCTGAGAAAATAAGTTTTTTTTTTTTTTAATTGTTTCTCTCAGAAACAGATACTTCCTGTAAATAGTTGTTGTATTATATCAACACTATACAAGCATTTTTACATTTTCCAGAGGATATAGTGAACCATGGCATGAATGTGTCTAATATCATGGAAATATTTGCATGATCTTATGTAATAATGTAGTATTATTAGTGCTTTTACATTTTTTTTAAATTAATCAGAGCATGTAAACAATCGATTCAAATATGACATTTTATGTTCATACTAATCTATAAAATACCAGGTAAAGACGGAGAGTTTTTATTTAATTTTTTCTCATACCGAACATTTATTTAAAGTAAAAAAAAAAATGTTTAAAGTTTTGATTATTTAATCTATTAAATGTCCTTAATATAATAAACTCTACGTGTTACGAAAAGCTTTTAGGACATGTGAATTTAATGTCTAAAGTGAAATTGAATGCAAGGTCTTGGCTTTATTTTGTTTGGGAGTGACTAAAGGCTTCTGAGTAAAGGGTGTAAATATTTTTCCATTGTTGATGGAGCTGGAATTTTTGATGTGTGATGGATGTGAAGCTTTAGACTTGTTAATTCCAAGTAGGCGGAGCCTATGAGCATATAACAAATGTATTGCTCATCATAAACATAGCTGCAAGCTTCAATAGTGCTGTCACCACATTATTGCAGCATGTACTGTATACTCATTTTGACATTGTTTTGTATACAGAATCATGATACCAGGCTGTTTTACATAGAAAACAAATGTTTCTTCAAACATAGTATTATTTATCAAGACATTTGTGTACATTGGAGCCAGTAATGCATTTAAGATATTAATACAAATATATTTTACTGTACAGTACACTGCCTAGTTCTAAGTTCCAGAATCATCTTCATTATCAGAACATTTCTCACTAGCAAGATGATTGCAGTAATTGCACCAATTGTATCCACTGGTTGGATGTGGTGTGGGGGAACTTTTCATTACCATCCTTCTTTCAGGGCTGGGTATTTAGTCATCATTCTCAATGCATGCCTCATCAGCAGTTATTTTTGTTAAGCTAATAGTGTCTTAGCATTCTAGGGTTCAAGACGCTTTACTATTTTATGTGTGTCTTTCCTTCTCCAAGAATGTAGACCTGTCAAAGTCACTGACAAAGTGACATCAGCTGCTGTGGGTGTAGTAGCATACCCCTGGAAAAGTAAATACTGTGTATCTGGGATACAATGAACAGCTACAGCATTAGGCAAATTATCAAACTACTTCAGCGACAATGGTTGCGGTTGTTCTGGACAGTCTCCAACTACAATACAAAACTATGCTATATGTTGCTACATCATCAGGTTTGTAAGTGTCTGTATCTGCCAATAAGTTAATAAAGCTTGTAGCAGCTAGATGTATAGAACAATGTGGCCCATATTCATAAAGGTTACAGAGCAAACTATAGTTGTTGACAGAGACACTGCATAACATGCTAGATTGTAAAATGAGTATCACACCGAACATTTATTTTCATGTAGATATATGCTACCATTTAAAAAAAAAAAAAAAAAAAAACAAACAAACAAACAAACAAAAAAAAACTAATTATACACTGAATTCAAACAATTAGAGCCTCGGCGAGGCATCCAGTGATGTACTTGAAACATCTTACCAATACAAATACCGGTGCCTGATCGTTTCATGTTTAGATGGTAGTGAGAATTTTAAAATTATTGGAAAAAGATTTTAAAGTTTACATGTATATGGAATTTAGTTAGTTCTTCAAATGTTTGTGTAAAAAATACTCTCTCATTATGTTTTGACCTATTCAGTTTGCTTTTTGATCTGCAATAGAATGGTACCTCACTGAAACGGGAGTGCATTGAAAAAGCACCTCATTTTAATAGGGTGATAAGATTATATTTTCAACCCTCAAGCTTTTACATGCTGACAAACTGAGAACATCATGTAGTGCATTAAATAATCGAATTTGAGAAACAGGTTAATAAATTGCTTCATTTTACCAAAGCATATTGAATTTCAGTGAATGAAGCCCTAGAACACAGTTTTAAAAAGGTTTTGCTACACAGCACTATTTTCTGTTTGGGTTAATCCTTCCTCTATGGGCATTACCTGATAGATATGTGGTCTTGTCTTTTATTAAGAGTCCTTTCCATTGTGTTGGAACTCATTCATTGTCATTGTAGTAAATTATCTAGTAGGTGATTTGCAGAAGACACCTATTTTTGCACTGCAGGCCCTCTGGTACTGCACAGGTGGAGGTACTAGGATAAAGAAAATAGGGGGTAAAAATAGGATCTGAGTTTGTTTGGGATAGTAAGATTCTGGCAAATCATTTATTTTTTATTTTTATTATTTACACAAAAGCTTGTTAGATTCTGTAGTTAGATTAAAAACGACTAAACAGCTTAGTAAGTTTGAGAGAAAGTCCTTTAGTGTGTATTGAAAATGTACTATAACAGGTATTATATGGCAATTTCATAAAAACAAATATCTACCTGCTAAATTAGATGGGTATTTAACATTCAATATATCCCTTGACATTAAGATTAAACATTTTCTGATTGAACATTTTTCAGAAAATCAGAAGCAAGCACTTAAAGGTGACCGATAAAATAATTTTAGTATTTGCTTGAAAAAAGATGAATAAACAGTTATGTATTTTGTCCACCCTTTTCTGATGACTGACAGTTGAAATACATTTATAACCACACAGCTCAGGAGGGCTCCAGTTGAATACATTTTGGTAATTGAGCAGAATGATCCTTTAACTGCTCCAGGAATATCACTGTTATTTGGGTAATGATAAAATGTGTATTTGCTTTTTTCAACCATTCTCCAACTGAACACTCCCAGCACAAAATGCTATGTATTTTCACAAACAACTTATTTGCAGAGTCAGATGGACAGATGAACTAAAGGTGATTTATTATTTTTTTTTTACTGAATCTTATCTTGCTCATGAAATGCTTACACTAAAAAAAAAAGTACCTGGGCCATTCTTGCTGTACACCAGTTCATACCAGCAGAGTTCCATGCTACAAACAATAAACAGACAGTTATCCATTACTGGGTTTATATCTCTCAGGGGAATGCAATCTGCACACTCCTTGTAGGTTTTTTGATAAGTCTGCTGTACTAGAATCCACTTTCCATTGTCAATATAATAGTCCATTTAATCTTGTTAGTATTGATTGGGCATTCTCTGTTTCTCAAGTTGGGTTTTCCTAGACTTCTCTGCAAATGACTATTCTGTGGTTGCTATGGTAATGCTGGCGAGTGAAAGCATGTATGTTTCAGGGGCCCAGGCTCTAAATCAATGTGTCGCCAGCCATGGTTGGAGCATTGTGTTTTGAAAATGAGGCACCAGAGAATAGCTTGTAACCCCAGAGTAGAGAGGTTTGTGTAACTCTATTGGTGTTTCACATTCATAATTCAAACAAGAGGGATAACAATGATGAGTATTATAGTTCAAATATATATATACATAGCATATTCTTTAAGAAATAATGAATAATTGTAATTATATTCTTCAATCAAGATAAACACTGAAAATAAATACAGTGAGCTGCATTTGCACAGGACAAAGACCAACATAATAAACCAGTCACTGTTGACTGTTTGCTGTTGTAATGTAAAATTTAGGAAACTGGTATCTACTAATTTAGCCCATTGTGTAATTATATATCAGAGATAGAACTGGGAAGTGTATTAAAACCCCCACTTTCTTTTTTAATAATTTGCATTATGTTGCAATCAACCGGAAAAATAGTTACAGCATGAACAATAGTTTTATTCTGTATAGATTGTTTTGCTGTATATCAGTTAGAAAACACTGGGTCTGTCAATGGCAAGTCATGCCATTTTAAACTAATATAAAAATATATTATTCTGCAATATTGTTGAGCAAATGAATGGTAAGCATATTTTGTGTTTAATTAACTACAGTATTTTTGTTAAGTAACATAATCCAGTATTTAACATGTTGGTCAAGGTTATATATTTCAGCTTATTTCATTACTATTTAATGAAATAATGGCCTGCATATAAGGCCTGCATCCAGTTTTGCCACTGAGTTCCAATAGCGTTTAGGTTAGCTGTTCATATCAGAATGGAAAAGATTCTCACTGTGCTTTGAAATCATAAAATACATTTAAGGGAAAATTCCTGAACCTCGATGGCAAAGCTTGTGAATAAAAAACTAGTTTGAAATTGAAAGCAATAACCTCTAGCACTTTCATAAGCATTACTACTGGCCAGGCAATTTATTTGCTGGTCCTGTTAAATGAATGCAATGTAATTTGCCTATATAACTCCAAAGCAATTCTCGTTGCACACACACTTAGCCATGTCTATCCATCAGGTTTTACTTAATGTTTTCTTTTTTTCTTCCATTCCTTTACCCTCGTCTTTCCCAAAGAAAAGATGTCTGCTTGCAATGAATACTATGAGCTGCTATAAATAACCTGCACTAAAGATGTAGCCATGGTAACAACAGGGCTTCAAAACTGATGTGTTTGAAGCATGTTGGATGTTTGTCTAAAGAGAAAAATGGCATTTGACATTCTATTTTGTAAAATCTTTGTGATGGATTACATTACAATACTTTTTTATTGCAATTGTTTTAATGGCTTTGTTTCAGAAACTACATTGTGCAATATACCATTGAGAATAATTACAATAATTAGTAATAATCAGCAGCTAAGAAAACCTTATCACACATAGAATGCCTTGTCATGAATACTGTTAATTTGAAATGCACTTAGCAAAACATGAATGCTTTTGTTTTTCCCTTTTTTAGTAGCTAAAGTCTCTTATAAGCGAAAGCTAAAGTCGCTTATAACAAGAACAAGAAATGCGTATTCAGCATATTTAGAGTACCAGTATTACAATAAAATAAAAAAAAATATTTTAACTACAACCTATTCTCCAATCAATGATTTAGCCCTATTACCAGGCACCATGGGCGCCATCACCACAGGGGCCAAGAGGGTCATGCCCCCCAACTAAATAAAGCTGCCTATATTTTTGTAAATGCCCTCTAGGCATTCCATGTTTGCAAGATGCATTAGCAAAATCTCGAAAAATATAGTAAGATACGAAATGAAGACAGCTAAATTCTAGAAAAAGAATGTTCCATTCTTGGTGCCAAAAGTCATTGTCTTGTAAAGTAATTGTCAGTATCAACGTTTATGGACTTTTTAAAATTGATCTGGCTTAAAGAGGGAAATTCTATGAGCTATTCACAAAACTGTAAATCATTGAAACGCACTGCCCCCAGTAGTTGACTAATATAAATATAGATATATATAAAAGTATTTTAATACTAAAACGCGTTATTGGATTTATTGCACAAGTAAATATCCAATGATTAATACACATGTGGAGTTTGTAAAAAAAAAAAAAAAAAAAAAAAAAAAAAAAAAAATTCTTCACTTACCTAAGAAAATTAGAATACTGTTATAACTTGTTTAAACAAAACTACATTGATAATAAGTAGGCTATCCTGCTGCAGTCGCGGGTCTGTGCTAATTTTAATTGAGACATCGGTCGTGTTCTTATTAGGGATGCAGCAAATCCAAGTTTTGGGATTCAGCTGAATACCGAATGCATCTCAAAAGATTCGTCCGAATATCGAACCAAATACTGAATCCTACAAAAACTGTCAATAAATCTGAGGGAAATTGTTGAATGAAAAACAGACTGGCAGCTACTAACAAGGGACGAGCACAGTCTATTGTTTTGAGCCTTTTAGTTCATAGCATTTTTATTACCAAATGGAAATATATCCCTGAATAATATTTCAGTTTGAAAAGTACAAAATTTACTGCTAGCCCTCTCCCCCACAAACAGAAAACTGTTTACTTTACCTTTACGAGAAAGGAAAGCTGCATCTTTGCCGTAATCCACTATATTTTCTTTAATTACGTTTCAACCTGTGTCAACTGATCTGAAAGTAGGGTTGCCAACAGGCTCCAGAATCTCAGGACACTTAAAGGAAAGTCAGTTCCCTTTCAATTCGAAGACGACCACCACTACATTAGGTATGGGATATTCGGGTAGGTATTGCTGAGCTCTCTATACCAGAGCTGCCGAAAGGCCCCTTCCTGGGATGACACACTCGGTCCCGCCCACTGAGGGAATAAAACCATCTCTCACAGGAAGATCCTCCTCTTTTTCCCTCTCAAGATTTTAGACCTCTATGTTGAACTGAGCGTCATGATAAAAAAGAGCTTTTTGAGTCAGTTGTATTTCCCTTGCATTTGTGCTGAAAGCCGGCTTGCCACTTTCCTGGAATCAACGACTTAAAAAAGACAGAGTCCTTTATTGCCTTTCTGTCTTTCAGCGGCCTTGTGTGTTAGGCCGCTCTTTATATCCGTCTGTCTTATGTGAGCGACTGCCTGTGATATAATCAGGTTGAATCAAATAACTCTGATTCCAAAATCAATGCATCACTCTCGTTTGATAATCACAGACTTGGTGTGCATTACTGGCTGGGGGAGTTCATAGGCTAAATCCAGGAGTGTGATCCTCATTGGCCAAAAGATCTCTTACATTGTCTGACCCGACAGAGATTTAGACCCGATTTCTAGATTTAGAATTTTACGAACTGCAATTTCAAAATATCTATAGGGCAATGAACAATACACACATGTAACAAATATCTTTTTAATAAAGAGAATACATCAATGTACATGCTTTTACTGAAAATAAAAGGTTGAATACTTCCTTTGAGATAAGACGGCTCTTTTTTTCTAATCTTAATTTTGAAAAGGAAAAACTGTTGCCGTTACTGTGTCTCAGTATTTCAATGTCATGGTAATGCTTAATGCAGAGCATGGGTTGAAACTTTCTCTGACGTAATCGACCACCTATTATTAATATATATCTATATATAATATATATGATATATATATATATATATATATATAGATATAGATATATATATATAATCATGTCCTCGAGAACGATATATAGCAAAGTGGGAAAAATATGAGAAACTGTATATTCTAGCCAATTTTCTCACAAGCTGTAGTAAAGTGCTGTAATGAATTGCCATCTCAGTCCATTGAATTGAATGGAATCGCATGTTTTACAAGCCAGCATACGTGTTTAGCTATAATAATGCAAAGAACATGTCAAGATTCTTCCCTTTAGATATCTCAGCTGATTAAACTGAATGGAAAGGCAATGGCTGGACACGAGCCGCAAACCATACAGTTCAAAGTCAAACTTCTTACCATTCAACTAAAGAACAAGCTCTGTAGTCGAAAGGTAAGTACAGGGCTTATGCTGATGTCAATATTATGAACTTATTAGTTATTAGGAGGAGATTTATTATAGTGTTATATGCATTTAACCCAGTCTGTCATATCTAGAGCTAAAACAAACTTGACCTGCAAACATACAGTATCTAAAGACCAACAACTTGGTTAATGAATCTTGACAGTTACTGGCCAAAAAATAATGGTATTGTTGCTGCTTGTAGTGTGCATGAACCCAAAATCACAACATCTGAAAATCTCAGGCCAAGACACACAACCCTATTTGCTATCACAAAATCCTTCAACGGATGCACATTGAAACTACTATAGGAGATGTGTGGTTTCAAAAGTGTGTAAGCCCACACAAAACTGAGAACGGACAATGCAGAACTGCACTGGTATTGGGGGTGGTGATTACCAAATAGGGTTAGCACAGCTCTGCCCTTTAGAAATTGGCAGGGATGGGGTTAAATTCCCCTACCTGCCTGGGTTTATTATGTTCAGGTGGCTGGGGTTGATTAGTTGATTAGCTTAATTAACGATCAATCAGCGCCCAGCCACCTGACATAAAAGGAGGCCTCTGCTTCCCATTAGGAGGAGGGAGCTGAGGAAGCAGGTTGTTGTTTGTTGTTTGTTGTTTGTTGTTTGTTGTTTGTTGTTTTGGTGAATTTTTGAATCCAGTGAAGGCATTGCCCAGCCTGGAAATCTGTATTTTTGTAAGTTTTGCTTTTTGCTTTATTTGTGTTTAAATATCTTTATTTTTTTGCCATTGTGCCCTTTTATTTTTGTGTTTATTTATAATAAAAGTATATTTTTTTGAACTGCAGTCTGTCTCTGGGCCTCTATCAACTCGCCAGCCTGCCACATTACATAATATGTTTTACACTCCATGTAAAGCATAATTATGAAATACTCCAAGAGCACCTATATGCAGAATTGTTGTAACTCATTCATGCAGCTAATTTAATCTTGCTGCATTTGGTGGTTTAGTACTTAAATTCACTAATTGATTAGTGCTGTGCTGGAAAGCAAACAGGAATTTGAAGAAGAGCATTGCAGAAAAGAAAACTGTTATTTTAAAGAGTTATAATTTAGCCTGTTACAGTACCACAAAGAACAGAAGTCTGTACATTTGGGATTGGAATTAGGAGCTATTATAATCATAGTAATGACTGTTATGTTACGAACATAATTGTCAAAACAAAGGCACTTCTGCCAGATAGTAAATGTGTTGGCTTCTGCTGCAGTAGTGAGGCTTCTTATCCAATGTTTTGACTTAGTATGGTTTCAAAAATCTTTTAGAACTTGTGGAATAAAAACATACGCTATTTGGCATGCATTTCTTAATTATTTTAATTTATCACTGCTGTGACAGCCACCAAATACAAAAAAAAAAGTAGAGTGCATAGAAAGACACAACTTTTTATGAGTTAGCATCTCAGCCCACTAAATTGATTGGAAAGGCATGGGCAAGACACTCTGTAGTCAAGAGATAAGTACATGTCTTACGCTGATATCAGTATTCATGACATTCTGAACCCAAGTACGTGTACACTTAGTGCTCAGGGAGTTTCAATGTCAGGTTTGTCACTGTGACCAATTACGTCCCCCAAGATCTGTAGAAACTGTAGAATCACATGTTACTCCAGATTCTGGTTTTCACTGTAATATTCACTGTAATCATCCTATTGAAGTAACTGGAAAGGCAGTTGCTGGGCGCAAAGAGCAAAGGTAAAGGTTTTACAGTTCAAGTGATGAGCATGTCGAGAGATAAGTGCATGTCTTATGCTGATGTCAGCATGATTTACAATACAGTATATCAGCTGCTACGGGGATATCCATTACAAGCAACTTCAGTATTTTACATTTTGAAAATGGTTATTTTAGAAAATGATTGTGGGACACTACAGCCTAAAGAAATTATACAAAAATAATTTTCTTTCATAAAACAGCCGGCTCTAAAAGCTTAATTTTATTATGAATTCACTGGACAGGATCAAGGGCTGCATGGAGGAAGAATCTCCAGGGATTACAAGGGAAGGAGAGTGCTGAGACTTAGTGAAGATATTAGGGTCTCCCCTTGGCTCAAGGAGAAACGTCCTTGTGGTGGTGTGGCTGCCGCAGCCGGGCCTCCAAGGCAGAGAAGCAAGCTTGGATGATTAGCAATTCTGCCCACTATGTCTGTCCCTTTAAATTAATATGGGTTAGCTCAGTGTTCTTCATTGCAAGGCCCGCGGGCCAATGGCGGACTTTGGTGTACACAAATGTGAAAAAGGCGGTGTGGCGGCCCTCACACTGATGTCTTATCAGCGAAAGTGCCCCCCCTCTGAAAATTAGTGAAGATCACTGGGTTAGCCTTTAAATGCAAGCAGGAGGGGGCGATCAAGAGCGATAACAATCACAGACCCAGGCGCACGAGGAGAGAGCCGAAACTGTTTGAACTTTCATGGCGGCATGCAGACAGGCAGAGCTTTGTTTTTCTATATTTTGATGAGTATGGCAGTCCATATTAGTACATTTGAAAATCACCAGTGTTTTTGGAATAATCGATTAGCCTGTCGTTTTGGAGTTTGCTGTGGACGAGTTGTGAGCAGTAATTTAAATGAAGAAAACTGATGGGGAACAGAGACTATAGAAAACTCCAGACAGGTTTGAAAAGAATGCAATTCTATTTAATTTATTTAATTATTGGACTTAACAGGTTGTGTTGTGCTGAATTTTTAATCGCACTTAGAATTATAATATTTTGTCTTTGAAGATGTTCAGTGAGGAACTTTGATCTGTTTGCTTTGCAAGGAATGATCATTGAATGAATAATCGGTGGGTTGGAAAGCACATGCAGGGGATTCAATGATTAAATTATTGGATCACCCAAGACTTCTGTGATTTATAAAGACTGTCCTTAATTTCTATGGAGTTATTATCTTAAATAAAGGGTTAATTATATGTTTAATGCAAAACGCTGTTAGGGTTAATTACCTGTTAACTATGTGTTTTATGTTTTGGCTTTCCTGTTACTTGTTAACTATTTTGTTGTTGCATGGGTACAACCAACATACAACTGTGATAAATGCACTTTAGGTTCTATATTCTAGTCTGTAGTCTAAAATAATAAAAAACGTTAACTTATTCATTGGTGAAGAGAGAAATGGGACAATTGTTTGGTAATTGTTTGGTTCTTTATTATATGCAATGCATTGCAACTGACCGTGCGACGATATGCAGTTTCTGACTGCAGTAGTGAAGGATTGGCGTTTTGCTATTTTTGATAAATGATATATTTTTTGTTAATTAGGTAAATGTTAAAGCTAATTTCCTATATAAATATCGTTGTCAGAGGAAGAAATGTATATCTTAGTTAGCAGTCAGGGGACATAAAAAGGAATGTGCAGTTTGGTTATCAGAGTTCTAGAAAACTTTAATATTGCTGGAAATGTTTTGCTGTAGACTGTGAATATGTATACTTACTGGTGAAGGTTCATTGATATATTGCTGTGAAGTGGGTGGTGGCTAATTGGGCTCAATAAATGTTCGAGTGCAATATTAAGTTTTTTTTTTTTTTTCCCTTCTGGGGAGCTCAATTTGTTCTAAATAATATTGTCTCGTGATTGTTCCTGGCTTAGGATAGGGTGTAGTAAGATTATCTTGATTGAGGGGTTACTACTATGTCCGAGTGACGGCTTTAGGGAAAATTAATATAAATATCAATAACTTAAATATTTACCTGGCACCTCAGATAGCCAACCATTGCAAAATAGCAGAACCAGCTTGCTGTTGATTGCCTTTGAGCCAGACCTCCAAGATTGAGTAGTGCTTCACTTTCCTTGAGGGGGAGACTGGAACACTGGAAACAACAATAAAAAATAAACATGCAAGGATTCTCAGAGAGCCACATTGGAGAGTAGAGGTCGCATGGCTGCGCTCCGAGGCTGTGAAACAGGGGAGACTGGCAGGGGTGAAAGGCAGAGAGTGAACATGGAAAAGGAAACAAAAAAAAGGAGTTACGAACCATCCTTGCGGAGTACGATGAGTCAAGGGGGTTTTAGTCTGATCACGTGACCATGACACAAGTCACTTTTGTGGGGGGTGTCATCTTGGTAAAAGAGGGCAGCACAAGTACGGCAGCCACGTCCCTTGAGTCAAGTGCTTTAAGAATACTTGTCACGCCGTAATTGGTATTCACCACTAAATCACAGATTGGCAGGGGTCCAAGTCGTTGCTATAGTGTGGAACACCTACCTCTCTTGGAAGGCCAATAAGATGTAATGGATTTCTTCAGAAATCTTTCTTACCTCATTAATTGAAAAACTCTAACAGCTCTAATGTTTAACGGAGCATGTTGCTCTACTCCTGGTTGGTTCTTGAAACAAAAGACGGAGCTGGAGAGCTGGGGGAGGGATGACAGCACTATGAGTTAACCTGTGCTAACCCCTAAAGACCACAGACAATTGTTCGGGACGAAACTCACAGCCTGTCGTTGCCGTGCCTCCCAGTCACCTTGGTTTATTATGTTTGTTTTTTTCACTTTGTTGTTAGATTGTGTTTATTTTTATAATTACTTCACCACTCGCCTTATCCTGGCACACTTTGAGGATGAGGCTGATGTGGCTGGGCATCTGAAGTTGGACAGTGAGCTTCACTTGCTTCTAGAGAGGAAACTATTGCACAGGTGGTACAGTATAGTCGAGGAGGAAAGGAGGAATGAGGAAATGAAAAGGGAGACAGGAAATAAGTGTATGACCTGAGGTTAAATAGGGAGTTTGACAGACAGGTTAATGGGGGCAGACCAGGAGGGAAGAGCCCTAGCTCCTGCCCCCTGAGCCACACCCCAAAAATATTTACCCAATAACATAATTTACTCTATACCACAAACTGAGATTACAGGTCCTGTTCATAAGGTATAAAGCTGTCAGATTTTTTTTAATGAATTAACTAATGCCATGTTTCAATCTGCCAATGGGACTAAGTTGTATGCAATTTGAAATCAATCACATTTTTTTTTTATTAATTAGAATTGTGACAGCAGCAGTTAGCATTACAGGCTGGCACAACTTGAGGTGATTAGGAAGTTTCTTAATTTGTGTCCGATGCCAAGAACACAAAAGGCGTGTTTTTAAACGTCTGATGGTATAAAGAAAAAACATGCAGGCAGAACAGAGGTTTGTGATATAATTGTGCAGTACTATCAGGGAACTATTGACGATAGGTGACTGCATTTCTAAAGTGAAATAAAACAAAAAAAATGATACATTCTACAGCCTGGAGGTTGTGTAACATCTGGTTGCATAAAAGTCTATACATTTAATGCTTTCATGCTTCAAAATCTAAACAACATGAAGAGATATCATGCGAGCAGCTACCATTGTTGGCATCCTAGCAGGGTCTGTGCTAAAATGCATGAATATTGTAAATAAACCTGGGCAGCTGCTGCTGTTTCAAAGAAAACTGCCCATCGCTCTCTGAGTCATTGAAAGCAGATCGCAGAGGGAGTCTGCATAATTTCAGATTTACGAAAAAGACCGAAAACAAACAAACAAAAAAAATACCCAACAACCGGATTGCATTAAACCCATCTGAAGCAATTACAGGAGAATAATGTATTTCCCTAAGGAAGAAGAGTTGTAGCAACATTTCTTAGACTATAATTAGCTCATCTTGAAAGCCAGGGGTATTAGAAGCTACGCACGATTTGCTATGCATGTTCATTGTTCATTATTTATTTATAAATGTAACTAACTGGAGTATTATTTTTTTTTTCTTGGGGGGGTGGGTAATAATAATATTGTTACACTCCTGTATAGTTGTTTACCAATATGCTAATTTTTTAAAGAATGGACTGGAATATTGTATTTGCTTTCTGGAGCGATGCATCCGGAGACCTTTATATTCTCTGGTAATTTGTAAATTGCATTTGTGCTTGACCTTTTATAAAGGCAAAATAATATTTTATCATTTAGACTACTTCAAGATACGGTGCAAAGGCAGGTTGTATCAGTAGGTAATGAACCTTTAGTTAACTAAGAAATGAAATGTTAACTACCCTGGTTGCCTCGGGGGAAGAGTAATCCTCACTGAATAAAATAAAAATGGGATTAAAGTTTATTTTTAAACGTTAAGATTTATTTGGATTGAGTTCAAATGCGGTAAAGATTGCATGGATTTAATTATTAGTATTTGTTTCTCAGCAGACGCCCTTATTCAGGGCTATTACAATTGTTACAAAATATCACATACAAAGTGTCACATTTCAGAATATCACATTACAGAATATCGCATTACATATAAGAGCAGCTGTAAAGTACAATAAAACCAGTAGCAAAAGATCAAATTCAAATAAAAGCAAAAAATAGAGAATATAGTAAATAATTACATGCAAGAGCAGGTTCGACTAAGAGCAGTTAAGTGAGAATGATTTCAATAAGAGAAAGTAAAAAAAAATGGATACCTATAAGAATAAAGTCAAATACAAGATACAAGAAGTAGTTATAATTTAGAAACATTCTAGAATACTGCAAGGTATGGAGCAGTTCAGTGCAAGTGCAAGCTGATGCAAGTACTGGTACAACTGGGGGCCATATAGGTTGTTCCAACACTGAGGGGCAGGGGAGGAAGCAGGGGAGTGGAGGGGGGGCACCTCATTTTACCCAGTTTACCCAGAAGTCAAAACAGTTTAAAAAAGCTGAATAATGCCATACCATGTTTTACAATTCTCCAGCTACAAAGCTAGGCAGGTGCACTTCTACTATAACCCCCATTGCCAGAGATAATTAGACAAAATATTTTTTTATCTGACACACGGTGAAGTTCAATTACAGGACACAGCAGTTTTTTAGAGCAGCACAAATGCCAACTGGTAATCAGTATTCACAGTGAAGTGTAAAGTAATTTTAAAAAGGAACACAGATCCAAAGCAAGAAGCATCTAAGTATGTTATACGCTACAGACTTAAATTCATTTTTGGCCTTATAATATGTTTAGCTTCATGGTAAAATAAAATAAAAAAATTACCATGTCATTAAACATGTTTTAAGCCCACAAGTGGAAAAATGAATTCTAGTACTGTTACCATCTCCTACTGCAGATCAAGATAAAACTGGGATCCCTCAGGCAGGGATTACCTTTGAATTATGGCCTTGCAATCATTATAGAGGCTTTAATGTATCACCAAATAACACATCAAAGAAGACCTGCTCTAAAGATTAGTTAGCTTAGATTAGATAGCCTGCATCTTTGAGTACAATATAGTGATGCATTATGTATTATTATGTATTAAAATCACCAACAAAAGACGTGACAGTGCATAAACATCAACGTGACTACCGAGAAAAGATAACAAAGTCATCTACCTGAATTCACAAGCAGCAACGTGATTTACTGCCGAGAAAAGACAAACCATTCCAAGATAAACGTTTACAATTTCAGCATTTCTAACAAACAGTACCAGCTTGGACAGGTCGGAAATGCTGGCATACCGTTCAGAGTGATATGTTTGCAATGTGATCACTGCTGTTGTGGTTGCTGGGTTACATGTCTGATTTAGTGGAGTGTTGTGTTGTGCTTGCTGGTGCCGGGATGCATGATGTCATAAGTGAGTGAGGGGTGTGTGTACAACAGAGACGCCATCTTAAGCATTATACAGTGCACGGCACACTAAACAAACTCCGTGGTTAATCTGCAACAACACTGTTTTGTGTCAGTTTTCTACGATACAACAATGTAATTGAGGTTGTAGCATTGTAAATCCATATTTGTTTGATGTTTTTTTTTTTTTTTTTTTCCTCAAATTTGGGACGTGTCAACGTGACAAAGGAGAGATAAATTTTGGGCTGCCCAACATAATTTCAAGGTTTCCTTATGTCAAACACAGTATGTTGTTGACAACTATCTGACGTGATAGTGCTATAGAATCTTTGATTGATATTATTATTATATATATAATTTTTTGTATATATATATATATATATATGTGTGTGTGGTGTGTGTGTGTGTGTGTGTGTGTGTGTGTGTGTGTGTGTGTGTGTGTGTGTTTGTGTGTAAATTTATTGATATGGTTATACCAATGAACATTTACAACTTTAAATAAAAAAATGCACTCTTGTTATAGAAATAAATTAACTCTTCACTGTTGCTCCAACCTGTACCGAGATGACAGTCAAGATAGAGATTATAATCTGAACATACTGTAAGGTATGCCCCGCCCCACACCCAGGAGAGACATGAGGACAGAGATTTGGGACTGGTTATCTATTGTAAATGGAATAGTGGAGCAGTTAAGTCTGCTTGTAGTGGTACATTTGGAGTCCCCTGGAGGTGTGAAAATTAGTTATTACATTTGGGGAAGACCCAATGAGTGGGGAGTATTAGATTACCAAGCGAATCTGTTAGAAACCCTTTGATTTATTATTAATTAACCCATTCAGTGCCATTGTCCTCATTTGAGGACTGGTTACTTTGTAATTTTTTGGAGCATTTTTAACTGCCATGTCTACCTCTTACTTTAGTTCTCTTTAACCATATTGTTTTGATAACTTACTCTAATTGTGTTGACTGCAAAAGGTACGTCTAAATGTGCATGTAATCAAATTATATAAACACATCTTGTGCTATGTTTTTATTTTTTTTCAAATAAATTAATTTGGTACTTCATGTGTTTAATAGTGTAAAGAATAAAAAATGTAATTGAACATGAAATCAGGTGTCTGAATGTGTTCTCTGATGCAATTAGTCTTTTCTTCAAGCAATGATTAATTTAATTCTAACAGTGCTGACTCTTGATCAGTAATGTATTTCACAGATCCTTATTCTGAAAAGAATTCTTGCAATGGATGCATTGTTCAGCAGTGTATTCAGAAGCAGCAGGAGGTAAAACAATCATTGCCAAGCTATCATAGTATTTCCCTTAAAAACACCCCTTTCTTTTATGTTCTGAATTAGCTGCAGCGTTGAAAATTACATGTTGTCCAACTATATGTACAAAGTCCTGAAACGCCGATATTCCAATTATCTGAAGCACAAATCAGCATAAGAGCTAAAGTGTGTGTGCAATTTGGCATCTACTGAGGCACAGTGTTTAAAAATTCAATTGAAATGCCAAATGCCATGTTGCAATTCCTCAGACCCTTCTGTGATATTTAAAGGCTCAAGTGCTTAAGCAGTAGGATGCCAAGGACTGGTACAGTGGTCTAAAGCCAAATCCTTCCCCTCTTGAGCAAGCTGTAGACACCTGTGTTGTAAACAGTAGATTGATAGACAAATGACACATGGGTGGTCAAGGAAGGACAGTCTTGCATCTGCTAGTGCCTGGAACACATCCAGAAGAATAGCAGAAAGCTGAAATACCACAGGGATACCTTGGTTACCCTTCCAGTTCTCATGAAAGCCTCACTGATTTGAAATAAAATTAACTTGCAGTAATTGTTTTTACCGAAGCGGGCAAAAAAAAAAAAAAAAAAAAAAAAACGTGTGTAAAATGTCCTATTACCCTTTTTAATGTATTTCTTTTACATAATTACAGAAACAAGAGTGAAAAAAATATGAATTAATCTACACAAGATGGTTACTGTCAGCACTCTATCGTGAATGTACTGTACATATGGAACCACAGCACCACATCAATCTTCTTAACGCAATGTGCTTCCGGGAAAATTTTGCTAGGTTATTAATCAACTTTTCTTTCTAGGTTAGGCTTCTTAAAGAATTCTTTGGAGACAACTTAGAGCAAAAGATTTTCTAAATAAGTTACAGTTACAGCATGACAGGCCTATTATGTATTGGAAATCTGTGTAGCAAAAGTTGGTGGAAATCTCAGCTGGTCCTGGAACAGGTTTCTCATAACACAACATTCCTCATGTAACTGTATGCTAAAAAACAGAAACATGTTTGCTTTTGAACCTTTTTTAATACAGGAAATACACATTGTACAAAAGCTGCATTTACAAGTAGATTGTATTTCCAAATAAAAAAAAATGTATCCATCAGCATTTTTTTTCTTGTTCAATTGCATTAATTCATTCACTGTGTAAAATGTTACAAACTTGCCTCTGCAAATTTGAAAAATCGCCAATGAATATTATTTTTTTCTACTTCACATGAACTCATTTTAAGCTATATATCCAGATCCAAAACAGTAAGTCTGAGTTAACGTGCTTTGGCCACTTTCTGCATTTATAGAATATGACTCCACTCCTGATATCTCTCCCACCACATGTCCTTGTCTCAATCGCCTCCATTCTGAACCGATACAATTTGTGAGACAATGTACCTGTGTCTACAATCCTACTAGTCTTAATTCATGCTTCTCATTTCTAGTAGGACATCGAGACACCATCCACATCCCGTGAGCTTTGGGGCCATTATAGCTAAGTAGCTTGGCCATTGGTGAAAAAGGGTGATGTGGATTATAGCCTAAAGATGCAAAATTGTATTTGAGTCCTGTGTACTAAGGTACCAATATTTCAATAATTTTCACTTCCTCTGACTCTGAAAGTGATAGAAAAGAAACATAGATCAGCACTTACACAGCTTTCATGTCGTGAAGTTACAGAAAGTGCAAAAATGTAATAGAAAACGCAGATGTAAAAACATTAATATTCCTGTACGTGATACCATTCAGTCAAGACTCCAAAACACTTCTCACAGATTATCTACAACTGGATGGCACAGCAAGTTTACTTGGCATTTTGTTTTCCTCCCTCATATAAAAGCCATCTCATACACTTGATGAGCCCTATAGATATTGTTTAAATGTATGCCCTGTAACAAGCACTTGCACAATAATCATTGTTATTATTAGTTGTAGTCATAGTAGTAGTATTACATTATAAAATGTTTAATTACCACAGCTTTCTTGGGTATGTTGCTTTTTTCTGTTGAGTTTCTTCATATCTCAATGACTCCTTCCTAAACAGGATTCTTGAGTCTGTCTTTTAGCTCAAACACAAATAACTAATAACTACAGTTTCACCAGGATTTGTCAATTGTGTATACTTAGATTTTTTCCTCCAATTTTTACTGGTGTTTCAATTAAAAAATTACTGGTTTTATTCCTATTTTCCCCAAGATTTTTTTTTTTAATGATAAAAAACAAAAATGAGGAACACTAATCATAGGCCACATTAATACAAATTAGTTTATAGAGTGATGCCTAGTTTCAATTGTTTGGCCTTTTCAAACAATTAAATAAACTCAATGGTAACAACATGTGTTCGATTATAGAAACATTAAAAAAAACCCACAAAGAGCACTATCCCAGGGGTCTTTACCTGAATCCAACAGAGCTTACAACCATTGCCAATAAACGGAAGAAGAGTATCTCTGGGTAGCACACAGGCAGAATCAGGATAGTCCCAGCCATAGCTACAAACATTGCAGTACTGTCTCAGGCCTTTGGACTCTAGTCTGCAAAAATAAATACACCTTTGCAATTGTATACAAGCCTATATTAGAAAAACATATACAGACAGACAGGTGCTATTTTATTGTGATAAAAACAAATGTCATATTGTTACAGGTCCAATCTCAATTACACCAAAATTATTTATTTTAGAATTGATAGATAAAAGCCTATGGCATTTTTAAACTACACAGTCTGCAGTCTGACCATATCCTAATATTTGTAAACAGTAAAATGTTTGATTTCATGACTGGCGCTTCATCCGATCAAAGAAGACCTGTAATCAGTCTAATCTAGCCCAACCTCCCCTACAGAGCGTGGACAAAGGGACAAAAAGATTTGTATGCGTGTATGAAACATCAGCCGTGCAATACTCTAGGCTATTTGTCTACCAAAACAGGTTGAAAATCAGTGCATTATTATTATTATTATTATTATTATTATTATTATTATTATTATTAATGTGACGCTACATTTTAATTTCCCCCCATAAAGACAACGTACCTGCAGTTGTACAAAGTGAAAGTGACCTGGTTTCCGCCTCCAGTAGAATTGTTGTTGCTTTAAAGTTGTCCCTGCCTCTTGAGAAGAGTTTTTGCTGCAAGTCTGCAGAACAAGTAAAATCAACTCGGACCCTGCTTCTGGCTGTCAAATACGACTGCACCTCCTTTACGATAAACATACAAATACTGTAAATGTTATCAGAAAAAAAAGCTAGCGAGGTAAAGGGATCCCCATGGAATTATAAATAACAACTCCATTCTCCCAATCATCAGGACAGGGGCATGACGATACCGAACAGCTTATGATCAGTTTGCTAATAGCACAAAAACGCTTTTGTCACAGAAAAAGGAAGAAAAATGGTAGGCACACAAAACACTAATGTAAGGGCACCCAACTACTTTTGTCAAAGTATTTTTGTATGTTATGTAATAATGTGTTGTTTTATTATGAAGCTAAATCTCTTCAATAAAACAATTAGAAATTACAGAAATCACTTTCTTTGTGGTTTTTCTAAAAAAAAGAAAATAAGTAACTTCCCAAATACTTTTGTCTGTGATAATGTGGTGTATGCAATTACCCAAAGTTATACTGATGTTAGGTCATAAGTATATTTAATGCAAATAAACCGGTGATGGCTCTAGAGGAAGAAAGGGAGGCAGTGGCTCCTCAAATTTTCAAAGTGAAACATTTTATTATAATATAATAATTTTCAATAAAATAAACTAAAATTAGTTTCTACAAATTTAAGGAAAAAAATGACATTTTAACTTAAACCCTAGTCAACATTCCTATAATAACAGCAATTCTGGCTGCTGAGACGATGCTCTTCACTGCAATACTAGCAGTGGCAGAAGACATGTTCTGAGAAAAGCCACCACTGATATGAACATATTTATAACTTCAGAAATACATAAAGCATAAGACACAGTATATACAGTGTGAACAGTATATGTGTATTATTTCAGGATAATAGTATTCTGCGTCCACAAGTAAAATTATATTGTTTTGTCTGGTAGGCCTTTTAACATGTATGTAGTGACAAAAAGGACATTACAAGCCAATATTTATGAATGTGGCCCTATATACAGTGTATAAAAACAGAAAAAATGAAAGTATTGTACTGGGTAAGCTAAGCATGCGGTATGAAATTGCAAGGAAATGCGTTAGCCTGTACCAAATGTTTAAAAAAGCAAGTAAATGTCAGTACATTACTTTTGCTTCATGCACTGCAATAAAACTGTTGCCAGTAGAAAATTAGCACCCCATACAAGGTAAAAAAATTATGAAGCTATTTTATTTATAGGAACATTGCTCATCCAGTAATAGGGGATATGTAGTAATTACTCTGAAAGGCAGATGGAGGAAAGACACTGTCAAGAGGCCTCACAAATATTAGCGGTTCAACCATCAAAAATCATCTTCATAACATTTCGGAAAGCAGTTG
The DNA here is from genome assembly GCF_017654505.1 of Polyodon spathula. Taxonomy (NCBI): domain Eukaryota; kingdom Metazoa; phylum Chordata; class Actinopteri; order Acipenseriformes; family Polyodontidae; genus Polyodon; species Polyodon spathula. The sequence continues at coordinate 15,773,676 of NC_054534.1, forward strand.
CGCGTGAACGCCTAGAGTCTAGAAGTTGCCCTAATTGCACATGCCACATTCCTGATGACAACATCCTACTCAAAACATATTTCATACAGCAGAAGCAGCATGTCAACAATGAAAGTACAGAAAAATGAAGAACAGCAGTGTTACTTAGTGGCAAGGCATGATCTGAAAGCTATGATTCATGGAGCGTGGTGGGGAACATGTAGTTCATGCCACACACCTCCTCTCATATGCGCAGCACACACGGCCGCAACCGGCCACCTCCCCCTTTGTCCAGTTAGTGGTGTTCCAGTTATGTTTCATCCCCAATTATAGGAAATAAGTGAAATGCTATACGATTTTATATTATATTATATATATATATATATATACATACACACACACACACACACACACGCACAGTCATGTGATGCTGTTTAACCAATCAGAGGATGTTATTTTTCCAAGCAGTGTTATAAATTCATATACTAGACGTGGGATAAATGTTTCTGTACATATGAAATATATTGGTGTGATACATACATTTTACCACACATCATGTTCTTTCTTTTGAAATGTTTAAAAAGCTTTAAAAAAAACCTGGTTGTCATGTGTTTATTTGGTCATGGTCCATGACTGTTTAAGTTCTGATTTAATTAATGAGTATAATGGCTGTGGGGAGCAATAATGCACATACTGAAAGAAAAACACTTCTTTCCTGCATATTTCGCCTAATCACTTACAGTTTTTTTTTGAAAATGTTAAATTATTACAACAAACAGCAGAGGTGAGACTGGAACACAGGTGGGGGGATTGTGGTGGGGGAATCTTCAAAAACCTGCGTTATTGTATCGAACTTGTGGTATAGTAACGACAGCTTTAGTAGCAAGTGATTTTCACACTAAATTTCTTAATAAAATCAATCTGTTAATGCTTTGAAATTGAGTCGATAAGGTTGTTACCGTTTTTTTTCAACTGGTAAAATCAAGTTTATGAAACCATTGGCACAGTTTTCAAAACTCTTAACACAAAACTTCAAACGGAGTTGCAGAAATCTAATTGTTTTGGAACCCTTAACACTTTTGCATTTGATTAGAAACAAATTAAAAAATCTAACATGACTTTCACAATTATCTACGTTACTTCCTCAGTCAGAAATACATATTTCAAATGTTTACATCTGTTTTTTTGAAATGCTTCACTCTAATTGCTATTACCAACAACAACGTCTCATTATTGATAATTGCATTCACATCGTGAAAATGTAGAATTAGTTGACAATCATCCCAACACCACATAAAAGGCTATGTGGACTGCATGCAGTTTGTGACAACATGGAGCAGGCTTCAAACCAAGATGCTAGGCGAGGGCGAGGTCGCAGTCACAGTCGTGGTCGAGGACAGGGACAGGGATAGGGACAGGGACAATGTCAAGGAAGACGAGATGAAGTACGACCAAAAGGAGCTACCGTGTAGAATGAAATCAACAGAGGCTTGTCAATGAGAGCAGCTGAGTTGATCTCTGGATGATCGCTGGTACAAAAATAAACAAAATACTTTACAAAATACTGCCCACAGAGCGAAATAAAAGTTTAAACAAAAACAGTCTCGAACACAAAAATACTGACACCAACAAGTACCGTGCTGGTCCATTACACACAGGGTACTTATACCTTGCTACAATGTCACACTTAATTTTTTGCATATATCTGGATAACCACTTATACATTTTATTACCATTATTTAGTTGTTGAGTGTATCGGATTCTGGAAATATATGGAGGTGTCTGTCTGTCCGGTATGTGTCCATCCGTCTGTGTTTTACACATATATTTACAAATGAACGAGCTGGAGAACCACTTTTCAAATTGTTATTAAAGATTTGCATTGCCATTTCTTATTCTACACTAACTGTACATACCGTTGTCATGGTTATCAAAATGCTCTTGATACTGATGTCTCTAATATACTTGTTTACTTTGAACCCTAGTAACCAGGGTACAAAATAGAACAGATATCTTTTTTTTTTTTTTTTTAATTTAGTCATCGCCAATGGTTTTCTCCCCAATTTGGGATGCCCAGTTATTATTTTTATCCCGGTTCACCGCTGCAATCCCCTGGCGACTCGGGAAACGGAGGCTGAAAGACACGTCCTCCGAAACGTGTTCCTGCTAATCCATCATTTTTCACACTGTGGATCCACAGCAAAGCCACCAGACTTATAGTGCCAGAAACAACACATATCTGAAAGGCTCCACTGCAGACCCGCAGGCATCCTATTAGCCACAGGAGTTGCTGGTGCGCAGTGAACCATGGATTGCCCTGCTGACCTAATCCCTCCTTACCCAGGCAGCTTGCAACCAATTGTGTGCCTCCCCCTGGGAACCCTCGGTCACGGTCGGCAATGACATAGCCTGGATGTGAACCTGCGATCTCCAGGCTATAGAGCGCATCCTGCACTCTACTTACATTGTTGCTAAGATATGAAAAGTGTTGCCAGTCAGAAACTGCAATAGAGTAAATTCTATGTACCCTCAGTGTTCCTGTGACTTGTCTAACAAGTTGATTTATAGTGCTGCTATAGGGAACATTTACAAACCATACAATATTTCAAATACAAAATCATCTGTGTAGTACAGTTTACTTTAGTGGACACTCTCTCTGCTGCTCACTGTAATTGGGGTTCCAAATCCACTGTGTAGTTTCAAGAAGTAAATTTCACAAATAATCCTATTCAGAGAACAGTTTGCCACAGAATGAGCTTGAAATGGAAAGTCTAATACACCTTTTTCCTAATCACTTTAGCTTGAGGATGCAGCTCTATACTCAATCTGCCCTGTAGTTACTGCTTAAATCTCTCTCCTGCAGGGGTCTGACTGTTAACACGGCCTGCTTCCAGGTGGTAAAATGGCTAAACTGTGGAATAATGTAGTAAACAGACACAGACTGATGTATTGCTGTACTGAATAATTTCCTTTATCCTGATTTCATTAAGTTGTAAGGTTATTGTTAATGACTCACAGATCACATTGTGTTTTAGATGCTGGCTTTTTTATTCTCATAGTATTATAATGTAACCAACAATTAATACTCTAACCACTCCAGTTAAATGCATTATTATCTCTTCAAATCCAATATGAACATGATCATAATATTTGTGAGTACAGTCATTGATTGATGCTTGTTAGAATCTGATTCTTGCTCCAGGCCTTGTGGAAAGGAGATCTTAACTCTCATGGGAGCTTCAACAACAAACAGGACCTGAGTGGGGAAAAAAATAACCAAAAGCATACACCTTTACCCAGAGCAGAAGGAAGTGCTTCCTTTAAAAGCATGGGAACTTCTTTAGTTTAAAGGGAATTGGAGTCCAATGTGAAGAATGTGTTTGACTAAATGTATTTTGTCTAAAGGTTTAAGAGTGGTGTTTGGGAAAAATACATTTCATCCACAAAATGATTTCAGCTGCAAACCCATCAATGACTTACCTGTATATAAGGACCCCTCTGAAAAACAATTTATTCTCCTTGTTAAAATCACAGAGCTATAATGACCACCTGTCTGTAGAGAACACTTAGATATCCCTTGGTGGTTTGACTGTGTATCTTTGTTTCTGGCAGCTGATGTAATGAAGCAAGTTTGAAAAGAGTTGACAAAGAAATGACTGAATTGTTCAACTTGTAATGACTGTAGTTCATTACAAGTTTCTACTTACAAATGACAAGGAAAAACAAATTGTCAATAGAATTTTGAAGAAAGTTGTTTTAAAAATGTTCAACTAATGCAACTAATAACAAGTGGATGTGCACAGCCCGTAAAATATCCCATACAGTTTTATTGGCAATTCATATCTGGCAGTCTATGGAATGAGGAAAAATAGCAACACATTTCAACTGAACTCTTGACCCATAGTGAATGATCTAAAATGGATGGGTGTGGCTGGCAGGACTTCATTCTATGCTTCAGTGCTTTGCTGTATGGTTGCCAGTCACTAGCTAGCCCTTCATTGGGGTTACCTCGACTCCCAAGCACCCACTTAAGAAGCATCTGTTCTTGCCGAACAGTAATTATTTTTCACACACCATTTAGTAATATAGATATGCAAAATCAATTTAACCAGCTCTCTAAAGGGGATGGCGCTTTTTCAGATTAATTTAGTCAGTGCTAGTTTTTTTTTTTTTTTTGCAAGTTTTATTATGGCACATACAGTAGGCTATATGTATGTGACAATTTTACTCGGGCATCAACCCAGGTGTTATTTAGGATATGAATAATACAAGTGAATTTAATTGAAGACTAATTGATTGTTTGTTTTTAATAGACTAGCTACATATTTAATTTAATATCAATAAAATAAACCCTAAGAACAACCAATGCATTTACTAATATAGCTGTCATTTTACTTGGTATTTCAGGGACTCTTATGTAGTTTAAGTTCTACTGAATGTTCTAGTGTTTACTGGCTCTAAAAAGTTTTGTATCATATGGGACACATGACTAATAGATTACAAATAAATCTAAAAACCCTGGTTAATGTATTTTCCATTCCTTATAGACTACTGGCATTCAGTAAATCAGTTGTATGATTAGTTTTACAGTTGAGCCATTGACTAAACCAACTACAGTATAAATACATTTCAGCTACTTTTTTTTTTTTTTTTTTTTTTTTTTTTTAAATAGGGCAAAGATGGCTGGAGTGGGGGAAATCCGACCAGAAACAGGAAAATAAAGAGAGAGGTGGAGTTTGGCGGAGCTGAGCGAATGCTTTCGCTCAGCATTTAATAAACAGAACAGACAGAAAATAAACTGTTGTAACAATACAAAAACAAATGAGACAAATAAAATGAACTATAAAGACAAACACGGTGAGCTGATTTAACGATTGTTCTTATTCTTATTACTACCCCCGTCTCCAATCCTTTCTCCACTCACCGAACACACAACCCTGCGTATGTGAAAACATGCTGCTTTTATGCAGCTGTACCGAGACTCGACTGGTAATCAGTCATTCAATTGGAGTCTCAGTATAACTGCATGTGAATTAATAAAGCGCAATTCCCTGTGATCACATATTACATTTTACTTGCACATGAAGTGCTGTGCAATCCTCATGCTTAAATACAAATACACATTTTAAAACACTCGTGTTACACAGACCCATGTACAAATGACTATACACCAACATTTAACACACCACACACAACATAACAGAAAATACACACAGGGGCTTAAAAGCCCAAAAGTCCAGCACAAAGTCCTGGGTCAGGACCGGAGGCTTCAAGGGGCACACAGGTCATAAGGCTGTCAGCAGTAATGCTGACAGCGGGGTGGCATACTCCTGCCACTCTTCTGCTGCTGGTGGCAATGCCTGCAGCTTCCCATTTCACAGCGGAAATGCCGTCAGCAGAGACATTAATAGTCCCCAGTCTGGCTCCTCCAGCTGGGGTAGGCCTGGCAACAGAAAGGCTGCTTGTGGGGTGGTCTCCTGACCTCCCCCCTTCTTCGTAGCCGGCAGCTCCCCTTGGTGGGGCTCAGACCACAGTACTTCCAGCAGCGAAAGTGCTGCAGTGGGAGCAGGTCTCCTGACCTCCCCCACAATCTCCGGCGGCGAAACTGCTGCTGGGGTTGGTGGGGTTCCAGCCACAGTACTTCCTGCTGGCGAAGTGGAGCGGCTGGCAACCCCAGGCGATGCGTGGCAGGGAGTCAGGAAAAGCTGGGGTGCGGGTGTTGGCCCTCTTCTCGGTCACTGCGGCTGGGCGGTTCTTCCCCGTGCTTCCCTCAGCAGCCTATGCGAGGGCTGCTGAGGACCGCCAGCATCTAGTCCTGGTCCTTCTGGTGCAGGGAGAGCTAGCTCCTGCTCCTCTCCCCCCGATGGCGATGGAGGCAGAGGCAGCTCCAGCTCCTCTCCTTGTGATGGTGGGGGAAGTGATACCAGCAGGCATTCACCCTCTGCTGGTGGACAGGGACCCAGCAGGCATTGACCCTCTGCTGGTGGAGGAGACAGAGGCAGCTCCTGCTGCTCTGCTCCTGGAGGTGGCGGAGGCAGAGGCAGCTCCTGCCAGTGGAGATGGGAGCAGCGTGTAGTCTACCCTTGTTTCAGGGGACTGGTGTGGCTCTCCCTTTGGCTCTGGAGGCAAAATCAGCAGGCATTCTTCCTCTGCTGGTGGAGATGGGAGAGGGGGGACGCTCTGCCTTCCTCTTCCCCTTCTCTGCCTCCTCCTCACCTTCCTCTCCCTCTTGGAAGGGGCAGCGCACAACCAGGTGCCCGAACTCCCCACAGGCAAGGCACCAGCCTTGGTCCTCTAGACCAACGAGGAGGTCCTGCAGATCCTGGCAGCCATCTCTCCAGTTCCAGCTTTCCATGTTTTAAAATGTATTACTTTTTTTTTTTTTTTTTTTTTTTGTTTGTTTTAAAAAACAACAAATTGCGGTTCCTGCTCTGGTCAGCGTCTAGGGGGCGCTGATAATCCCTCCTCTCACACCACGTGTGACAAAGGCAGCCGGAGTGGGGGACGTCCGACCAGAAACAGAGAGGTGCAGTTTGGTGGAGCTGAGCGAATGCTTTCTCTCAGCATTTAATAAATAAACAGAACAGACAGAAAATAAACGGTTGTAACAATACAAAAACAGGACACGTCACATTCGTAAAAACAAACGAGACAAACAAAATGAAGACAAAATACGGTGAACTGATTTAACGATTGTTCTTATTATTACCTCCGTCTCCAATCCCGTTCTCCACTCACCGAACACACAACCCTGCGTATGTGAAAACATGCTGCTTTTATGCAGCTGTACCGAGACTCGACTGGTAACACTATGTAACAATTTTTGTTCCTGGTAGTAAGTGTTATTTCCTAATTGCTTATGCCTCAAAAGTATAGAAAATGGCTATTATTCCCCACAAACTTTGCTTTTGTGACCAGGACAGTGATATTTTTGAAATATCACTATTTCCAATGGGAAAACTGGCAAATGTGTGTCTTTTCATTCACATAAAGTCAGAAAGAAACATATGAATCCAAATTAACATGTATTTATACTAAAGTAATACAAACATGACTACAAAAGATTTAGAAGCGAGTAGCGGCATAAGCAATAACACTTACTGCCCAGGAACAAAAAAATAAATTGTTACAGTGTAATCAATCATTCAATTGGAGTCGCAGTACAACTGCACGTGAATTAAAAGTGCAATTCCCCATGCTCACATTTTACTTGCACGTGAAGTGCTGTGTAATCCTCGTGCCTAAATGCAAATATACATTTTAAACACTCATGTTACACAGACCCGTTTATATCCCGTGTACCAATGACTATACACCAACATTTAACACACCACACGCAACATAACAGAAAATACACACAGGGGCGGGCATTTTGTCACAGACACTATAGAGAAATGCAGGCCTGTTGTGTTTAATTTATTTACTGAAGGATTGATGTTTCTTTTAAGCCTAAAACAAATTTCCTCTTTAAAAAAATAGCTGATTTAAGATAAATCATAAGAAGCTTCTGTGCAGACATCTCAAATGTTTTTTGATGTGTATGTTGTCCGGGGTTGTCGAGTCGTCACAGAGACATGCCGTCTGTAAGGTAGACGATTATACTGAGTAACCTTCCAGTAAAACAAGCACAGTAGAGATAAAGAAAAGGTGTCATGAAATCTGTGTTTGGGCTGCTTGTCTTCATCTGGGAGGAAAAAAGTGTACGCATACTACAATCCATTATCCACTCAAAGCTGAATTCTTATATTGGCAAATTAAATACTACTTAATAACAATGTTCTCTTTGTTGTTCTAGGCACTCTGAAAAAGTCTGAATGTCAGACAATGGGCAGGATTTTCAAAAGGTCTTAAACGATAGCTCCAGTGCTAATTAACTAATGGGTACGTAGCATTGGTTTTGGTATTTTCAAGTGGTCGTTATGCCAATTTTGGTATTTAATCTTAATGAGATTTCTGAAATTCTTGATTTACAAAATAAAGTTAACATCTTAACAAGCTGTGCTTCTTGCAACTATTTCTTTTGTTTGCATGGGAATTTAAAAGCAAGTCAGTGTTAATTGACAATTTGTCAGGAGTTAATTTCTTCCAGACTAGATAATTCAATATTTTTTTAGTTATGAAAATCTGTTTTCTATATTTGAGTCGATTTTCACTTTAACCATTTGTAACCTTATGGAATATTTGTTGTATTGCTAATATGATAGTGCTTTTTGCACCCAGTGTAATGTTACTACCAAGAAGTGATCCCTGCAACTGTAACCTATCTGAATTCTGCATATGTAAGATATATGAAAGCTGACACCTACAGTAGTTTGTACAAATAAAAACTTAATAATAATTAAATCTCGGTATAGAAAACGGCATATTAGATATTACAATAGCGTTTCCTTAGGCGATTGCAGATTTGCAATCCATCCTTGGCTTTAGCACCTGTGTCTAATCCACACAAGAACGAAGAACAAAAGACACAGATCCAAGGTAATTACTCCCTGCAGATTATGTGCAGTGTACACTCACCTTCACACGTTTTTATGCATACACGATGTTCTTATAATACTGTAAGTGTTCGGTGGCTACTTCTAATCATGCTGAGTTTATCACGTAGGCGAGCTAAGAGTACCAAAGAAAACGCACAATTAGGGAATTCACCAAACTTAATTATATACTGTGAAAGATTGTCGCTACTCACGTCGTTCGTTGCCCCTTTAAGACCAGACCCAAGGACACGGAAATGGATTTTTAAAGCGCTGACGCGCACTTTAATAAGCACAAAATGAATACAAACAAAACAGAAACAAACACCTAGCTCTCTCCTGGAGCTCTAACTAAACAATAACGGGAACCTAACTAAACATTCAGGATGGCTAAGCCGTTTACCTGACACCAACACACAAACTCACACGGGCTTCACTCAGTACTTCACCTTCGATACGACTGCAGTCAGTCAGTCAGTCTGGCAGCCTCTCTTAAATACCCTGCACCTGGCTCTAATTTATAATTATCACCAGGTGCAGGGGACTAACTAAATAATTAAACAATTAAAACAATTAGCCCGTTCATCCACAGTGCATTCTCACATGGATTTAGCAGGGAGGAATTTTAACCCCCCCCCCACCTGCTATCTCACAATACATATATAATTAAGTGCTAAATACATGGTATACATGTATAATAACTAACAGCTACAAACACAAATGGCACTTCATAGATATTTATAGCCTACAATCCAATTGAACATACTAAAATACATAAAAAAGTCCATTTCCAGGACTCCCGAGTGGCGCATCCAGCAAAGGCACTCCAGGTGGAGAGCAGGATGTGCCCTATAGCCTGGGGATCACAGGTTCAAGTCCAGGCTATGTCACAGCCAACCATGACCAGGAATTCCCAGGGGGTGGCACACAATTGGCCAAGCACTGCCCAGGTAGGGAGGGCCTAGGTTGGCAGGGGAATCCACAGCTCACTGTGCATGGTCAATAGGGTGCCAGTGGTTCCACAGTGGAGCCTCCAGTTCTGTGTTGTCCTCCAGCACTATAGGTCTGGCGGCCTCGCTGTGGATCCACAGTGCAAAAAATGACAGATTGGCAGGAGCACGTTTCAGAGGACACATGCTCCAGCCTCCGAGTCAGCAGGGGGTTGTGAGCAGTGAGCCAAGGATACAGTTGATAATTGGACACGCTAAACTGGGGAGAAAACCAGGATAAAAAATTGGAGATGACTAATTTAAAAAAAAAAAAAAAAAAAAAAAAAGTCAATTTCAACCAAGTCTATACTTGATGAGCTGACAAGTCTTAATGGCTACTCCAGTACAAACCCCCAATTAGAACCATATTATCACAATCTATTTATTGACTTCTCTGTAAATAGAAGATTACTTTTCTGTTTGGTAAAGTGTTGCTGTAATTGCAATTGCTAGACACAGGATACATATTACATACGAGACATGCAGTTTACATGTGTAGCATAGATTACAACCTAAATTAATACTAACCGTTTTTCTTGCAGCTGTCCACAAAAGCTGCTGTTACTGTCAAGTTTTTTTGTATTTGAGAAAAAAAAAACTAAAATGTTATATTGTCTGACGATGTCTAAAGCTTATTCTTAATTGATTATATACAGTAGTATATATTAACACAGTTTAAATGATTGATGTAACTGTTAACAGTATGAGTTTTTAACATACAGCAGAGTGCATTTAATGAGCTTGTTATACAAGAGGTGTGCATTATACAAGGGATGTTACATGAAACTGTTTAGTCATGTGCACAGTGCATGGGGTACATGCAATACATGACAATACAGTCAATTCTGTGTACCCTCAGTACTAATACCCCCACTCTATTAAGGTCATTGTTGTGGTCACTTGACTGTTCTTAATAGAGTTTTCAGGTTTTTGCCACTTTAATCTAATAAATATCTGCCTTATAATTCCAGCCTATACAAAATTAAAATGCAATCCCCTTGCATTTTATTATGAACACCCCCATATACAATGCTTTATGTTCAATACGTTCATTTGTGTTTAGAGGCAAGCTGGAAAAATGGATGCCTGCTGGATTGTAGCTGCATGTCTTTACATTGATTCAATAGGACTGTGACAGTCCTCCAATGGCATTTTGACCCCCTCATCTATTAATGTTGCTCTCAGCTGCTATAACAAGCTATGTGGTGGCTGTCTGGCCTGGAGTCATCTCTCCAAATTAAAGTCAGGGTATAGGGGAGGTCACTGGAAAGGCTTAAATTGGTTTCATGCTCATTCAACCAATTGATGACTACCCTGGCCTTGTAGCACAGCTTGGAAAAGTTAATCACCTCTGGGGAAATACTGTATTCAGGGGGGACCCTGGACATATAAGATGGATGCCTAGACTGATGCCACATCTCAGCTGTCAGGTGGAATTTAAAAGACTGTGATGAAAATTGAGGTGGCAGTTACCCAGTTCCGGATTTTCTACCCATGTCGCAGTTTAAATAAAAAACAGTTATATGTTTCTGCTATTTTATGTTGTTTTCAGTTATTGTTGTTTGGATTCTTTTCAAATCAAATAACTCTACTTTCTCTTTAAAATACAAATGAATATGTCTCTTATTGTAGATTACCATCTTCTTGTAGTTCTTTGTGGTTTGCAGGTCTCTATATGTAGATTTGTAACTACTGGCCCCCTCGGGCCACGGAGCTACTGTTTTTACTGGCCCGGATGCAATTTTATCTGGCCCAATATATTTAGATATTTTTTCTTGATGGTTTTGATTTTCAGTGTGTTTCTAACTGTGTATGGTAACCAAAGAGAGCCCATGTCATAAAAGAAAGAGGCTAAAGGAAAGCACACATTTGTTTTCTTGTCAGAAAATGAAAATACTATTAAGATTTGAAATATATGTGTACGAATGATACTTTTTTTTTTTCATACCAAACATGCAACCTAGCTGTTACCATACGGTCACAGCAATGCTAAAACTGAATTATAATAATCACAATTAGGGATGGGTCAGTGTAGATGAGTACACGATTACATGAAAATAAGAAAATAGCATATTACATATGCAAGTACTCAAAAAAAGCCTTATAAATTAGCTACTAGTAGAAACAGATTTTTTTTTTTTTTTTTTTTTTTAAAGCTGACGCTAACGTGTTATGTCAGTCTTAAACCTGTTCATTGCATATTAAATGCAAAGACCCTAATTAATTATGCTATGCTTGTAATAGCAATATTGCACAGTAATCGTATTCTGTTTGAAATTGTTGCCAATTTTATTGCCTAATTTTTAGCTAATGTTAACAGATCCCTGCATGTAATGACCATACACAGAAGATTCTGCAGCTGTTGCTAGCCAGTCTTAAAACAGCTTCCGGGAGCATGGCACCAGCAAACACTGAATGTGTGAAATGAAATAAAATAGTGTATATAGCAAGTGTTAAAATAAGTAGTCCAAACTTGGGTAACATTGAAATTAGAAAGGTCATTTAACGTTATGATGAATATAAAGACATACTAAATGTTAAGCAGAACAACACAGTGACTAATAAGACTAATAAGAAAAGGCAAGATACTTGGAGTTGGAAAGGAGTTTTTTTTAACTCTGGACTGCAGTTCAATGTAAAACAACTACTATTGACTTTCTGTGAATGGATTGAGTAACATCAACATTTGCATTGACCATTAAAAAGTACAACCATCCTTGTTTTGAATTATTTAAAGGTTACTGAATAAACAAAGTAACTTGACTTAGATTCATCTGATGTCAGTACTTGATGGCTAGTTGTAATTAGTAATGTTAAACTATTGTAATGTTGGAATGTGTTTTCTATTGTTTTGGCCAGGTTACAATATTGCCAGGATTATCCTAATAAAATATTATATATCAGAATTAAACAGATGTAAACATTTTAAAATTATTAAAAACATTTTTAAACATTAGTAACCAGCATGGTCAGTTTGTCTCAGTCAAACAAGTAAAATGTTAATTTTACTCTTTTTGTATGACAACATTGATTATGCCCCGTTACTGACATTTCCTGTAAAGATTATATATATCCAGATGCCGTCTACGCAAAGTAGCGATCTTAATCACAAAAAAAGCTAAAATTATAAATAGTTTTACCTAGAACTGCTACATGGTACCAATGTGACCAGTGCGTACAATACATCATAACATATATATATTATATATATATATATATATATATATATATATATATATATATATATATATATATATATATACACACACACACACACACACACACACACACACACACACACACACACACACACACACACACATATAATATAACGTGCGGTATTCTATTTTTTTTGTAAATGCAGCAAACAAGACATGCCTCCTCCTCCTAGCACACATGTTTTTTTATTTTATTTCAAGCTTTTTTTTGTTTGTAGACTGACTACGAGACAGAGATTGCTATGATTGTGGATTTGTCAAGATGCCAACTCAGTGAAAGCCTAGTAGCTTATTTTTCAATGTACCTGGGAGACAACAATCTTTTTTTTTGTTCCACAAATGCAACTGGGAATTTATCAAAAGGAAATATTCAACCTTGAAAGTAGTCATTTAGATTGAGGCAAATGTGTGTGTATGTGTTTGAAAAATATATATATATAGCTAGGTAGATAGATAGATAGATATATTCTATGTCTTTTGCATGAAATACTACATCCCAGCTAAGACAGTTATGGAATAGACCCCAGAAGGACCCCGCAGAAGATGAAGACCCACAACAATGTGGTGAAGAACAATCAAGTGAAAATCTGCAGGTTTAACCTAGGGTACTGCAGCAAGAAGAGCCCACGACAGAAGAGCGTAGCACGACCTTGTGCAAGATTTATGTGCCACTAATAGGCATGAAGGGGATGAAAATGTTTTAAGGGATAACCAGCTCAATGTAGATTTTTTTTTACTGGTTAACCATTTATCATTTTCATTCCTTGCAGAGGAATGATGCAGATGTTTATATTACACTGGGGTGTAGTCATAATAGGAAGTCAAGTAAAATTATAAAAGAGCATGTATAGGGATCATATTTGTACACTCTGTCGTGCCGTCATATACTTCTGGTCAGAAATGCATAACCCTAACCCTGCCCACTATAAACATATCCACTTCCTGTTGACCACCACCATTTCTGAACCTGAATCCTGCACACACCTATTAAAATCCCTAGTTCCTCCACAAGAAATGGGTTTGCGTGTCATCTTGTTTTTTAAACCATAGTAAAATATTGCTCACCAAATCAGTTAGTTTGAGACCTCCTTTCTGATGTTAAAAGTAAAAATGCATCCAATAAATATAATGTTCTATTGTAATTTATTTTGCAGGTGAAAGAAAACAGGTAAGCAAAAAACTGGAAATATTGTATCTTTCTGTTCTGAAGCTGTTTAAAATTGATTAAAGCCTGACAATCAAGCTCCTACTCCTGCAAACAGCTTGGTGTATAAAATAAACCTGAAGTTTTAAGTAACACTAAACTTACCTTTGTACATTTGTTTTACCAATAGGCCTGAGCAGTATCTTCTGTTATGTTCACATCAAGGCAAAAACATAAAATCTCTGAACCAGCTGTGCGTGAATTAGGTAATTAAAACTGATTTCACATCATGGCAATCGACTGCTACAGCCACTCAAAATGATGGACAGTCAGTACTAGCTGCAATCATTCACTAAGGGTGTGCTACAATATAGATGGCTTCAAAATCGATGTAATAGTGTGTCACAAAGACGGCCAGAGTGGATGACGTCAGACCAGAGCCAGGAAATAAGCAACAGAGAGGTGGAGTTTGGAGGAGCTGAGCGAATGGTCTCGCTCATCATTTAATGAATGAACAGACAGACGGTTGCAACAAACAAAAACAGGACACGGCACATTCGCTAAAATAAACAGACAAACAAAACGGACTAAACAAAACAAGTGAGCAGATCTTTTAATACTACGACTATGACTACTATTATAATTATTCGTATTACCCCCGTCTCCAATCCCGTTCTCCACTCACCAAACACACAAACCCAGAGTATGTGAAAACATGTTGCTTTTATGCAGCTGTACCGAGACTCGACTGCTAATCAATCATTCAACTGCATGTGAATTAATAAAGTGCAATTCCCCGTGCTCAAATATTACATTTTACTTGCACGAGAAGTGCTGTTAATCCTCGTGCCTAAATACAAATATACATTTTAAACACTTGTGTTACACAGACCCATTTATATCCCGTGTACCAATGACTATATACTAACATTAACATACAACACAAAATACACACAGGGGTGGGCACTTTGCCACATAGTGGTTCAAAGTTTTTTTCCAGAAGCAAATGGACCTTCTATAACTGAAATATATTCCAATAAAGATGTAACGCAAAGTGTTGACCATTGTAACTGAGATTGTAAGTATGCAATATACAGAAGAGGTTGACAAACAACACCTTGGTGTACTTTCAGTGATGAAAGACCATTTTGTGTAGTGTGCGTGTTGAATGAACAAACAAGCCACAAGCAGTTGGCAGTGATGTATAACTACAACCTCTAAATTACAACATTTTGTCCTATAGATTCCCAGTGCCAGGGTCAATGTGAAATTGGTGTTTTTGTGTGGCAGTATTTTACAGATCATGCGCAATGGTTTTCTTAGAGCAAGAAAGTGCATATCATTGGTAATCAAATTTCCATTCTGTGGGGTAAACAGTATCATTACTCACAGGAAGGTTTCAACTGTATTTCTTATTGCTTCAATTAGTCATGCATTAACTTCCACCCCTCAGATAATCAATGGCTGGAGGTTATTCTTTTTGTATTAATACTAGATTTGCAGGATGCTTTTAAGCACCATGAGATTTTTTTATGCCCCTGACACCATTTAGAATATCCTGTAAAAGGTCTAGCTTGAAAGCTTCATTACATTTGTAAACAACCATATGGGGATGTAGTTTGTTTTTCAATGCCTTTTAGATACCATACAAATCATGCACAAGAGCATTATATTCATGATTGTAAAGAACACACCTGCAAAATATACTTAATAAAATTACTTGTTTTTTATTATAAGTTTAAAACAATAGTAAACCCAGTTGTGCCGTGTCTAAACTATTTATAAATGACCACATACTGTATAACGTAGTACAATACACTGTACTGGTATTCTAGAGGTGAGTTCCAGCTGTTAAGGAAATGTACCTGTATTTGGGACGACGTTTTTAAAAACTAAAAATGTAGTTTTCATTAAGGAATGCCCTGTTTAAAGGAACAGTAAGTAGGCTGGACCTAAGCACTCCTACATTTCTCAAAGCTCTGACTGACTGTACCAACATATTTTGGAGCACAAACAGTCCCACCCTGACAAATCGACCTTACGACAATGTGTCCCCATTACTAGGTGAGCATATTTTAAGTCATAAAATTGTATACTAGAATGATGGGGACCCAGTAGCATGCTGTAAGGGTGGTTCTTCTGGATCTGGGGGCCCAGTATCTGCCTGTAAGGGTGGTTCTTCTGGGTCTGGGAACCCAGTATCTGCCTGTAGGGGTGGTTTTTCTGGGTCTGGGGACCCAGTATCTGCCTGTAGGGGCAGTTCTTCTGGGTCTGGTGACCCAGTATCTGCCTGTAAGAGTGGTTCTTCTGGGTCTGGTGACCCAGTATCTGCCTGTAAGGGTGGTTCTTCTGGGTCTGGGGACCCTGTGTCTGCCTGTAGGCGTGGTTCTTCTGGGTCTGGCGACCCAGTAGCTTGCTGTTGGGTTGGTTCTTCTGGATCTGGGGACCCAGTGTCTGCCTGTAGGGGTGTCAATTTTGTCACTTTGCCCTTCAATAGATTTTGTGGGATCTGTTCAGTGGAATCTCTAAATAGCTGCAAATGATCAAGATTGATTTTTTTACTTTAGCTCCGAAGATCCACCAGCTTTCCTTGAATATGTTCCACAAAGAAAGGACCCAAAAGGTTTGGGACCAGTTTACCTCATTTTTTTTGATCGCTCCTTGCATTTCTCTGCAGCACCTTGTCTCCGAACTTTGAGTGGCTGCAACATTTTGGTCTGGCTTTCTTTTTTTCCCCCGAAGTCCCAGATTGTTTTGTGTGTGTGTTTTCTTTGACAACACCTAATATTGTGTCATGCAGGTGAATACAGTCTGCAACTGCTTCACCTGAAACAATGCTTTCAACATCTGCAGTAATCTGAAAGAAATTAAATTTTACAAATGTCATTACAATAATCAATCATTATTAAAACTGGATTTTACCATCACTAACAAACAGCACTGCAGATATACTACATTTAACCCATTGTGGTCCTATGTCAGACCAGGTCCGACATTATAATTTTCCCTTTCCAGTCCAATATTGGACCTTGTCTGACATCATAAAAAAGACGTAAAGCACAGGTCTCTAGTCATTTTTTCTCTGGAAAAAGCTAAGAAAACCTTTCAATGGCCGAGTGAGACCAATAAGAACTGAATGAAAAAAGGGCATATCTCATAGCCCCATGCACTAAAGAGATAACACGGACATAACAAAGGAGATACTGAGTGTCCTTTTGCGATTCAATGCCTTTTAAAATATATATATTATATATATATATATATATATATATATATATATAATATATGACTATATAAAGATTTAGAAGTGAGTACAAAAGATCGTAAATCTTGAAAAACTCGTAAATCTTGAAAAACTACTCACTTCTAAATCTTTTGTAGTCATTTTTGTATTACTTTAGTATAAATACATGTTAATTTGGATTCATATGTTGTTTTTTTCTGACTTTATGTGAACGAAAAGACACACATTTGCCTGTTTTCCCATTGGAAATAGAGATATTTTGAAATATCACTGTCCTGGTCACAAAAGCAAAGTTTGTGGGGAATAATTGCCATTTTCGATACTTTTGAGGCATAAGCAATTAGGAAATAACACTTACTACCCAGGAACAAAAATTGTGTTACATAGTGTAGTCTATAAATCTTTCATTGACTTCAAAAGATTTGTTGTGGTTAAAGTTGCATGTAAAATGGGATTGTTACAAAATGTTTTATATTCAGCCTTGGAGGATAAAGCTACAGATGGGATGAAGTTTGGTATGACTTAAAGATCCCAAGATTTCATTACCATGGAGACTGAATTACTTTTTCCTTCCTGTAGAAGGTGACCCATTTCAACTCTTAGTTTTCTTAACAGCAAGGTTTTGCTTAAGTAATATGTTGATAAGTGGTACACCTAACCTCAGATCCTGTCATTTTTCACTTTTAAAAATGAAATATGATATAACACAAGTTATTGATTTGCCAGTGAAAAAATGTTTGGCGAATATCCATGGCTCCAGGAGCATATGCACTTTTACATCACTAAGGGCACAAGCTCATACCATCCGTTTAGGTTGATGTTTCTTTGTTGCTGTAGGAATTAATGTTGCAATGGAAGACAATTAGTCAACCAACACATCCAACAACTAATTTGAAGGAACACATGTTATTTTCATACAGAAATTAAGTGCTGTTAGATGAAATTACAGTACCTAGTAGTAAAAGAAAACCAAGCTGCTGCTGCTTGTCATGTAATTTTTTGTCATGCTTTGTTAAATGACTGGTTATGTTCACTCTTTCTTGTTTTATGGTGATTATTTTGAGCTGCATTGTACAATGGTTTTTGGAAGAGCTCATTACGACTTTCCACCTCATTACAGTATCCCCTTGGCTTTTGGAAAAATGGTGGTTGTTAATGTGTACTGTACAAATGATAAGTTCTAAATTTAAACATTTTTTAATAGTCCCACATTCATAGTTTCTACGTATTTGTGGAGTTATAGTATTATTTATTTTTGTAGTAGCTTTTACGTTGGTAATTCACTAGGAAGCCAGTGGAAAATGTCTCATCCTAGTTGGTTTACATGACTTCCCTACAATTATCTCCAGTAGATAATGTTCCAGAGACTCACTCATTCATAAAAAAGCATTATTAGTATAAACAACAGTGTGCTTAACATACTTATTTTCTTGTGTACAGTAACTTGATTATTTTCACTGAATGGTGGATTGATTGGTCTTATTCATTGTTAAGCATATATGTACATGATGGTCATTACCGCACCCCATTTGCCCAAGAGAAAGCTGTCCAACAACTTCTGTGAAGCATAAAAATCTGTATTAGATTAAAAGCTTTTAGCTGTACAATAATTTCTAACGTTGTGTAAAGCATGTCAGGTTATAAATGTGCAGTAAGTGTATAGAATAAAATGGTTCTAGGCAATTATGTTATTCAAAGAGAGGAGCTGATTGACTGTCCCTAATTGATGTGATATAGTGGTCATAGCTGTGGACTTCCGTTCCTGGCACACTTCATGTAATTGAGCTGCGGCCCACCTAGCTGTCAAACCTGGTAAACACAGGACCCTAGTAACAGCGAAGCACACAAACCAATAAATAAATAAACCTCAACATTTACATTAGCCACTTAACATTCATCCAACACATCAACACTTCCTTCCTTAATCAAAACATTTAGAGCTGTTTATCACTGGTATAGCTTTTCTGCTTTGTAGAGCTGTTCAATAAATGCCCAGACAAAGAATTTCAACAGTGACTTTAACACAGTGTCAGAATGTAGTTATAAGGAAAAAAAACAAAAAAATTCATATCACCACAGAACAGGAAAATATGTTATTTTTAGTAGGGCTTGTATAACTAGCCATTAAATGGGTCATCTGAGTATCCCACACAATAAATACTGAAACCAGTTTCAACTTAAGGAGGATCACAGACTTGCCCTTAAAGTTACTTTTGAACTTCTGTCATCTGAAATGTAAATAGAGGTGTCATGTGTGTATGTAGGTCATATCCTGACCTGAACAAAAGTTGCTGTTGTCCACTGCAGCAGCACATTTCTGACCACTGATTAAAATATAGCTTTTATGCTGAGACTTTAAAACAAGTTAAGAAAGACAAAGAAGTATTTTTCTAATTTGAAGACGTACCCATTCAGAGTGAATAAACAACTATTGAAAGTATAATTCTTAATTGTTTTATAAATACAAATCTCCCACAAAAAAAAAAAAAAAAACTTGTCCATTATTCAGACCCATTTCATGCTATTCTGTATGAATTTAAATACATATGTGATGGGTCTGTGATTCTGTTGAGTCTATTCTCTTTGGTTGCTCTTACTTTAGTTGTCTTGAATGACTTCTCGGGAATTGTCATAAAGGGGAGCAATATTCCTGATAGTGCTCATTCAGGCAGGGTTAATAAAATATTATTTGATTTGAAGCAGTCAGTCCAGACAGTAGTTGTTTCCAAGAGAGAGAAGCAGCTA
Organism: Polyodon spathula; assembly: GCF_017654505.1. Classification (NCBI taxonomy): domain Eukaryota; kingdom Metazoa; phylum Chordata; class Actinopteri; order Acipenseriformes; family Polyodontidae; genus Polyodon; species Polyodon spathula. Next base: position 15,793,469 of record NC_054534.1, read on the forward strand.
CAGAAAGTAAATAATGATAAGAATCAGCAGCCCTGGGGCACTGAGGAATTACTGATCAAATTTTGGAGATAAAAAGCAGTCCCAGATTATGTTGTTCTACTGTTATTTTACACATTTAAATACACTGGAATACTGATGTCAAGCAAGCAGCTCGAATAATGGTTTTCCTGGTTCAAGGACCAAATACATTTTCACTATTTAATAAATAGCCATTTCCTGCCTTTACAATGATGGCAAGGATTTACTGGGATTTATTGTGAATTATCTTCCAAATAAATGTCAAGTATTAGTGATGAGCTTATACCAACTGAAAAAATAAACATGTCAGCCAATGTTTTTGGTGAAAATGTGGTACTACTAAAAGCAGTTATTTTGAAAATATCAAATCTTTAATTGAATTGCACAGTAATGCATTTTATTTACATTAAATAGTACTTAAATGATACAACATATGCCACTACAATTCCTCAACATCACAGTAATATACCCTATAAACACACATGCCTGTAGTTTTACTGTGCTGTCTGTGAGTGTGTGTGTACATATATGCAGCATATTTATAATTGTGTGGCAGGGTGTAGGAATTACATCAGTATCTAAGCTCCATTTAATAGCAATTCCTTCAGTCAATTTTTAGTCTGTCACTATGGCAACCATTTCTACTAAAACCACTGCCTCTGGGGGCTTGGCCTTATTCTCTTGGTCAGGTGTATCTCAGCTGTTTTCTCTCTAACAAAGCAATTAGCACACAGGGGTATAACCTGCATTTTAAATTTGGTATGCCCAAGGGTTTTTTCATTCTGATCTAGGTGGGTCACCATTTCATTGATTTGGGGCTTTATTATTTGTCCTGCAGGCAGTTATGCCCCCTCATTAACTTTTTTTTTTTTTTTTTTTTATATTGTTGTTGAACTGTTTTTCAGCATTCTTTTAAAGTGTGATTGATGAGCCAAACACGTGACCAAAAAAATGTGGTTTTAAGCAGCCACATCAGATTTTTAGATTCAGCAGAGAGAGACTAAAGAATATAATCATTCAAAACCAGTGTACTGCTGAAATGTGTGCCTTTTTGCTTATTAAAGACTAAACTCAGTAGATAATTAAAGTAGATTCCTACAGCACAGCATTAAACAAATTTGTGCGTCTACAAAGCCCTCGATTTTGTCAAAACCATGCTCTTCTCACAACCCCCAAATCATTTCAGTCATATGTATTACAAATGTATTAACCCTCACCATTGCCCTAAAATGATGTGAACCAACATCCAATTCATGGTCATAGGTACACTGACTATAGCAAACCTGGTAATTACTTGAAGAGGTGTTCTTTTTGTTTGCATAATAACCTTGTTTTTTTTTTCCATTTTATTTTCTTCTAACACCTCTGGAATGGAACATACAGTATTGCACATATGAAGATGCTGATATCTGCTAAATTAGTTTCTTAACATTTTTCAACAACATTCACATTTTCATCACCATCCTCATCATTTACTTTTATATTAGTGTAACACCCGCTTGCTCAGAGGGGCTATAAACAGGGGGGTTATTTTTAATACATATTGTGATTACGCCAGTTCAGTGCGATAAGTGCAGAACAAAATTAGATAATAATCAGGTTATTTTTATTTGGATACAGAGCTAAAATACAGGGAACAGTGTCACCAAGAAAAACACAGACAACAGATACATAGGAGGCTGTGTGGTCTAGTGGTTAAAAAAACTGGCTTGTAACGAGCAGGTCCCCGTTTCATATACCAGCTCAGCCATTGACTCACTGACTGTGTGACTCTGAGCAAGTCACGTAACCTCCTTGTGCTCCATCGTTTGGGTGAGACGTTGTTGTAAGTGATTCTGCAGTGGATACATAGTTCACACACTCTAGTCTCGTATCTTGTAAAGCGCTTTGTGATGGTGGTCCACTATGAAAGGCGCTATATAAAAATAAAGATTATATATAATTCTTTATTTTTTAAATAAAATCAATGAGAATTTTTGACAGGACAGTTAAAAGAAGCAACAACACATTTCTCAATATCCAAGTGATCAATTGCAGATTTTCCACTTTTGTCCATGATTTGTAAACCGTGAACTGAGTGTACCCAATTTCGTTGTACCTTATTTTTCAAAGGCTAGAATAACCATTCATCCCTTGAGTGATATGTATTTCCCTACATATCTTCAAATGCACCATTCAAAACATCAATTTTGTAATAGTTGCCAATTATGTTTTGTATTTTCCCTCGATCCACAATTTGGTTATGCCCAATTGTTGCGTTTTAGTGAACTGTAATATCTCGGGACAGACCATATCAATTTTAATATTATATTATGGTTTATTGTAAAGACTGGTGTTGCTTTGAGGCAAATACCCTGGAAATGCTGTATCAGTTGTAACATAGCACTGACATGGTCGATTTGCACAAGAGTAAAAAGACACAAGTGCCTGAGTTTGACATTTTACAGATGGTCCCGATGTTTAAAAAAAAAAAAAAAAAAAAAAAAAAAAACGGAGCACCTCTGAGAATGATCTGGGATAAAAATAAATGGATGGTTCGCACGTAACTAAATTTCACTGATGTTGGTAAAAATTTCGAAACCACCTGTTTATGCAGTGATTTTTAGTCCTATGTGAATCTGCCTTTAGTTCATTTTTAACTGTTGTTGAAATGATATCGTGTTCTGTCACTTTTTTGAGGACTAGAGCACTGATTGTATGTCAGCCGAATACTTATCATCAGGAATATTATCATTTAGAGATATCTCTAAATCATTTTAAGATATCTAAAATACATTTAGAAATATCTCAATGATTTACAGATATCTTTTAAATGGAGCGTCAAATTAGATATTTAAAAATGCATTTTTAGATATATTTTAAATCGTTTTAAGATCTCCTAAATGTTTGAGATATCTTTAAATACTTTTTAGAGATCTCGAAATAACGTCCTGTTCATTTAGAGATATCTCTAAATAATTTTAAGTTATCTTCAAATAACTTCCTGTTCATTTGGAGATATCTCTAAATAAACAGGAAGTCCAATCAAAACATACAGCATATTCACAGGAAGTTATTGTGAGATATCTTGAAATGGCTTCCTGTTCATTTGAAGATATCTTCAAATGATTTAGCAATATCTCTAAATTAAAAGGAAGTTATTTCAAGATATCTTCAAATTATTTTGAGATATCTTTACATAATATGTGGAATTAGCTAGCATGGTGCGCCAAACTGTCATTTAGAGATATCTTAAAATGAGAGTTTTAAAGATATATGTAAATCATTTGAAGATATCTTCAAATAACATCCCATTCATTTGGAGATATCTCTAAATCATTTGAAGATATCTTCAAATGAACAGGAAGTCATTTTGAGATATCTCAAAATGACTTCCTGTGAAAATGATGTTTTCAATGGACTTCCTGTCCATTTAAAAATATTTATAATATATTGACATATCAATGATTTAGAGGTATCTCTAAATGAACAGAGCGTTATTTGAAGATATCTTCTAATGATTTAAAAATATCTTTAAATGAACAGGAAGTTATTTAGAGATATCTTTAAAAACCCTCTGTAGCAGGGCGGTAGGAAAGCCCTGCTGTTTAATTGTATTGTTTGTTTATTTTTACAACAGGGTCTCCCCCTCCGCTCCTGTGTTATTTTGTATTTGTTTATTGTTTTATATTTGTGTATGGATGACAGCAAACCGCTGTGCTTTTTGTTTTGTTATTGTTTTGCAATGTGGATGGGAAGCCCCATCCACATTAAAAACTCATGCAGAAGGTGGCCATCTCCCGAATTAATTAAGTGAGTCATTTGTTGCTAATCGGGAGATGGTCACCTGCATAAATACCTGCAGCTTTCTGCACTCAGTGTGGTGGCTGTACGGAGGCGAGAGCGAGAGCTTGCTATTGAAAATGCAGGATCAGTGATAGCAATCTGCCCAGCCTGACCTGTGGGTGTGGTTTATTTTTGTGTTCAAGATTTATTTTGTTTAATTGTTTTATTTTTGCTCTGCGAGCAAGTGTTTATTTTTGTTAAAATAATTTATTTTTGTTCTCGTTAAATAAAACGTCACATGTGCCACTGCACCGTACCTTTGTTTTTGTTGTTCCTCCTTCTGGTCTGAGTGACCGCAACGCCATTTCCTGCCACACCCTCATTTGAAGATATCTCTAAATGACAGTTTGGCGTGCCATGCTAGCACAATCCATATGGTTTCCATAGTATTTAAAGATATCTGTAAATCGATTTGAGATATCTTGGTTTCATTTTTAAGATATATCAAATTGATTTACAGATATCTTTAAATTAATTTTAGATATCTTAACTGCACAATTAAAGATATCTGGAATTCAATTTGAGATCACTCAATGTTTTAAAGATATCTCTAATTATTTCAAGATATATTAAAATGCAATTTGAGATATCTCTAAATGATAATTTGGCTTGTCATACAGAAACATACAGGCTCGTTTTAGTTCCCTCTGTTACTCTCCATTCCAAACACTAAAATTGTGTTCCTGCACAAACAAAACCACAACAAAGGATTGGACAGACAGACACAAACTGCCAGGATTGCCATACAGTTTGCATGAGATTCATATTCAGGTGTGTGAAACTATCAATAATTTAATTAGTACCCAATAAGTCATTACAAGTGAACTGAATGGATAAGCTACTAGAAAGTGATAAATCAATTACAAAGTGTTAGTCAATAATATCTAAAATGTGCACTAATCAAATCAAAATGTAAAATTATAAAGATAAAACATACAAGTGACAAATAAATAAGGGAACGACAACTGGGGCATTATTGATCTTGTTACATTAGCCTTCCAGAGTTACCCAAAATCCCTTTAAAGACCTAGATTGAAATTCCAAATCGATCCTAGAAAATGAATTACTAAAATTATAATTTCCTGCTTGGAGACCTTAAGTGCTGTATGTAAATGTGAGATGTTATTAGACACCATCTATTGGCAGAAAGCACAGGAAGACCTTTTGTTTAACCCTAGTTTGTTTACTTGCCCATTGAACTGTTACAAGAAATCTGTGTTTTTCTTAAGACAGCATTGAAATCAGTTTAACAAATAAATTACTTTTTTCATAGCAGTTTCTTTGCTAATCTCCATCTGGAATATTAATAGTTATCTCATCAGGCTCATTTAAAAGAACCTTCTAAAGGTCATAACAAAGATATCATTGATAAAACCGTTACATAAAGCTATGACTGACTGTTCAGTTGCATTGTATTCAAAGCAGCTGTGCATTGCCAGGTATTAACAGTGACCTCCTTTTTCTTGTCCTCATTCTCCTCCTCCTTCATTATTATTAAGTGCTTTGGTGTTATTTGACTTGGCTCTTTGCCTCAAATTAGCGTTTCTGGTACGTTGCAGTAACAGTATGCAGTGACTGTGTATTAATATATTAAATAATTGTAGTGGTACAAAACCTAAAAAACTACTGAAAACAATTTTTAAAAAAAAAGCTAATTATAAAAACCCAGACCACAACATTCATTCTGTAGGATGAGCCAAGTGATGAATATACTAAGGAGGTTTGCTGTCGATACTGGTTATAAAAACTCTTGACACAGGGGTTACCAACTTAAATGTTTCAAATGACTAGGGCATTTCCTGAAAGCAGTTGGCAGTTGTTCTTTTAAGAACTACAGGGTGTCCAGAAGAATAATGACTTTACAAAATAATGAAGTGATTAAAATGAAATCAAAATTTAAAATGCACAGTGAAGTAAAATATGACCTCCACAGTATTTTATTCCTTCTAATGGCTATTTAATTGGATTTAGTTTTGCATAATGAAATTCTATTGAAGGCCAGCATTGTGTGTCTACAGAATGAATCTGAATACAAATTGACAAGGACATAAACTGATTGTGTAGAAAACAAGGCTGATGCTATTCATTTAAAACTGTGGTGCACCAGGTTATAAAAACTTGATTGGCAGACTACTGATCTGGCAGCTGAAGCAACCAAGAAAGCACTACCACCGGAGCACCTGCACTGCCACATCACCACCACCTGTTCCAGAACTGAGAACTGCTGCACGAAACCGTTATACTCCAAGACGGTGCTCGCGAAGGCATGGCCTATCCAAGGCCACCAGGAAGAGGCCAGAATCGACAGTAGGATGCCGGGACTTCGTTAGTTCAGTTTAGGGGATGTTGATCCTAAAAAGTAGAGAGAGGCTTCGTAGTGTAGTAAGTTCCTGGAGCGGGATGTTATTTTTAGTGGCACCAGCGCTAGCTTTGTGTAACAACGTTTTATTTGTAGCTTTGTTTTGTTTTCATTCTTCAATCCGGTCCTGGGACTGCCATTGTTGGTACCCTAGCGTTGGGCCTTTGCTGTAATTAAATCTGCGCACCTCTGTGGCGTGTCAACACTCACTGCTCTGTTTGATTCAGTACAACAACAGTGACGACCCACACATGTAACACTTGTTACAGCCCATTTTTAAATCTAAAAGATTATTCTGTTGCTGCTCTTCTGAATAATGAATTCATATTGACAATACTTTTGTAGCAGTCCATGTAAGTTTAATTTAGCTTTTTTTTTTCTAGCAAATGCTAGCTGTGTAAAAAAAAAAGATAAAAAAGAAAACTAATATCAAATAAACTTGTATTGCCTTAAACACACTTTAAACAACCACAAATGCTCTATATTCCTCCTCATTATTGGGTTAGAGTAAAGAAGATTAGAAATCCACAGAATTAGCAATTGTTGTTGTTGTTGTTCCTAAGTAATGGGACAATCTTTTTGAATAATCATGCCATTTTGTTTTAATAAGTCTCCTAGTCTTCTGGGTTTAGGCCAATCACAATGTGGACCTACAAAGCTTCACTGCTGTTCCGGTTTAATGCAACTACTGCGATTGTCATTCTGACCCCTACTGTTCTGCAGTTATTCATATGACATGAACCTACAGGTTGTTAAATGACTCTCAAATTCTTGCAGGCCAGGCCTCTACCCATATTGTCTGAAACCGACTTTCAATGGGGAGATCCAGCTTTAAACTATGCCAGTCTTTTGAAAGATTGACAGTGGTGTATGCCACATTAAATTACTGAATCCAGATTGGGAACCTTTTTTTGTGACATACAGCATAAGGTTTGCACCATACTAAACACTTATATTACACTGCATTCCATAGCACAGTAGGCCATCAAGTTTTGATTCATGCCTATATACAATTGCCCATAGATTGGCTGTATGTGATTTACTATTACAAGTAATAGATGTGCATGATTTAGCTATCTTAAATTTGGCAAAACCACCTGATAGGACAAACAGGGTTGTAAAATAGATCTCCACAGCTAGGTCTGCTCTAAAGTTGTTGACAGAAGATACGGTATACAGGATAATAATACATAATTTTGTAAAACCAGTTATACAACTGTCGTTAAACTTAAGTACTGCCATTTTGTACTCTATACTATTCTGTACAACACTGGCACTGGCACAGGCACTGTTGATATGCAACATGGACACCAGCTTTCCCGTTGATGCCCTCATTTAGAATTTACAGCTGTGATGGGGGTTGTATTAAAATGTACTTAAGTGCTTGAACTGTATTTCCTTGTATATGTTGATTCCTAATTGGACGTATAACCACATTGGCTACCCATCAGATAGGGTTGCGTGTGCAGTGATGCTTTGATCACCTGCAAATAAATAAAAAGTTTCAGCAAACAAATATTAGCTCCTCATTTAAATCCCTACTATGTAACAGGTTGACATATACGGTACCTATTGAGATTGTTAAAATCTCTGAACTACCTCAGCTGAACTCAACTTGTTCAGTCAATGTAGGCACACTGAGCATAAATTCCTGCTGTTGCAGATCAAAAATTTCACACTACAGCTGCAGCAAGGCACTTCCACCAGTTGGTGAGTGATTTTGTAGTTAAACAGTACAGTTCTAATGGATTTAACATTCAATTATTCAGAAGATAGCAACAGAAAAGATAACAGGAAAAAAAAACAATTTTTGATATTCTTTTTTTTTTATGAACTTCAGCCAATTAATAAGGGAGCTAAGGGGGTACAGACTTTCAGGGCAATAATATGTGATAGGCCTTGTGTATTGTTTGAATCGTTTTTGTTATTAAGCATCCTGTTGGAGATGTAACAGAGCCATCATCAAGTAGTCATGGCAGCAAACAAGAACAACATGACTCTCACAAATGCAGTCAAAGTGCTTTCATTTACATGAATTAAAAAAAAAAACCTGTGAAAAACAAAAGTGAGCTCTTACTGTAGCTTCAGAGCCAGTATGGGTACTTAGACAGCAGCTACAAGCAAATATCCTCCTAACCTGTTTCTCTCGGGCATGGATATTCTTCTTTCCCTTATTCGGTTGGGTTTAAAATGTCCCTTCCTGTAAACATCAAAATTCAGGAAAACTGACATCAACTTTACAAAAGCCCACTAACCCAATTACAGATCCTAACATGGAAGGCGTTCCATCCATAGCAAAAGCTTCTCTAAAGGTGGTAGCTCATGTTTCTCAATCACAGATATTAAATGCTTCTTCAATATCCAGTCCACGGGTTCACACAATATGAAGCAGTTATTCTCTTACAGTACAGTCGTCTGACACGGTTTGCACAAACACAGCTAATTGAGGCTTGTTCTGATCTAAAGCGATGTTTAAATGTGCACATTGTTAGAGTTGTGAATGCAGCTGTAATTCAGTCATGATTTAGATTGGAGATCTTACATTCTATGTGACATGAGAGCTGCAGGTCTGAAACTTGCTTAAGTAAGTTGTTTTCTGGACATAGGATAGCAGTAACATCACTAAGGCAAGTTTTCACAAACTTGCTTTTGGAGTAGGGTTGTTTTGCACGGCAATGTTCCAGACTAGAGCTGTGTTCTCAGATTGTTTGGCAAATTCGGTGAACATTTGCATCTGTTTATCCGTTTGCTTTTTCAAGGTCTTAACTTTTAAAGACTGAAGTTCAGAATCTTTCAGAAATTCCTTGTCAATGTGGGCATTGTTTGTAGTGAAATGACTTTGCAGATTTTAAGATTTGAACTGCTACATAAAGGCCTGGTAAATAAGGCACATAGGTTTTCCATTGCCTTGAACAACAAAAAAAATACATACTGTCCCACTCCGGTAAGAAGGTTCAATGTTCATCTTCATAGTTTTTCACAAATGTTTGCCCCATTTTGACCACAAAAGAGCTGCATGCAGTTCAGGAGATGCGGCTTTGCCACCCCTGCAATAGACAGTTATTGCAAATATTTCTTTATACAAAAAATGTTAGATTAGTTTATATGATACCAATGTTAGACTGATGAGATCTAGCTGTATACTGGGAGTGTTCTCTCAAGGCAGGGCTGGAGGTCCTCGTTTTTGGGTTGTATTCCTTGAATCACTTACTTGTATGACAAATATACTCCTTATTTTATACCCACAATACAACTGCTCTGTCAAAAACCCAATGTGTGTGTTCAAATTGATTGGCTGTTTATATAAGGCCAAATTGTTCTCTTATAATTGGGTAAGACTGCTGTTGCTGTGTGATCATTCTATCACTGTTCTGTTTTTATTATTCTTATCTTAACCAGTTTCAGCATGCACTTTTGAACCACATCTCAGCATAACAGAAAATACTTGATTTCCCTACAATATTTATTCTACTTCTATAAAGAGCAGTGCCTCTTAACATTTAAATAACATTTACATATTCACAATCACTAAATACAATGCAATCATTATGCATTTTATTAGGTTCATTATGAAAAGATATAATCCTCATGATAACCTCAAATAGACAGAGTTAATGTGGTGGCTAATTAAATATGGGAAGACATTGAATAAAGGTGAAGGAAGATTATGAAGCTTAAAACTGTTCTTTTTAAATAATTATGTTTAAAGCATTTCTAACTTATCTGGACTAGATATATTCTATAGTGATTTTAAAGTGGATTTTACAAGAAATGCATTTTACACAATTTGAAAAAACAGCAGTCAAACAAACTCAAAACACTTAGGCATGCATAATGCATTAAGCTGTGCCTCTATTATTCAGTCATTTATTACAATGAACATGATTTTTTATAAGATTAGTGTCGAATTGGGAAGATTTTTTTATAATACTTACAGAATACAATTAATTCTCATTAAATTAATTTGAATTATACACATTTTCTGCTACTATGTGGTCTTGGTTAAATTTAGCAGTCGCTTATTCTAAATTACAAATACGAATTCACTTAACACAAAATTACTTTTAGGGTGAATTAATTTGGAGGCAAGCAGCTGACTCTGCCCCCTGGGCCAGGGGAGAATAACAATGCTGATTGTTGGTCCCTGAGTGAGCATTGGGCCAGGAGAATCCGTGCATTACCCTAGAGCACAACTGCAACCTGAGTAATGAAGGCCGGTTGTTGCTTACCTAGAACGTAAGGGTTTAATGTTACCCATTAGAGCTAGGTGATATGCTGGATGTGAAATTTATGAAATAAGGCATACAACTGAATTCAACTGAACTGAATGAAAAGGTTTATATACGTTTTTCCAAAATAAACAACATTTTAACCTTTCAGCCCTATTTCACCTGATTATATGCCGAATACATAAAATATAAATACAATTAGGACAAACTGTTTGATTGTGGTTAGAAATTGCCATAGGCATGCAGAAGAGAAACCAAAACCTGTAGGAAAAAAAAATCTCTTGGGGTCCATGGCCATAAGGCCGTCTCCCCTCCAGGCATGTAGTCTTTAGTATAACTTATTGGACTACAGAACCAAGCAGTTTTTGATCAGATATAATGTCTTTAACATGATTTCTTTAGTAGAGTTCATAAGCCAAGGAAGTCCAGCGACCTAGGATCGTGTGTGTAGGAATACGATGTTGAGCTGTGGCTGAGATGCGTCCATGGTTGCATGCTGTGGTAGTGTCACATGGAAGAACAAGGACAAGGGCAATGGTAATAAGAATTCCTGTATTACCTGTTTTGCTATGTTTAAGACTTATTGTGTAAAGTTGAGGTTGAAATTTAAGACCTTGCTTAGGGTTGAAGGAGTTTGCCCTGGTCATAAACTCACAGTAATGAAGGAAACCAAAGAAGGCTAATTGAACTGCAGCTTCCAGGAGAGCATCAGCAGAAGCATCCTGAAATAAGGTTGTAGAGTATGTTGAGTGCAATTGCCTTCTGTTAACTGTCTTAGCTGTAGACTAACCCTAACCCATTAGAAGTAGACAAATTAGAGAGTTGCTTAGTAGACTAGGACACTTTGAATCATTACACCTGAAGTGAAATTGAATGCCAGATTTAAACCTGTTATAAGGTAGTTTACAAAGGTTAGGGTTAGGGTATCAAGTGAGATCTTTGGATAGTTGTAAAATGTTGACAGGAGTAGAAAGATCTTTACTTAAGATTTATTTGAATCAAAATTGTTTGTGCAGGAGTGGAATCTGCGAGGGCAAATGTTTATTTACACAAGTTAACTGGTAAAGTATCTATTAAATTGTTCTAGATCTGAAGTGGACCACTTCAGTTTTTTATTGAATTGTTGTAGGTATAGAGCTGCACTTTGTTGAGAAAGATTTGTGGTATTCATAAAACAAAGTGCCCCTTACCTAAGAGCCCAGTCTCAAATGATAGCGAAGTATGTAACAAGCTCTTGTCTCCTGTCTGGAAAAGATTCACCTTTTTGAGATGTGAGTCACTGTTTTAAAACTACAATCTACCAAGTGTTTGTCAATAAAGTCAGCAGATGCAGAGAACAAAATGGAAACTAAATTGATCTTTATCTGAGCTAATTTGACACCTGACCTGGGCAGACACTGTAGCGGCTGGAGGGATGAAGGCCCGGTGGAAGCAGCAGAAACCAAATGTTACAAGGGTATGTAAAGGGGTGACATCCACGACAGACCTGGAGACTTCTGGGTGTGCAAGTGGCAGTGAAGATTTGTTTTAGAGTGATTTGAGCCAATTGTTCATTTGTTCCATGGAATTTCTTAAGTCCAGAATTGCTGAAAGGATGGCGCTATTATCATCGGTGGAGATCACCAAATTCTGTGACTTTTCAGGAGAAGCCAGTCAGGGAAATTCAGATTTTTGGCGGTTCTCTTTTATTGGATTGGTGTGAGACTGGAGCAGCAGTAGCAGGTGCCATTAGAAACAAGGTTTCTAGTAATCGGGGAATTGGCCAGTTAGATACAGGAGGAGTCTTGCAGCTACAGGGGAAGATTCAGTATTTATAAACCGAGATGGCGATGGGCAAGAAACATCCACGTTGTCGCCCAACCGAAATTTTGGAAAATTCCCTAAGAAGGTTTGTCTTGTTATCTGAGCCAATATCTAAATCCATGGTAAGGTTCAAAATGAGTAAAAACAGTGGATAAGATGCACTGAAGCAGGTGAATGAAATCCAACTCTGGCGCACAGCAGGGACCTAATGTATTCAGGTAATATCACATGCAGATTCAGTCCTGAGGGAAGCAGAGGAAACTCTTCGTGCATTCAAGCAAAGATACTACCATGAAGACCAAAGAGCTTTCAAAACAACTCTGGGATAAAGTTGTGGAAAGGCACAGATCAGGAGAGGGGTATAAAAATATTTCAAAGGCATTGACTATCCTGTGGAAGGTATACGGCACCACCCAGAATCTGCTTGAAGCAGGCCATCCTCCCAAACTGAGCAGCCGGGTAAGAAGGGCATTGGTCAGAGAAGCCACCAAGAGGCCAATGACAACTCTGAAAGACCTACAGAGTTCCATGACTGAGATGGGAGAAATTGTCCATGTGTTAACAGCAGCTGAGATACTCCACAAATCTGGCCTGTATGGATGAGTGGCAAGAAGGAAGCCATTTCTGAAAAAACCCCATGTAAAATCCTTCTTGGAATTTGCAAAAAGGCATGTGGGATACTCTAAAAAGATGTGGCAAAAGATTCTGTGTTCCAAGGAACCAAAAATTGGACTAAATTCAAAGTGTTATGTCTGGCGCAAACCCAACATAGCACATCACCCAGGTAACACCATCCCTACTGTGAAGCATGGTGCTGTTAGCATCATGCTAAGGAGATGCTTTTCATTGGCAGGGACTGGGAAGCTAGTCAGGGTAGAGAGCAAAATGGATGGAGCTAAATACAGGCAAATCCTTGAGGAAAATTGCTTCAGTCTGCAAAAGACTGAAGACTGGGACAGAGATTCACCTTTCAGCAGGACGATGACCCCAAACACACAGCCAAAGCATCACTGAAGTGGCTTAAAAACAAGAAAGTGAATGTCCTAGAGTGGCCCAGTCAAACTTGAATCCAATTGAGAATCTATGGCAAGACTTGAAGATTGCTGTCCACTGATGATCATATCAACTTGACAGAGCTCGAACAATTGTAACAATCTTAACTCTGGTAGAAAATCAATTATTTTAACTAAATGATAGAAATTGTATTTCTACATATCATTACAAAAAAATAAAAAGGTAGGTGAGCTGAGTGCCAGAAACCAAGAACAAAAATGCAGGGTAAGACAGTAATGTGTCTTGAGGTGTGGAGGACAACAAAATAGAAATATGTTGCGTCATAGTGTTATGCAACTGAACCAATCCTTTTTTTAGGTTTGTAAATGTCTCTTTCACAGATTTATATTCCTCATAAGAAAATAAAGACTAGCTAGTTCAATCACGACTCCTCCAATCCATGACTGACACTTTGCATACTTCATTAGGGCGATGACTTTGGGCATTGTGACTCCACCCATTCCTGGATGGCTGGCTTCCGACTGACCCTGGAACAAACTGCCTGACCATCCAGTATGAGGCACGCTGTTCCTGTTAGACAGCGCCCTCACAGGTTGGGAGTGAGATTGTTGACTAGGATTCATTCGCTCTCTGTCACACAGCATTATTGCAGTCAGGTTTGCTAAAGCAGCATGCTATGTGGAAATGTAATGTATACATTTAAAAACTATCAGGGATTTTTTCAAAATTGTTCTATTCAACTCATTGGTTGGCACAGATTAGCACAGTTGCAGGATACTCTGGCTACCATCATCTAATGTCAGATCCATAACTGGGTCTAAAAACTTCCAACTAAACCTCCACTGTGTGGCAGGACCATCCATTTTCTTATCAATGTCCAACAAATACACATGCATACATGTTTAAATGGGATTTTGTAACAGGATCTGTAAATTTGGGCACCAGACAAATTGTCTCAAAACTAGGTTGGCCTCAGCACTGTCGAGCACAAGTGAAATGGAACATAAATTCCTTGCGATTTAAGTGAAATTAGACATAAATCAGCATGGGTTACGATTAAATCTGAGGTATGTCTAGTCAGCACGCTGTTAAATAATAATCTGAAACAGAATAATAATGGAACTAACCTTTACAAAGAGCGAGCAAATTAAAAGAGATACGTATACAGTATGTGTTGTGTTGTGTTGTGTTATACCGCATAATAGTATAACTATTTCCATAATAACTTTTTAGTAAGCCATGCGGTGGTACAGCCAAAGAAACTGGCAGTTAACCAGATTAGATTGACATTAAATACTATTGGGTCATTAATTAAGAGGAAATCTAAAACCAGCTGTCATAATTATATTGCGTAATTGTATTCTAGGCAATCACATCTGCAGATCCTGCCCCATGAATCAACTAATAACATATTTTATTGGCAAGTTGGGCCTCTATATTAATGGACAAGTTACCCTGAGGTAAATTAATTGCCAAATAGCTGGTAGTCACATCTCACGGTAAGTTACTTTGAAAAAAGACAACCCTACTTTAACTATAATAAATTCATGGAAATCAGTTAAACATAACAAATATCCAATACCAGGAGTGGTTAACTGGTCTGCTGTAAAGTTTATTTATTTATTTTTAAATAACTAAATATTTGTGTTGCTACATTAGCTGAATAAGGCTTGAATAGTGCTATCACTCCAGTTTTGCTGTTCCTTTAAAGCTCAATATGTAATCTATCACTTGATACAGTAGATGGTGGAAAATAATTTAGAGGGCCACAAAAGTATTTTACAAACATGCTGTAACCTTTTTATGTTGTGGTCCAGCTGTGTTCAATTGTACAAGTCAAGCAGGGATGTTAGCAATGCATGACTTCCCACATCCAAACAATCATGTGTCTGTCCACACATACTAAACGAGCTGAAATCCAGCTCTCTTGTTCAGAGTCTGAAATCACTTGCATCACACTCAACACTAGATTGTTTTGAACTATTTTGCCCTCTGCTGTCCTGGATTAGTCAATGCACACTTGCTGTCTGGATTTGAGGACACACAGCTAATTCAAGACCAGTTTTGTTGGGGTAATTTTTTTTATTTTTTATCCAAAGTGTCAATTATGCACCTGTTTAGCTTACAGATCTTCACATGAACACATAATGTGTTTCATAATGATAAGATTTGAAATAAAAAATAATAATAATAATAATAATAATAATAATAATAATAATAATAATAATAAATAATAATAATAATAATAATAATTTACTCTTTGAAATAAAAAGCATGGAAATCCCTGTAATGGCCTAACCATGGGCTTTCAAATATAATAATTATTAAAGAATATCATTATCGAAAAAAATAACAACATTGTAAAAGTAATTACCTGCTACTATTGACTTTTTATTCACATCTGCATAATCTGCATTCCGGTCTTAAAAGAGGAAAAACATCAGAATGGAGTGTGGTAACCAGCGGTATACCACAGGGATCAGTATTAGGTCCTCTGCTATTCCTAATCTACATTAATGATTTAGATTCTGGTATAGTAAGCAAACTTGTTAAATTTGCAGATGACACAGAAGTAGGAGGAGTGGCAAACATTGTTGCAGCAGCAAAGGTCATTCAAAATAATCTAGACAAGATTCAGAACTGTGCAGACACATGGCAAATGACATTTAATAGAGAAAAGTGTAAGGTACTGCACGCAGGAAATAAAAATGTACATTATAAATATCATACGGGAGATACTGAAATTGGAGAAGGAATCTATGAAAAAGACCTAGGAGTTTTTGTTGACTCAGAAATGTCTTCATCTAGACAATGTGGGGAAGCTATAAAAAAGGCTAACAAGTTGCTCGGATACATTGTGAAAAGTGTTGAATTGAAATCAAGGGAAGTAATGTTAAAACTGTACAATGCACTAGTAAGACCTCATCTTGAATATTTTGTGCAGTTCTGGTCACCTCGCTATAACAAAGATATTGCTGCTCTAGAAAGAGTGCAAAGAAGAGCGACCAGAATTATTCCGGGCTTAGAAGGCATGTCATATGCAGACAGGCTAAAAGAATTGAATCTGTTCAGTCTTGAACAAAGAAGACTATGTGGCGACCTAACTCAAGCATTCAAAATTCTAAAAGGTATTGACAGTGTCGACCCAAGGGACTTTTTAAGCCTGAAAAAAGAAACAAGGACCAGGGGTCACAAATGGAGATTAGACAAAGGGGCATTCAGAACAGAAAATAGGAGGCACTTTTTTACACAGAGAATTGTGAGGGTCTGGAATCAACTCCCCAGTAATGTTGTTGAAGCTGACACCTTGGGATCCTTCAAGAAGCTGCTTGATGAGATTTTGGGATCAATAAGCTACTAACAACCAAACGAGCAAGATGGGCCGAATGGCCTCCTCTTGTTTGTAAACTTTCTTATGTTCTTATGTTCTTATGTTCTTAATACACGGTACAATGTTAATGGTACTAGTCAGCACGTCTGGCATCAATATAAAACAGGACTTTATTTACAGTAGATATTATAAAAGCAATGGCTTGGTTTACATGCAAATATAAATGTCACAGTATTTTTTAAATACCTTTCAGGCAATTTGGATTTACATGTAGTTTTCTTTAAGAGAAAGAAAGTATACTTCAAAACTCAAATGACCTAATTGAGAAGAAGAAGAAGAAGAAGAAGAAGAAGAAGAAGAAGAAGAAGAAGAAGAAGAAGAAGAAGAAGAAGAAGAAGATTTATCATCTTGTAAGGCCCAATTGGTGCCGGTAAATTCCCAAGGAGAAGCATTTAGCATAATTAAAAGGGCCTTACCAGATGGTAAAGCCTTCTTATAAGGGTCCTATTGCTATTAGAAAATGGATACATCAAAAAATAGGATTTCAAGTTTTTCTGTTTTTTTCGTGATTTTATGCAGCATTAGTTTTTGTTGCTAATGAATACAGAAATGATCCGCAATGTTCCATGAGTAATGCAGTTTGCTTAGAATTCCATATGTAGTCTGATAGCCTTCAGGCTTCAGTATCCCCGCAGTGAATGATGTTTTGTCATGGATATTTACAATATCCTAAATAACAGCTGTAAAAAAATGTACTGTATTACATAGTAGTTGAGATGCTTGGTTTTATGCACTGATATCCTATATATATATATATATTCTATATATATATATATATTAATATATATATATATATATATATATATATATATCCATCTCAACAGAGTATTCGATAGAGCCCAAGTTCCCCCAATTTACTCTAGTAAATTAATGCATGGGAGGCCAGCAATGCTGCTACACTGTCGCACCACATGATGGCATTCTTACCATACAATATGATGCTATTTGTTTTCTCCTGCCTTTACCAAAGGAGTCTTGCTTCACATTAGGCTGAACAAACATATTTAGTTTATAGGACTTGGAAACATAGTCTTAAGGGAGAATCCGCCTCCTAATCAAATACATAATCATCGAACAGTAGGAGAAGAAATAAGGACATTATTTAGGTAGCACATTTTGGGCAATTTGGGTTGACATGTAGTTTTCTTATAGGGAGAGAAATTGTCCTTCAAATTTCAAAGAGCTTAATTAGTACTAAAATGTGAGAGGGTATATTTTGGTGGAGTTTATTTTCCAAATACTGTAAATGTACAATAGGCTACCCCACTGACCCACATTTCCCACTACATAATATCCTTATAGGACTACTACTGTTACTACTACTACTACTACTAATAATAATAATAATAATAATAGTAATAATAATAATAATAATAATAATAATAATACCTGAATCCAAATCCCGCAGGGACAGTGCAAGTCTTTCCCTTTATATATTGCTTTGTTATTGGGGCTCTAGTATACCAGCAGTCCAACAAATTCATCAGAAGGTGTTATTCCACCTGATCATTTCTCTGACTTTCTGTAATTTAATTCTGTAAGACTTGCAGTAAGCTGATGTTAAGCATCATATTTGTCTTTTTGAACAAATTAGTGGAATCAGCAGGCTTGTCTATTTATTTATTTATTTATTTTGTATGTTTTCATTCTTGTGAAATAGATCTTGCCCTATGAATTAGGTTTTGAGATTTTACTTCAAATCTATACACGGATGCTCAGACCTGGTAGAGATCGGTATCCTGCAGCAATAATATAGCAGACCCCTGGCACGAATCCCCAGCTATGCTAACTTATACATTTTTGGGTACAAATGTTTTTGTTCCTGGTAGGTACCCATGATAAATGCCACTTAAGACTAGTGTAACATGAATTGCATCTTTTCTTACTGCTAAAGGGCAGATTAATTGTTCATAAAGAATTGCTTGGTATGACCTTTAGTTATAGTAGAAAACTGCATGAGGTTACGTCACAAAAGAGATCTTCACAGCTGAAGTCTTGTGAACATATGACGCTTTCAAACTTGTTACCATGCAAAATAATAATTAAAAAAAACTATTCGTTTTTAGTCAATGTATGCAACTTTTTGATGATTTACAAGACAAGATGATTTACCCACCCTTTTTAGCCAGACCATCTTTTAGCCGTGCACTTCCTATACCACAAGGAATGTGTGAGATGTGCTGCTATGTCACATTCACACAACAATGGATAGAGAATTTGGAGTTTTTACACTGCATGTAAACCAAGCCATTGTCACTAGCGATTCACCATGATTGTTAACACTGAAGGAAATACCAGTAATGACCAATACTGGTGACTGCTGGTCATAGATGGTGGTTTTAAACTGCTTGTGCTGGTTCAGGAGACTTGGTGCTGGTTGAGAGCTGGTTAAGCTGGTCCAAGAAAAAAAGTCCATTAAAAAGAAATGTTTACTTTGAAGTTGATATACCTGCTGGGTGAAAGAAGCTAATAAATATTCATTCCAATTCCCAACTCTTAGCTGGAATTTTTATTGGTTAATTATTGTTAAGGCAAAAGTGTGTTTGGGGAGGAGTGGGGGTGGGGGTTATGGTTATAATTGCAGTATTTTTAACATTAGGTAGATAGATTATGTTTACAATTAGGAATGTTTAAAATTCCAAGGTGGAGCACAGTCACGATAAAGGGCTTTATATAATCTCTGCAAGTAAGAAATTGCAGTGTCTAGTGGGAACACACAACACAAAATAAAACATTAACATCCAAAGCAGCGCCATCAGATTTTACAATACAACAAAAGAAAATGTTGCCTGAATTGCAAGTTCTTGCAGTGTCTAAAAAAAAATCAAAAATATGGATTGTAGTGTAACAACAGGAAACCTGTATCATCTGATCTGATCCAAAACTGCCGAATTCCATGTCTTCATTATCTGGACCAAAGATAACCCTACCCCTAACCTCTATCATTCAGTGCACAGAGCCACTACTTTTAGACAGTTTTTTGTATTCATGTGAGCTGCAATATTTCCCCTCAGACATTATTTGTGCATGCATTAAAAAACAAATGAATTGTGAAAATGTTACTTTTAGCTACAAGTTTGGGTGGAGCGATCTGTTCAAACCGTTGACTCGAAAGAATCCGGTACTTTAATCTAAATTACACTAAATGTTAAAAATCAACACAATATAACTTTAGAACAATAATATTTTCCTCTGTTTGTTTAGGGTACAGTTTAAGGGCCCAGTATGTGTTCTCCATTATTCTATGTTGTTGTTTCTGCTTAGATAATTATTTACCATGCTTGTTAACTATAACTTAATTAAAAGCTGTCATTTTCAAGTGAAGTCATTTAACAAATGACCACTGGAGTTGTGCAACTGCATTTTCTACCCTCTCTGAAACTGTGCATAAGTAAATGTAAAATATATTTCCAAAATAACAGAGGGGACAGAAATAGTGGCCATTTGGAAACCTCTTTAGAAATTACATATTTAAGCATGGATAACATTTTTAGTTAGTAAGCCTTGTAAATAATTACTGAAACGACACCAGGGAATTACATAGAAGATGCATCTTAGAATATTAAACAGTTACATTAAACATGAAACTATGTAATATATGACGTAGCGGTGCGCAGGTATTTTACATGTAAGGTATTCATTAAATAGAATAAATGTGTTAATTACTCAACATAAAACAAAGCGTTCCCACGGTTGCCCTTCCTTACACAATTGTTCAGTTACAATCTGGCAGTCTGAGTTAATGTAGAACTTGTCGTGATCAAACTAACTAAAAACATTCCAACTCCCCTTAAAGTCATATTAGTTAACAATATAATTCCATACATTTTCCATACCATGCAATTCCATGCACAATATACAGTAGGTCTCAAATGCGTAGTTTGTAAAGAAATCTGTTTTACCAAATGTTATTTTCATTTTAAAACACAGTAAAAAAATTTAAAAAATAGTAAACTGGGTTAAATACATCTGTTTGCAAGGCTTGCTTTCAGTCATACACATTCATGACCATGTTCTTTAGAGAGTGAAATGGTCCCCTCCTGTCAGCAACAAAGCAATTGCTTTCACTATTCACTGACATGCTTTTACAGACAGTAAGATGCTTGACCCTGATGACACTGCTCAGAAGAAATGACCCAAGAATTGCAAATGTAACAGATTTCCAGAAAGGGAAGACAAGCAAACTGGGAACTTTCTTATCAGTAGAATACTGGAATTAGGCAAATAACCATTAAGGTTACCTGATATAAGGACCACATACAAAAAACTGTAGATGGAAACCACTTATAAGGCCTAATCACTATCGCATGCATATTACAAATGGGAATGTGTAATTCACCACACTAAGTGATTGGAGATGAGGACGTTTTGAATTGTAAACATTAAGTCCCTACTCTATGAAAGAAAAAAAAAAAATCATTGAACAGTGAAAGAAATCCCTTTAGTCCCTAGTTCTTGTTGTGAAGAATTCCCAAAAGAGCAAGGCACTGTAGTTTTGTTAGGAACCTAACAAAGCTAACATTGTCTCAGACTCTGATATCAGTGGTACTGTGAATGGTCTTGTCACTGTTTCCCCCTCCTATCCCTTTTACGTTGTAGACACACTGAAGCTTTGCCATGCTATCCAAGATTCCAAGACTGAAAATAAACTAAAAAGCTACATTGTTGCCATGGTCTGTAACAATTCTGAGATACAAGTGATCGGTAAACAACACTAATGTAATCCAGTCCATGCAGTAAAGCTGCCAATGCTGTGGCTCAGAAGAGAGAGAGATACTGTACAAGGGCACCCAGAAAATGTCAGCTCCTTTCGGAATGCTAGAGGTCGCATAGTGATACAGCCTTCAAGGGCAACCTCTTATCCAAGGCTTGTAAGTACAGTCTACTTCAGTTGATAAGACATTGCTTTGTTATGTGTCTAAGCTCTTTTTTCTGTGCTAACATACATTATCTAGGCACTAGAAAATCTTCACATTCCTTCATTAATTTTAACCCATGCTCGGTTTTGTGTGTAAGTACCAGATAATGGTTTATCCTCAGAACGATAATTGGCAATCCAAGAAAGCCTTCCTCTGTTCTATTCACCTCTAACAGAAGTTTAATGGTTTCTGTATTTTACTTGGGACATATTAGGTCAAAGGCAAAATAATTCTAGTGAATGTCCTATGGATTCACTTTGTTTTTACTTATATTACTGTAATACAGAAAACACCAGTTTTTTTTTTTTCCATTTTAAAAACATAATGCATTACTATGTTAGGTTTGAAAAAAGTGCAGTTTAGCAGTGTTAGGCATTGGGCTTGCTTCATAAAGCTATTAACTTGTAACTTGTAAGTTAAAAAAAAGGTAAACACCATTCATAAATTAATATACCCATTTAATTATTATCATTCACAAATTATACATGTGGCTTTTGTGAAGTAAATAGGCATGTATTGGTTACAGATTATATGCACTTTTTTCATCTAAGGGTTGCTTTTTTTAAGGTACATGCCATTTTTCTGACAGGGGAAATCACCAAAAAAAATGTTGTATCCAATTATTGGTGCCATAATGACAGCAACACCAGTCTCATTAATAAAAGTCTTTATTTAGTAAACTGTTTAGTTCTTTTAGTAAACAAGAATACCACCAAAGTATTTTGGTAAGCAATGCTTTGTAATTGACATTCAGAAGTCTTGTATCACCTGAGAGTACAATGCTGAGAAGTCTGTGTATCACCTGAGAGCTGTGTGTATTGCTGTATGAACATACAGACAGCAGTGTCTTACTATGTTTATAACATGCCTTGAAATTGTACATAAAGAAACTAATCAGCAGTGACCAGGATTGTACAGACATATTTATACAGCTGTGGAATGTTGCTGGCCAGTCCGATCGTTCCCAAATGAAAAGTGAAAAGCTGATTTAGTAACTTCCTTGGATGAGGTTTTTCTTCTTGATAAACAGAGGGCTAATGGTGATTTGGAGTAAAAAACTTTTTTGTAAAGGAGAAAAAACAGAGTAAATGGTATACAGCAAATTGAGGTTAAGTACAGATAAAAAAAAAAAAAAAAGTGAAATTAACATGCTGCATTTAATAACAACCAGTGTTGCTGCAAAATGCCTTCCTTACAGTGCCTTCATGAGGCAGGTTGCAGGGCAAAATTGGCTATTTCCTTGCCAGTAGGCATTTAGGGATATTAAGGTCTAAGCCCAGTAAAAGACCAGCATCACTGCCTGTTAGGTTTGGTAGGGTTCAGGATTTGAATAGTTCAGAGATGTTTGATCTTGGGATCAAAAGCTTAAAAAACATTTTGACTGCATATTTATTTATTTATTTATTTATTTATTTTATAATATCATTACCTGAAACTAACCTGTTTTTTGCAACAATCCTTAAGTCAAAATGTTTTTTGATGTGCAATTAAAAATATTAAAAAATATTGGTAATAAATCTACTCTAATGAAATTAATGTCTTACCATACTCTCTTACCCCTTGTAGGTCAAAGAAGTTTGCAAGGGCTATTTCTTAATAGCTTTATTAATGAGATCTTCTCTACTGAATCTCAAGAACACACAGCATTCTCACATTTTGGCATTTTTTTTATGCCTTTTTCCACAATGAATGTGGAATGAATTTGTGTGGTGTGTGCACAGGATTGATTTTAAACCCAAACATGTACTACCCTTAGATTCATCTGGATTTGTGGGTTTTCAGTCTAGCCTTATTGCATCTGTACACATTATAAATGAGCAAAGAGCCTTGAACTTTACAAGAAAACCCAGAGCAAACAAGAAAATGTTTTATTGTTTCAATAAGAATCATGATTCATGCACAATTATTTTAAGTTATTACTCAAGACAAAAAACAGTTCAAAATTGAAAATGCATTACATGTCATCAGTCACTTTTGAACATATAGCAGACAGGCAATCAGAGTGCTTGCTGACTTACTGTACAGCAGTTGGATTATAAATTATTGATTACTGGATGTTTTACCCTGCATTCTCCAGAGATGTTTGCTGTAACAGATAATCCCTTTCAAATGTGAACCCTGGTGATGGTTTGGCTCTTGTGAGTGGGTGTGTCAAACTGACACTTGACATTCCAAAACTAGAAGGTCAGGGAAAAATAATGGCAAACAGATGCTAAACAGCCAGCTGTCATGTAAAAACGCACACCTTCTTGTAATACTTATAGCAAATCTCTATACACTACCATGACCAGTGGCAGAGGAATAGCTGGTGCAGCCAGTGAACTTGGAAAGAAAGTCATATTGCATTGTGCAAAACTTCCACTTTCACAGTGTCTCATTATGTAACTTGTAGAAAAGTGCACCTTAATGGTCAGTTTTAACTTGCAGGGATGTGAATTATCTGGATAATAAACTTGACTGGCATCTTTAAAATGAATGTTTTCAAAAAATAAAGAGGGCACCGTTAAAAGAATAAGCTCATTATTAAAATACTGTCAATGACTTTTATAAGGACTCTTAAATGTTTAGTCCAACACCCCAGCTTGGGTTTCATATGCATGTGGCTTCTACATTTGTGGCAGACTAATGTATTACAATTTAATCAAAGAGATGAGGCTTTGTGTTTACAATAGGATGGTTTTTCCTGGTGGATAATGATTTAAAATGTTGCATCTTAATGGATTGAAGCACAGTCCATGTATGGTTCGAAGGACAAAAATGAACCAACAGTCTCCCTATGGTTCCTGACTCGCTTGGATAACATAATCTTTGTTCAATCAAATTGTCATTTGGAAGCCGAGCACATGATGCAGCGATCCAGTCAACAGCTCCATTATGAAATCAATATAAGGTCTTGGTTGTTACCCCATAACTTACTGCCAAGAGACAGTTCCTGGGATTTGATTTGATATAGTATCTCCCTTAAGATAACTAGTACTGTTTTTATTAAATCCATCCTTCAGTTATTTCACAAAAAAACAAAGATTTCCTTCCATCAGGACTTTTAGAAAGCTTAAGCTCTCCCTGAGTTGCACATAGTTTGTTCCATTGAAGTCAGATCATATTTTAGATTGCAAATCTTGAAACATGTGAACAATTTACTTTACTGCACTATTGAAAACAAGTAAATGTTTGAAATAGAAAGTATGTTAAAACATATATTTGAAAAAAAAAAATGAATGAATGAATCACTGCATCTGCTTAGCAACGATAAATAATTTAAACAATCTGATTCGCACCGTCATTCTGTTGTATTTAAATGAATGTAAGATAGATTCCAAAAGGGGATCCTATTAATAGCTACATCTATATGTAATATAGACATCTATATCAGCAAATATGTTATTTGTTGCTAGATATCGCAACAGTTTTCAAAAATAATTGGACTCATTTCACAATCCCAGCTTCCCCACATATTGTCATTTAATAGCTGAGAGTGCAGGACTACAAGGAGTGTGAACTGTGCAGCTGCACACGTCTTGCTTAAATGAAAGTTTTATTTGGTTGCAACAGCCTGCCTTAGCCTGTAATACACCCAGACCCTTCTTTCTCATCAAGGGGGTCATAATCAACATTCACACAGAATTAACATCAAATGTTGCCTTGTGGTTCTCTTGGAAAAAAAAAAGTGTGGTTTTGGACAATAGTCATGCAGCTTTAAGAACTAATATAGGAATAAAGACCAATGGCTTGACTCTGTGAAATCACAATATCTAACCAAAGACAGAATAAATAATTGAGTGCCAGCTTACAAGGTAACTAAGTTTTCAGGTCCATTATCACCCAGTCATGGACCTGGCTCAATGAATAATGAAGTATATTATTATTATTATAACTATTGTTATTATTTTTACAAAACAAAAATAAAAAAATATTTCTTTTGGTTGCTGCTACCCAATCTTGCAAGTCATCTATCTTTTTCTTCTGCATTATTGTACTTGGTGAACATTTTTATTTTATTTTAATTTATTTTATTGGCAATAAACTGACCGTAAATGTTCAGTTCTTTATCATCAACTTTGTTCGTATGGATTGGCCAACCATTTACCATTGTGGTTTCAGAAATTCCTTTGGACTCACAGTTTACAGGTCCTATGCCTCCATAAGCTTCTGAATAAGTGGGGTTCAAAGGAGCAAGTCATTATTATTTTGGGTGGCCTTGTACTATGACCAGTCCATGACTGCTGTGCTTGGATAGCTGCCTCGAGCAGGTGACAGCTGCTCTGTCTACCACAGATGAGCCTTGGGAGAAATGCATAGGGTACTGCCCTTAATGACTGCCTTGGCTTCTGTGCATTGCTAAGAAGCAAGGGTCAGGTTGAGGAGTGGAACTGCACTTAATTAGACTGAAATATAAATGCATACAATAAAAGACTATAGGTTGGATGTAATTAATTAGTGATTAATTTGGATAAATGGCAGTTTAGTAATGCCTGTTATATTTATCAAATAACGGTAACTTAATTTTAAGTTTTCTCAGTTTTCTTTAAAGAATATATATCTTTTAATTACTCAAAAATAAGCAAAATTATGACCCACAAATATATGCATTTTTGGTCAAAAAAAAAAAAGGGGGGTCTGCTCATGTAAAATGAATGTTATGTAAGAATGTGTTATATATGCAATAACTGAAGAAACTTGTTATACCATCTTGTATGTATTGGCAAGATTGAGAAAAAATTATATATAAAAAATACAAAAATTAAGATTGAATATCTTCTACTATAGCGTGAAAAGAGAATTTCATATAATTAGATATGATGAGCAAGCAGCCTCTGAAAACCATTTGTCTAAAAGTGGAATATGTTAGTTATGGTTGCATGGTGCGGGGAGCATAGCAGCAGTAGTGCTGTCTGTAGTTGCTTTTCTAGAGTTACCAACATAACAACACACATGTATATACTGGCACTCATGTCAAGAAGCCCAAAGTGTTGGGTCTGTGTATGGAGTTGACCCAGAAATAAGCACCTTTCAACTGTGTGCATTTGACGGAGAAAGGGGGTTACAGTTGATCATCTACATCAGATACATTTAGTTTCCCAAGACACATCCACATAATCCTTCGGCAGTGGTCATCAGAGCATTCCAAAAGCATGATGTTCTCTTCCACAGAGCCAGGGCTATAATTGAGACATTTCATGAGTGTAAAATGTCATTGGAAAACTTATTTATAGATTTGATTGCAAGACATGGTGCTGGCCCTGAAGGCAGTTGGTGTTACAGTTCACATTATTTGATCTGATTTGAAAATATATGTGATTAAACCTGTTTTGATCTATCTGTTTTGAACCACTAAGTAATTTTTCTCAGACTCACAGATGTGTATTGTGGGTAGAGGGATACAATGGGATTAGGTGGTGTTGTCATAGACCCTACTTTCTGTGAACTTCCATATCAAAAGTACAGTCAAATGTTGTCCAAAGAAAAGCACCGGAAGTTAAGTTGAAGAAATAAATGAGAGTTCTCTTTGCCAGTGATTTTATTTGTTTTCATTATATCATCATTGATTTGGTTGCTTAAGTGTTTTGATAGTCACATAGAAAATGCATATGCAAAATGTACCATAACGTACTTTCAGTAATGAGATACACAGATGTGTGATTGCCAAGAAAGAAAACCACTCCTATAATCTGAACATGCCACAATACATTGGCTGCAAATTAAACAACCACCACTTTTACTGCAATAAAAGGTGCACCATTTTTCCTTGTTGGCTATTTTACAAGTACCCTCTTATTGTAATGAGCTTTGTCTACCTATATCCTTTATCAAGTTATTCAAAGCCAATTCAATTATTCAATAAAAAAGACAATGATTTAAGATACAGCAATAATGGTATGAGCTGTAATTGAGGCCTTCAGACTAAAATTAAATATTATTTTTTGTAACTTTATCAAAAATACTGGTAGAACTTTTTTGATCTATCACAGCTTCTAGTCGACTTGTCAAACAATGCGCAAGTCTTTGCAATTTTGTATCCACTCATCTTGACCGATCAGTTTCAATTGCTTAATACTGTGTTTTTTTCACCAACCTTATCAACTCAACCCAGCACTGTTTGATTGCATTCACAACCCAAGATAATCTGAACCATGAACCAAGAACCTTGATGTTACAAAATGGAATTTAAAAATAAATGATTTCAATTTATTAGAATACAATAAAATGTATAGAGATTTTCAATACTAATGGGCAACATCCATTTTAAAAGAATAAATATATAGATAAATACCTGCTACATATATGGCACGCACAATATATCATTTAGCGATACCTGAAATTGCATTTAGCGATATCTTGAAATATTTAGAGTGAATGTGAGATATTTATAAATAAACCCTTTTGAAGATATTTTAATTATATTTTGAGATATCTGGAAATGATCTGAAATTGATTTACATATATCTTTTAAATAACGTTTTGCTAACATAGTACCCTAAACTGTAATTTAGAGATCTTGAAATAACTTCCTGTTCATTTAGAGATATCTTGAAATGAACAGGAAGACATTTCAGATCTCTTTAAATGACTTCCTGTGAAAATGCTGTTTTGAATGGACTTCCTGTCCATTTAAACATATGTCTAAATCAGTGGTGCATAGCTCAATCTTGGAGGGCCGGTGTCCCTGCAGGTTTTTATTCCAACTGCACCCTAAAGTACTTTACTGGACCTTCTTAGAATCTTAATTTGTCCAATTAACTAATTTAGGGTATGGTTAGAACAAAAACTTAAATGATCATTTGGCTTGCCATACTGCATATCAAGTAATGTAAATCATACCAGTTAATTGTATTAAAAAAAAATAAACTAACTAAAACAATGAGTCTTTCCTTGAAGCTAGGGAAATACGTGGTGTATTATAAAAAGGTGCAGGAGAAAGTAAGGGAGGACAAAGGAAATGGTCCTGGATTTTATGCCTGTCTGAAAATGTATTATGGAAGTTTTCCTGAAAAGTTTTGGTAGAATTTTTACTTCAATACAGAAAAAGCTACACTCCCAAAATTCCAGAGAACCCATATTTCAGAGGGCAAGAGGATCAGCATGACTGCATAATGGCAGCATGCCTGAATTTTGCAGAAGCCATCTGTAAAGTCCCAATAAATCACTGCAGCATGTCACCATCTTGCTAAACTGCTGACTGAAATTAATGTATTTATGGAATAATCTCATTTTTTAAAAACATTTAAGCTATGAGTCACATTCGTTTTGTAATGGCCAATTTAGATTAGTATTTTGACTCTACATTCTAAAGCTCTTGTAAAGCAGGGATAGTGCCCAATTGTTACCTAGAAATGTTATATAATAAGAGCAATCGTGAGACATCAGTAGGCATCCTTGTGAAGTCTCTAGCTTTAAAGTCGGCCTTTTCTCTAAATTCTCCACTACACATAATACTATTTTTATGAGATGTTTGTGGCCTCTTTCAAGCAGTAAAAACTACTTTATTTCACATGACACCACAACATTTTGTATGTTTGCTAGAAATGTTTGTTGTTGTCAAGTAAATACAGTGCCTATAGAAAGTCTACACCCTCTTTCAAAATATTTGCCTTTTGTTGCCTTATAGCCTGGAATTAAAAAGCATTAAAAATTTTTTTTTTCCATTTGTGTACACATTCTACACCACAAATTCCAAATGAAAAAGATATTCTAGAAATTTGTAAAAAAATAATTAAAAATAAAAACTGAAATAACTTGGTTGGATACGTCCCCCCCCCCCCGCCCCCCCCCCCTTGTAATAGCAATCCTAAATTAGCTCAGGTGTAACCAAGCTGGGTAGTGCATTTCAAAGCAATCACCAAGGTGCTTTCAAAAGAACTCCGGGACAAAGTTGTTGAAAGCCACAGATCAGGGGATGGGTATAAAAAATATCAATGGCCTTGAATATCCCTTGGAGCATGGTCAAGACGATTATTAAGAAGTGGAAGGTGTATGGCACCACCAAGACCCAGCATAGATCAGGTCGTTCCTCCAAACTGGATGACTGAGCAAGAAGTAAACTGATCAGAGGGGCTACCAAGAGGCCAATGACAACTTTGCAAGAGCTACAGGCTTTTATGGCCAAGATTGGTCAAAGTGTGCATGTGACAACAATATCCCAAGCACTCCACAAACCTAGCCTGTATGGTAGGGTGGCAAGAAGGAAGCCATTACTCAAGAAAGCCCACCTTGGCAAAAGGTTTTGTGGTATGACAAAACTAAAATTGAACTTTTTGGCCTAAATGCAAAGCGTTATGTTTGGCCCAAACCCAACACAGTGCATCACCCAAAGAACACCATCCCTGCTGTGAAGCATGGTGGCGGCAGCATCATGTTATGGGGATGTTTCTCATCAGCAGGCACTGGGGCACTTGTCAGGATAGAAGGGAAAATGAATGTAGCAAAATACAGAGAAGTCCTTGACGAAAACCTGTTGCCCTCTGCAAGAAAGCTGAAACTGGGACAGAAGTTCACCTTTCAGCATGACAACGACCCAAAGCACACAGCCAAAGCTACATTGGAGTGGCTTAAGAACAAAAAAAGGTAAATGTCCTTGAGTGGCCCAGTCAGAGCCCTGACCTAAATCCAATCAAAGATTTGTGGCATGACTTGAAGATTGCTGTCCCAAGGAACTTGACAGAGCTTGAAAAGTTTTGTAAAGAAAAATGGTCAAATATTGCCAAATCTAGGTTTGCAAAGCTGGTAGAGACCTATCGCAACAGACTCACAGCTGTAATTGCTGCCAAAGGTGCTTCCACCAAGTATTAACTCAGGGGGTTGGAGACTTATCCGGTTATGATCTTTCAGTTTTGTATTTTTTATATATAATTTTTTCTCAATAAAAACGTTTTTCTCCTTAGCAGTGTGGAGTATGGTGTGTAGATAAGTGGGGAAAAAAATCTTCATTTAAATGCATGAAACTGTGAAGGAACTGACACAATAAAATGTGAAAAAAGTTCAAGGGGGTGTAGACTTTCTGTAGGCACTGTATGTCAGGTTGCTATGTGTATAGATACATGACCATAGCACTGCTTACCTACTTATCCATAGTTCATGAATGATGAATAAATATGATTTGTAGTTAGTATGAATACATTTAGTATGAATAAGTTAAGGATCAGTGGATCTTCAAAGCATTACTATTACAACATGAAAATCATAGAACCCAATAGACGTGGATATTATTACTTGGATGTTTTGATCAGGAAGATTAAAATATTTTCCCGAAAAAAATAGGAGTACATTTTAAAATGTGGCTTATTTTACATGTCTTATTTAACATCACACAAAGTAATTAATCAGGACCATCACATGCATTGTTTTGTATATTGACCAGCATATCATAATATGTATTATACATTAACATTGGTTATATTTACACTGTACCAAGCATGTTGTCTTTTCAAAGTGCACAGAATCAGGTATTATGGAAAATAATTTAATAGATTTGTATATACCTGCATATGCTGAACACAAACATCTTATTTTACATCCCCTGCCTTCATTCGGCACTCTTTGAGCATACATGGGGTTAAAGTCTGCATCTGCTGGCTCAGCAATTTGATTAGACTGCTTTTCTCTTTTACAGCTCACAGAACAGAACAGACAGGGCAAGGATCTTGTTATCCTTGCCAATGAAAAAGACACTATCCAACTGCTACCTCCTTTCTGTTCCCCCTGCAGGCTACACTGATACTATGCAGGTTTTCAGTAGACAATCTGTGGTGTGCTGAATTTGGAGGAAGGAAGCTCTTTCTGGAAATAGAAAGCATTTTCACAGCAGTCTAAGGGATATAAAGTGAAAGGCTCCACCATGAGCATTCCTCTGTGGAGGAAGCCCCCAGCATTAGAGTAAGTATCATTTTTTTTTTTTTTTTTTTTAATGCATCGCCTATGCTTTCTTCATAATGGTTACCATGGAGATGTTTTTTGAGCAGTTGCAAAGCAAGAGGTTGCTGCTGTGCTAATGTATTGTGTTTCTATAAGGTTCAGAACAGGTGTCAAATATTTCGCTTTACTATTATTGATGCATACTGTAGACATATCATTCCATTACAGTAGGTTGAGTATTGGTTAACAGTTAGCTTTTTCAGATTGCATTTCTCAATAGACCAGAATGATGATGCAGAGAGATGCTTCAATCCGATTGAGGCTGCATTCACTAGGTTGTTTAGACAGGGACTAGATACAGATATTCTTTCATTTTGCCTGATTTATACTGTGAATCAGCTTTAGGAAGAACATTTAGAATTATATTTGTATTGTTGTATTTATGTATTACTATTGTAGGTGTAGTCCAATACCACACATAATGATAATAGTGCAGAATAACTAATGAGCTGCTTGATTGATTCATTTACTCTTAAGTTTTCCCTGTGGAAAAAGCTATTTTAACAACATGCAAAACACAAACGCCCAGATGTTTTCATTTTTTTAATATATTAGAAATTTGTTTATGGAAATTCTTTATTATCTTCCTGTCAAAAACTAATAGCATGCATGTACTATTATTAATTAAGTAATAGAACACAATTAGAGAGCTTTACTGTCGAGTCAGACTGTTGTTTTGCCCTGGTTCTTAAAAAACATTTGATATTGTGACATTTCAACTCTATTGACCCCACCTGCTTAAATACCTTACCATAAAAAAGCTATTTAAATTGCATTTGTAATGTCCTTTATGAAGCCCAACATGATTAACTGCTGAGCTAAGCCAAACTGTTATTTTTTTTGTTTGTTTGTTTGCTTTAATGAAATGGTTTATGCGTTGTGGTGACACAATATAAGTGAATACAATATATTTCCAGTTAAAATAAATAAAATATAAATTAATAGCTGTTTGCTGCATGTTTAACTTTGAGAAGATATACTACTCCAAAAAGTAACATTTCAATCTTTAATTTTTTCAAAACAGAACTAAGAAAAATAATCAAATTTCAGTATTTCAAGGGAGTCATCTTTAAAAACAGAAACTAACAGATACATTAATTTAACTGTGTGCCTAACATCAGTGACACACATCCTGAACATGAGACCCATTGAAATCAATACCTATAGGCTTAGTCTCTGGATTTCAATTTTGTCATACAGTTTGAAAATGGCTCCTATGAATGTATCCAGTGCAGATGCCTACCCACACCATAAGTGAGTACCCATCAAAAAGGTCATAATCAACAATACTAATGAGCAAATCCTTCTCCTCAAACTCTCCAAACCTGAAAATGTCGTTCTGTAGTGGACAGATAGAATCTTGACTCATCTGTGAACAAAACAAGTGTGACGTGACGGAGCTGCCAGTTCTGGTGACCATGGCAGCAATCAGGCTCTCGTCTGTGTCGTAGACCCAATTGAGCATCTGCTGCTGGTGTTCTTGACTCATCGCAGTTCGGTTGCTTATATTGACTCCAGTTGCTGTCCTGAAGGAGATATTGAGCCCATGTGCAACGGACTGGTGATCCCTCAGTGCTATATTGTGTAGATATCAGCCATTGCAAAGTGTGGTTGACCTCCCATGACCTTGTCCAGGATGTCTAGTGTACAAACGTGTGGTTTGATAGTGTTGCCACAATCTGGAAACAACAAAAGAGGACAAGACGAATTGACCAGCTACACGTCTGTGTATCCCAAGATTCCAGTATTCGACAGCTCTGGCAGACTGGACCATATATATAAACACCTCAGTAATGTATGCAAGTAGAGGAATGCCATGTGAATTGCCCACTTGTGCAACAGAAGGACTGTGCTTACTGTGTGATGTTGTTAAAGTAACTGTGTTTCACAGGTCTGTTGTTAAATGACAACAGCATAAAACCAAAGGAATTTAGTGGAAATGGCACCATTAATAAGATCCAGCACTCATACAACCATTGTAATCAATGGTTCGTAACAGTTAATAAAGTTATGTTGTTTGTATACGCATGCACCCTAAACGAAAAGAATAACGAAAGCAAAATAAAGAACACGTGTGCTTGATACCACTGTCTCGCTCTGCCTTTTGTTTGACCACAACGCTACATGGTGTCAGAAGAACTCAAATAAAAATAATAAAATAATAATATAAATAAGTAGTGTGACGGAACACCGCCATGGCAAAGTTTCGGGCACCGGAGCCGCTGGACTTTTCCAGACCATCTGACTGGCCTGACTGGAAGTAACACTTTTCTAGGTACCGGACAGCCACAAAGCTCGCTGCCGAGTCAGAAGACGTGCAGGTCAGTTCGCTAATATATGCTATGGGGGCGGACACCGAGCATATTTACAAGTCGTTTGTATTTGAAAACAACGGAGATGAGAATAAATATAATGTTGTACTGCAGAAATATGATGAGCACTTCATACCGAAGCGTAATATTATATACGAGAGAGCGAGGTTCCATCAAAGAACACAAAACTCTGGAGAATCTGTAGAGGCCTTTATTAGACAGCTGAACGAGCTCGCTGAAAACTGACTTCGCAGCACAGAAAGAGGAGCAAATAAGACAGGCTAGTGATTGCATTACAGACAAGGAGCTGTCACAAAAGTTACAGATGAAAAGCGACCTTACCCTCCGTGTAGCAACAGAAATGGCAAGACATTCTGAGCTTGTTAAAAAGCAGAATACCGAAACGGACAATGAACGAATGGAAGATCTGAAGGCATTCATGCGTAAAGAAAAATCGCACAAGCCGAGAAACATGCGTCAGTACAATATTCACCATGCAAAACCAACGGGAGAAAATAAAGTGTGGGAGATGTGGCTGCAAGCATGCAGGCACAGACATTTGCCCAGCAAAAGACAAGAAATGCAATAAATGTCACAAACACTGACAATTTGCAACAGTCTGCCGTACTCAATTAGTGTATGAGGTTAATACGCATACAGAAGATGCAGGCTCACTGTTTCTGGGCTCAGTTACAGACAACAATCAGAACGTAGACACCGTTATCAATGACGATGCGCCTCAGTGACACATTACTCTGAACATTGCTGGAACACCTGTGATCTTCAAGATAGATTCAAGAGCAGATACCTCAATCATAACTGAAGTCACTTACAATAAGCTAGCTGAAAAGCCACAGTTAAAGAATGTGAAGAATGCTTTGCATAGCCCAGGAGGAGCCGTGACCACTAGAGGGCAGTTTATTGCAAAAATGAAGATAAAATGTCAAAGCAAATGGCGAGATTTCTTTTTCAGAGTCGTAGTTGTGAAATCTGAAGGAGATAACCTACTCAGCAGAGCTGTTGGGGTAAAATTGGGGCTGATACATCGAAGAAGTTGGTGTTTATGGTGACATGGGAATACTAGAAGGTGAACCAGTCAAAATTGTGCTGAAAGAAAATGCACAACCCTACAGCATCACTACACCTCGCAGGATCCCAATTCCCTTATTGCCAAAGGTTGAAGCAGAGTTGAGAAAAAAGGAATTGAAGGGGATCATAGAAAAAGTGACTGAACCAACTGAATGGTGCGCGCCTATGGTACCCTTAGTAAAGAAAAATGGAAAAATAAGAATTTGTGTGGACCTGAAAAAACTGAATGCAAATGTTAAAAGATTAAAATACATTGACAAAAATCCGATGTCAGCGCTTACTGATCAGAATGATGAAGTTCAATCCAGCTGCTGAGTATGTGCTAGGGAAGCACTTGCTCATAGCAGATGCGCTATCGAGACACCCAAGGAAAAACACAGAACCAGCAGAACTAGAAGAAGAAATACAAGCGTATGTCAATGCCATCGAAGAACATCGACCAGTGAGAAAATCTGTACAAGAACAGATCAAACAGGAAACACTGGCTGACAGTCAGTTACAGTGTGTGCTGAACTACACGCTAAATGGATGGCCTGAGTACTTTAGAGATGTAGTCAAACCAGCAAAAGCATACTTTGCAGAAAGAGGACAACTGAGTGAACTGAATGGATTTCTAAAATGAGGCAGTCAGATTGTTATTCCCTGCAGCATGAGAGCAGACATGATAGAAAAGATACACCAAGGTCACCAAGACCTAACCAAATGTAGAGAACGATACAAACAGTCTGTTTGGTGGCCAGGGATTGCAAATGATGTAAAAGAATATGTCCTGTCATGTAAATACTGCAATGAACACAAGCCTAGCCAGCGCAAATAACCTCTCATCACAACCCAGCTGCCCGAGCTTCCATGGCAGAAGTTAGCTGCAGACTTATGTGAATACAAAGGGAGAAACTTCCTTATTGTTACTGACTACTTTTCACGATCGTTAGAGATATTACACTTACCGAAAACTAACAATGAAATAGTGATTGCAAAGCTGAAGAGCGTATTTGCAAGATTTGGAATACCTGAGAAGATAGTAACTGATAATGGTCTGCAGTTCACTGCTTGGCAATTCAAGCAGTTTGCAACGCAGTATGACTTTGAGCATGTGACTTCTAGTCCATATTTTTCACAATCCAACGGCATGGCCGAACGAGCAGTCAGAACAGCAAAAGAGATACTGAAGCAAGCTGACCCTTACCTTGCGTTACTGAGCTATCGTTCAACACCCACAGAGCCAACGCAGGAAAGCCCAGCAAGACTGATGATGGGTAGAAGAATTCGCACTACAGTTCCAACATTGAAGCAAAATTTAACCCCAAAATGGCCTGATCTAAATGTAGTAAGACAGAATGACGCAAAAGCAAAGCAGAGTTACGAAAAGTACTATAACGGAAAACATTCCACAAGAC
This sequence comes from Polyodon spathula, assembly GCF_017654505.1. NCBI lineage: Eukaryota > Metazoa > Chordata > Actinopteri > Acipenseriformes > Polyodontidae > Polyodon > Polyodon spathula. The sequence continues at coordinate 15,829,734 of NC_054534.1, forward strand.
CTCTTCCACAGCTGAGTATCGGGGATAGAGTTCGAGTGAAGACTGATGGTGAAAAAGAATGGAACACAACTGGAATTGTTCAAGGCAGATGTGCAACACCATGCTCATACATTGTCCAGACAGAGTGGGGAGACACCCAGAGGAGGAACAGGAGACAAATTCAACTTGTGAATAATGAGAGAAAACATTCACCAACAATCGAAGAACAACATTCAGTACCAGAAGAGATACAAAATAACAGTAGCCAATCTCCACCGAGAGCTGAAACAGCACAAGAAAGATCCACAAAGACCAATTCCAGAAGGATTAGGACCAAACCTGTTATTTAACTTACTTTAAAAAAATATATATATATATATATATATATATATATATATATATATATATTATATATAATTTTTATTCATTTTCCAATTTTTCTCCCAATTTTGAAATGTCCAATTATTATTTATTCAACCTGGCTCACCGCTGCAACCCCTGAACTAACTCGGGAGAGACGAAGACGCTCATTCGCATCCTCCTAAAAGAGTGCCGTCAGCCGGCCGTTTGCTTTCGCTCTGCAAGCCCACCATGCAGCCATATTCAGAACTTACAGCGTCGGAGACTATGCAGTTCTGAATTGCGTACCGGCCGGCCTGCAGGTGCCCGGCCAGCCACAGGGGTTGCTGGTGTGCAATGAGCGAAGGACTCTCCAGCCTTCCCCGTCTGGGGCAGTGCTTGGCCAGATGTGCGCCGGCGGAGTGTCTTTACCAGATACGCCACTCTGGATCCCCCGTTTAACTTTTAAAGAAAAAAAAATTGCATTTACTGACACACACACTGTTAAGAGGTGTTGTTTTTCTACTTGAACACAGAGCGTTTCTTTCAGTCCAGCCAATTTGTTTGGATTTATCATAAACTATGTTTTGGCTTCAAGAGGTTTTGTGTTACTGTTTGAGATTTATGCAACCTTATGGGTTTTTATTGCAAACCATAGCCATTTAAAAGTTTATTCAGTGGCTATTATCACAGTATGTCTTGGTTTTGTTGAGTTTTTGTCTTTAATTTGTCTGAGGACTGGGAACATTTTCAAAAAGTTATATTAAAATATAGTTTGTAAAACACTCTCTCAGCTCATGAAACAAACATTGAACAATAGCAATAACAACCTCGGACCAGGGTATTTGCAGTGGATTTAATAACCAGCTGGGGCTTTTAAAATTGTGTGATCACTGCAGCCTACATTTTAATAAATAAATCTGTCTTGCTTGTTAAGTAACAAATTCAGTATTTGTTGTCGTTGCTGGTAATGCTGTGGTCATCTGTAGTTATTCTGCTACCATTTGTAGGAGAAATGTATGGAATGGGCATTATGTTTTCACAGTGCAGGCTTTCGTTTTATTGCTAATAAAAACTATTTATGTATGTAAACTACTGTTTGGTCACAACTATGCAAAATGGTTTTGTAATGTGCAACTTTTTTATTGCAAGCATGATTCATGTGGACCATTTCAGTGCTCTGTTTTGAGAGGAGTAGTATAATATGGGTTGTACTAAGTCAAGGCAACTTCCTAAAATAAGGCTGAACTTGATTTTCCTCCCCAAAGGCCAATGATGCTCACCCTGTACTCATCACGGTAGTGAAAATAGAGGCTTACGTAAAGTAATACAGGCAATACCTACGTTTTCTCACCATGGGTTAACAAGTAAAATACATTTGAGTGTATTAACTTGATTGCAGATAGAGGGCCCAGAACAAGACTGATCTTACTTATTTAAAATATATGATCTCACTTCCAAGAGAATCTTAGGAAACACAGCTTCAGGCAATTAGAACATAACCTTTCATAGCAGTCCTTTCAAAGTCACTTGTATTCATGTACATGCTGGAAGTGTACTAAATCCCTGTGACATTATGACAGTATGGTTAGGTAAATGTTTTAATTTGATCTTGCCTTTCAAATGATCAAATATATAGGGAAGATTTCAGAGTAAGATGATGTGAAGAGTTGAGTCTGTGATATGCTATGGTTTCTGGGCTAGACAGCCACATGTAATATGATCTTCTTGCTTTTAAAGATGACAGTTATAGAAGTTACAGGTTAATAAAAATATAGTTACATTTTTAAGGATGCCATTGTCCAGGAGGTGGCCAGCATACCTGATGAAATGCGTAATGCTGCTGTAATGTCGTTTGTCACACAAATGCAATTAATTATGGATCATGAAAGAGCACAAATTGAACACTTGTGATTATCAGAGACAGATAACAGTGGCGCCCCCTAAAGAAAAAAATGTATAACTGTGGCATTTGCGACCCTATGGTTCCCTTAACAATCATATGCAATTTCACCTTTCTATGCCCTACCGTTTGTGAGACATGGTGCTACACATTCTCAGTTGTTTTTATTCACTTAAGAAAGTTGCATATTTTCAATGTCTTCTATGTTCCTTTATGACCAGAAGTGCAGCACTGAACAGAGTAGAAAAGACATAAAAAATATGTGTGTTCACTAACAGCTATGAAAAAAATACTATTAAAAATTTAACACATGTAATTTTCTTATACCTTCATAAATACTACGGATAAGAAAATGTGAGATCTAGAAAGTGATGGTAATACATATTAGACAAGATTTACTGGAATTATTTGGTTAGCTTTATATACTGTACATTAAACTTTGATATAATACCCAGCTTTGCAGATCTAACCATCATGATGGTAGCATTAGTGTGGAATGCTTGGATTACAGTCTCTTGTCAAGCACAAATCCATAGCCCTGATATTTCCCTCTAAATTCAGATCTGGCTTTCATCACTTTCCAAAGGTCCAAGCAAATTACATGGGATTCTTCATAGTTTACAGATGAACATATCTACAGCTACATCTGTTTTAAACTGTGGTAGAGATATATATTGGAGTGATACTCTACCAAAGAAGCAACTAACAGAAGGGCTTCAAATATAGACAACGGAGACAAAAGAAAATGTATGAGGCGCAGTGCAAGCAATATGGAACTGGTTTATGTTCTCTTGAAATTTAGTTTGGCACACTGCAGTCATCACAGTCACCCACATGCCTTAGTTATTGTTGATACATGGTCCTAAACAAACTCGAGTAACTATTAATATTTATAGAACCAGTACTATTAGAACAATTGTATTTATGTAAGATAAACAATACTGCTAGCGGGACTTTACTCACCTAAGTATTAACTATATATACTGGCTTCCAAACCAGGATCAACTCTGCTTTCAACTACAGGAACATCATTTATCTCCCACAGTGCAACAAGGCTATGGCGGCGGACGTCGTGCTCGGTCACATTTTACATTTTTTAATGTACAGTATCTGGAAAACCACATTTCCAATTGTGATGACTCTTAGTATTAACATCTTTTTTAGTATACATTATTGTGAGTATCAGCCATAGTGTAGAGGTGTGCCTCTGTCTGTACATCTGTCTGCCTGTATATCACACTCTCATGTGGAATATTATGAGTTAACCATATTTAATACATTTAAATAGTAAACAACCCTATAGTAAATATATTTAAGGTTGGAACCATATCCCCAAAAGTTGTGCATAAAATAATGTCCTTGTCAAATACAAGCATATGCACATACTTAAGACCCCGCCTGTGTTTTCAATCAGACAATGGAAACATGCAGAGTCTTTCATTAGGCAGAAACATCTTAACAAGACTTGTTAAATTACCTGCGCAACAAAGTGCATATTCAACGCCAAACATTGGCATGTCTTCAGGAGATTAGTTACTGGAAAGATTGTTGTCAATAAAAGTAAGTAATACTGTGCATTTACCATAGTTTACCATAGTTTGCCATTTTTATTAATATACAATGCTTACCTATACTTTACCATGCTTTCACTCATTGTGTGTTATGTCACTTTATGTTTTACTACAGTAAAGTTTTATAACATTTTTATTTAATACTTTTTTTCAGCTACTTCAGATAATCAGCTGTTAGAATGTCCAATGTCAAGTATTATAGCTAAGACAGGGCTCTGAGTGAGTGCAAAATATGGTATTTAATGTATACAGTATATACATATGATCCAGGATGCATAGGTAAAGCCCTTAACTAAACGTTCTTATCTCTTACCTGAATATTTTTTTTCAAACCTATTCACACTCATCCTCATCATGTAATTTGCAGACACATTTTCACCGGACCGGAAGTCGTTCATGATCCAGGCTAGTTGCACAGGCAGTGCTGTAGCTGAAGTATTGCATGACCTCCTTTTCATGCAGAACTTAGGAACACTAGCGTACCTGCACATGCAGTATGTTCTTGCCTTCATTTTCTGAGCAAAAAAAAGAAAGGATATTGCTACCCAACTGTCCCGAACTGACATTTCCTTTGTTACTTTGTTTTTGTCTAACAGACACATTTTTGCATTATTTTACACACAGGAGTATGTTGGAATGTTCTGCTTCTGGCTGCATGTTATTTAAGGAGACCCATATTGTTAGTTTGGCAGTACACCAAGTGCAAAGGGAATGAGAGGGTTATTTCAAGTCTGAGGTATGAGGCACGCCTTCAGCAGGCTTTAGCAGGTTATAGTACACAATAATTTACTTGTGCGCATCTTGATGTTGATATCTGTCTTTATTTTTTATTTTTCATTTAATGTATAAATGCACCAAAGTTAAATGTTTGGTATGATTGGTGATGGAAGAGGATGGGCTGATGGAAAGTGTTGTTGCCAGTTTTCAGTTAATGCATCATAAACAGTCACCCGAGGCAACCTGCTGGACATTTATTACATTAACTGAAATACATTATGAATACCCTAGGATACACGGTAGAGTGGATTTGGGTAGCAGTTTTGTGTGTACTTCAAGTATTTAGGATTGATGCCATTTTAATAGATTGACTCCAATTATTCTTTACTGTTGCATAATAACAGCAAAGAAACTGTCTACTTGGACTTTCGCTGTCAAAAATATATACCATTAACACAAATAAACCAGACGTGCTGTTATTGTGACACTCACTAGGTACTGGCGGTCACATAAATGTTAAAGTAGAATATATCTTTTATTTATCTGTAATCAACTTTACCATCTCTCTAGGCTCCAAGTGGTATCTGTTTGTACCTGTATTTGTGACTTCCTGGCAATAGGTATAGAACATGAGACGGGGTTAGCAACATTTCAAAGTTCATTTATGAATCTCAGGATACAAATAACAGTTGCATGCAAAGAAAGATGAGAATGAATTTTTACAAGTAGTCAAAACACAAAAGGGTACCCGTTTTATAAACCTTAATGTTTTACTTTAAAAGGAAAAAGACTGATTTGGGTTTGTTTACTTGCCTGTTCCAGGCAGCTGTTGGATACCCAGCAGCCCCTGGGTTGTTTGACATCTGGACTGTGTTAGTAAGCAGAGCTGGCTTAATGATGAGGTAACTCACTATGGATAACAATGTTGCTTTATCTCATGTCAGATGATGACGTATGGCTTGTTATAGCTTGCTGTTTGACTGAACTGAGAGAAACAACTGTTTATCTTCAAATCTGGAGACTAGACTACTGTTAGGATTATTTATATGTGATGGTAATTTTTGTTTTCATTTGCAGTTGTCAAGAAAGCTGAAGGAAAAAACTTTGAATGAAAACCAGACTGGCAGCTACTTACAAGGGACACGCACAATCTATAGTTTTGAGCCTTTTAGTTTATAGTATTTTTATTACCAAATGGAAATATATCCCTGAATAAGATTTCAGTTTGAAACATACACAGTTTATCGCTAGTCCCCTTCCCCCACAACAGAAACGTCCAAATATATTACAAGAAAGGAGAGCTGCATCTTTGCAATAACCCACTGTTTTCTTTAATGACGTTTCAACTTGTGTCACCTGATCTGAGAGTAGGGTTTCCAACAGGCTCCAGAATCTCGGGACACTTTAAGGCAGGTTAAATTTTGTAACACACCTCTCTAAACTGCAATGTATTCAGTAAAGTGAGTGTGAATTGTGCAAACTGTCACTAAATTAACTGAATTGTTTTACTTAGTTGTTACCACAAGCACACACATGCCTGCGAGGATCATTTTCATCAATCAGACCTATATTGATTGGCTTTCTGAGTCTCTGACTGGGCGGGACTATGTAAAGCAAGAAATATTAAACAACTAGAAACTTTACCTGCTGTCAAAAAATTAAATGAAAGAGTGCAGGTGAGTGCAAAGTTATCTGTAATGGTGTTGCACTATTCTGATAGATATTGTTTACTGTATAAAAAAAATGAATTCAATATGATTAATCAGTGTTAAGAGGCTCTCTGGATAGAACCGCCACCACAACTATACAATTAAATACATTTACTAAACTGCTGAAGCAATTCACAATCACTTTGCATGTCGAATAAATTGAATACATAGAGCGTTAAGAAAAAACTGACCTGCCTTAGTGTCCTGAGGTTCTGGTGCCTGTTGGCAACCCTATCTGAGAGCTATGAGGAAAAAATTACAGTGAGGAGTGACCTGAATCTCCCTGCGAAATAAAACCCACGTTGATTTAAATGCACCGTGTGTGTAACACATATCAACTAAGTTATGAAATAGTTTAAAACATATTTTAATAAAACACAGCGGTTCCCAAATAAATCAACTTGTATTGGCACATTATAATAACATAATTTATTTTACGGAAGCATATTCTTCAACAGCGCTTGAACATCTGACAGTTGTAAAGTTACAAAAAATATATAGTTCTGTGCACATATTATTATTATGGTTTTGTTTCATCTCAGTATGATCTCTAAAACACGTTTGACAAACAAAGCACAAAAGTCTACGACAGTTTGCTGTTACAGTATATCACAGGTTTACTACATAACTTTACTCCATGAAAAGTGTGATGTGAATGTGCTTTTGCATACGGGGGTATGTTTTCATTCAGCAACTGTTTGGCGTGTTTAGTGCGTGACCACCAGTAATTTAGGGAGTTTAGAGCTGAGAGGTCATCAGACGTGTTCTTGTTGTTAAATACTACAGTTAGGTTCAACATCAGATTTGTGTCTTTTATTTACACATTGGAGGAATGTATTAAAATTAATGTGCGTGTGGGTGGATATAGGATTCTGATTGGGTTCACCGAATCCTAAGTATTTGACCGAATCCAAACCTTGCTTAAAAAGTAGGTATTCCGTCCGAATCCGAAACCGAATCCTGGATTCGGTGCATCCCTAATTTCTGTTAGTTTACTCTTTCTAGGAATGTGATTCCTGTCCAGAATAGCAATTTTGACTGAAATGTCACTAGAGAAAGAAAAATTGAAGTAATGTTCACTAAAATGTGTAGAAAGATAACACAAAGTCTGATCAAAGATACAATATACACAGTTTCAGTAAAGCATGATACAAGTCTGTGTTTTCAGTGGAAACCAACTGGAATGGGCTCTGTCCAGCAAAGAAAGCATGAGGAACTCAGACATACATGCAAGACCTATTGATTAACCATTCATCAATAACTGTATGATGTTCAGGGCCTCAAGCAGTCAGAGGAGTGCAAGTTTGATTCCTAACGGCCAATAGACTGATCTTAACATTGGCCCTGGTGCACATGCGTGTTGGGAAGTGAAAATTGGCATGAACTACTTCACCTTAATGTGCTACAGCAGCCCTTACTGGCCTGGCTCCTAGTAAGCTAGAGTAGACACCTGCAGGACTAGCCTTCATCAGTAGTCTGCTGTGGAGCTCCTGGGGCTGGTTATAAAAAGCAGTTAGCATGGTGGTGAGGTTGAAAGAAGCCCACTGGCGTTCAATTACATAGGAGCTGAGTCATTTACTAATATTTAGAAGAAGCTTTGGATACTCCAAATCAAATCTATTCATTTACTTGAATGCACTAATGGATTACAACTGATTGTGGCAAAGTGGCTGCTGACAGTGAACAGGTGCAGAGGTGATCCAGTGCAGGAATAATCACAGGCAGACAATTATAATCCAGTTTAGAAAAGGGTGCTTTATTTTGTATTCCCGGTCTGGAGACCAAACAAGAAAGCCCCCTGCAACATATACCAATGTGTAAAGCACGGAGGTTATTAATGTAAATGGTTTTGCAAACCAAAATAATAACGCATGTTATCCGCCCCACAATAATACAATACATGGTCACCAGTTCGGGTGTGTGCTATAGTGCTCGGGGTGGGTGATAACAATTTTAAACAGTGAGTGAAGAGCAGTGTTGATCCGGTTTAGTGCTGGCCCAAGGCAACAGCTCCGGATACATGCTTAGCTGTCTAGTGATATACAAACACAGACATTTACTTAAACAGACACAAACAAACAAACAAAACACTCACAAATATTTCAAGTACACTTTTCTCTGCGTCTCGCATGGTCCTTCCAGTTTATAACCACAAACCCAAGCGAAGGAAAAGATTAACAATTCTCCGGCCCCTTTATGCTGTCACGCATGAACCCTTGGTAAATGATTACAGCTGTTTTTATTGCTTGCAGCTGCTACCTCATTTACCCTCCAGGCCAATACGTCCCTGCAACAGAGTCTCATTTACCCTCCAGGCGAAATACGTCCCTGCAATGGAGTCTCACCTTCTTTCAGGCTGACCGACTTCCCGATCCTGGAAATGAACTGTCCGGCCCACCCTTTCACTACTCCGTGCCCTCACAGGTCAGGATGGAGATTTCCAACCAGAATTCATTATATTTACGTCACACTGATACATGAGCAATGTAAAATAAAATAGACATAAGTATCACCAGTATCACTTGTTTACTTTTACATTTTTTATGGTTTTACACAAAAAGTAGACAAACATTTCAGCTACAATATGGTTTCAAGGGTGCGTGTTCATTCCTTTTTTAATGCTTATTTTTATAAGATGTTGACAAAGTTTAGGAGTTCTGATTCCTATTATCCAATTGTGGCTTTGATTTATTTTTTCTGTAGCTACTGAACCAAATATACAAATGCATGTTTTTTTTTTTTTCTTTTTAATTCCTTTAGTATGTTTTTACCATAACAGTGCCAGGGGAAATGGGTTAATTACAATCAGGGTTGACTTGACGTCATGGTGTTAGTAACATTTTTATATGCTAACAATAAGTAAGCCTCATTTAACTCACCATTTAAGACTGAGAGGAAAAAACTGCATGCATTTGACATAAATGAGTCTTTTGAGTTCCAACTTTTCATTAACAAACTGACAGAAATATAATGAGTTCTGGTTGGAAATCTCCATCCTGACCTGTGAGGGCACAAAGTAGTGAAAGGGAGAGTCTTTGGACGGGCTGGCCTGACAGTTCATTTCCAGGGTTGGGAAGTCAGTCAGCCTGGAAGAAGGCAAGACTCTGTTGCAGGATTATTGACCTGGAAGGAAAACAATGTAGCAGCTGCAAGTAATAAAGGCAGTTGCAGTCGTTTACCATGAGGTCATGCATGATAGCATAGAGAGGCTGGAGAATCGTTAATCTTTTCCTTCGCTTGGGTTTTGTTCCTTGACCTGGAAGGACTGTGACAGTCGCTATGGTTACTGCCCATGAACTGTTTTGTGTGAAAAGAATATTCGTGAGTGTTTGTTTTTCCGTGTTGTTAGTAATTGTCTTGTTTGTTAATCACCAGACAGCTAAACACGTTTCCGGACTGTCGCTTTTTGGCCAGCACAAGCCGCAACAGCACTTCACAACAGTCACTAAAATTACCTGTTGTCGTCATCACCCACTACGAGCACTAATACACACACCCTGGACTGGTGACCGTGTTTTAGTATTGTGGGGTGCATAAGGATTATTGTTTGGGACTGTAAACCCATTGGTCTTTGGCTCTGCGCAGTACACACTGTTGTGTATTTCCATGGTATTTTTTTTTGGTCACCAGACCCGGATTAAAAAAATAAACCTTTCCAAACCGGATTACAATTGTCTGTGATTACTCCTGCACTGCATCACCTCTACACCTGCTCACAATCACCAGCCACTTTGCCACACAGATGTAAATATAAATTCTTCTACATACACAATGCAAAACCAATTCAAACAAATCTTATTCAGGCAAAATGTTTAACATTTTTAGCACAACCTTTTGAAAACCAGCTTGCTCTAAGATAAATGTTGTAGATTAATGAAGGGGCTTGACAAATGAACAAGGCACTAACAAAAGAATAAAACTCTATACGATCGTGTGCTACATAATTGAAATAGATTATGGCTGTTTTGAGAGTTTCTGGAGGCCCAGGCCACTGAACTCCCACATTCTCTCTTTTATTTCTCTTCGCTTATTTCCAGTCACTCTGAGGTGCCAGGCATTTCCTCTTTCCTTTAGCAGAGGTCAGCCGGTTACAGAATGTATAAACAGACCAGACAGTGCTGCTGAGCTATGTAAATCCACTGTCATGCTTCAACTACTCATCTAGAAATCTGCATAAGTTCACTGTGTCTAGTATTTTTTTTTTTAAATACTATTTACACTGTATAGCTAACAGAATTGTTATATTTATCTTCTGAATAGGAACTGTCAACCAGATTTTTTCTGGTGTGACAAAAGGTGACAAATCAGTACTTAATCAGCAGGCTCAAATACTGCTGCTCTTACCACTACTGTGTGAATTTAAAAGATTTTTAATTGACTTGAAGCTAATAGTGTAAAGTGTACATAGAAGTCTTTTGTTCATTAAACTTTATAAAATAGTTCATCACCTTATTAGGAAGACAGCACTGATACCATTGATTCGGGGTGACATTGCAGCACTGGAACTTCCCAGTAACCTTACCTGCTATCCATTATCCAAGTTTAAAATTATTTCATTCAAATCACTATACATGATATAGTCTATGACACTGAAAACATTTATGAATGAATAACACCGTGTAACAATTTTTTTTTTTTTTTTTTTGTTCCTGGGTAGTAAGTGTTATTTCCTAATTGCTTATGCCTCAAAAGTATAGAAAATGGCTATTATTCCCCACAAACTTTGCTTTTGTGACCAGGGCAGTGATATTTTGAAATTTACCTATTTTACAGAACATTCCAGATAGATTCAGTGCTGAGTAAACTTGGAGTAACTTCTAGAACTCCAGTAATATAAATAGTAGTATAAATACAGGGGCCTTAAGCCCACCAGTTCAGTTTAGTTCCAGCTGCCTAAGTGGATACATAGCTGCATTTTTCTGAGATGGCATCAAGAGGCTGCAATGGGTCTCCAAGGCGGTTTTACCAAGTTTCCCTGCTATCTTTGCCTTTGGGACAGTAGGGACACCAAGGCGCACTACCACAGGCGGGACTGGCCACAGCTGACCGAGTTCCCTGTGGGGAGGAACAACGTCAAGTGGGAGCCACTGGTGGACCCCCGGAAGGTACTGATGCCACTACTGCACATCAAATTGGGCCTTATGAAACAATTTGTTAGAGCTCTAGATAAGGAGTCGGCAGCCTTCAAGTACCTTCAAGACTTCTTCCCTAAGCTGTCTGAGGCAAAGGTCAAGCCTGTGTCTTCGTCGTACCACAGATAAAGAAGATCCTGGAGTGCAGTGAATTCCCCAAGAAGCTCACTAGTAAGGAGAATGCGGCTTGGAACAGCTTTGTCGCAGTGGTTCGGGGCTTCCTGGGCAATCACAAGGCCGAAAACTATGTGGAGCTGGTTGAGACTCTGGTGAAGAACTACGGCACAAATTCACCCATTTTCTCATTGGAAATAGGTAAATTTCAAAATATTACTGTCCTGGTCACAAAAGCAAAGTTTATGGGGAATAACAGCCATTTTCTATACTTTTGAGGCATGAGCAATTAAGAAATAACACTTATTACCCAGGATCAAAAATTGTGTTACATCGTGTTATTAGTGTTCATCACCTATGAAATACATGTCTCAACTTTTACTTGGGAGCGTTTGCCAGGAAAAAAACAGCAAATACCAAATGTATTTCATTATCCACCACAAACAGCCAATCTATGCTTTTCACAGACGAAAGCAACCAGCCTGTCAGCTCGACGAGCTCAGACAGCATCTTTCAACAACAACAAACCGAGACATGGACAATTCAGAAATATTAATCTACTCAGATATCTTGCACTGTCCAGATAAACTATAAGCAGAAAGTTTTGTGTTTTTCCCCCCCATGTATATATGTGATCCTTTATGAACATGAGACTATTTTCATTCCTTATCTAACAGCGTGACAGGACAATCATTAAATGTACATTGAGTGAAAACTACAGTCATGGTTTAAATATTAAATATGTTTTAATCAAACATTGAAACATTACAAACATTTGTCTCAGACTATGCATACTGGAGAGCTTTATTTCTGCAATAGCATGTCGTTTTCTTTCTTACCATATTATTACATTGCATTTGCAGACTTTAATACTGGGTTATCATTGTATATGCGATGCTACCTTAGACACACCCGCAAGAGTACCACATGCAGGAATCCCACACTGTCAGGGGGAAATCAAACCAAATTTAAACAGGTGATGCAAATCTGTGCATTACCGCACAAACTTACAGTAATAAAGTTACAGGGGGCAATTTCTACCTGGATTATTAGAATAACTCAACTTTTACTTGGGAGCATTTGCCAGGAAAAAGAGGATTTCACACAGTCAATCTCCTTTATAAAGTATTTTAGCTTGACGCATTCAACAAATATGACCCTAACATTGTGTTTTGCAGAAAATGACTATTATGGCAGTATAGACAGTATAGAAAATGACTATTATTCCCCACAAACTTTGCTTTTGTGACCAGGACCAATACAAAAATAACTACAAAAGATGTAGAAGTGAGTAGTTTTTCGAGATTTACGATTATACTGTAAATACAGTATAGTCGTAAATCTCGAAAAACTACTCACTTCTACATCTTTTGTAGTCATTTTTGTATTACTTTAGTATAAATACATGTTAATTTGGATTCATATGTTGTTTTTTTCTGACTTTATGTGAACGAAAAGACACACATTTGCCCGTTTTCCCTTTGGAAATAGTGATATTTTGAAATATCACTGTCCTGGTCACAAAAGCAAAGTTTGTGGGGAATAATAGCCATTTTCTATACTTTTGAGGCATAAGCAATTAGGAAATAACACTTACTACCCAGGAACAAAAATTGTGTTACATAGTGGAATGTAATAAGATTACTAAATACATTCAAGTACAGCATAAATGTTTCAGAGTTAAATGCCAAGATTGTTGTTTTTTACCAAAAGAAATAATTTCAAAGCTATATAATTTTTATTAGACCAACATATACATTCAAATATGTAGGTTTTTAAAACCACATTGGTACCTTCATTAGGTTAAAAGTCCAAGAAAGATTCTTCAGCAATAACCAACTCAGTTTTTTTTATTAAGATAAAAACACTGATGCTCCTTCCAGGACACCTGTGAACTCTGTAATGGTGTGCAGCATGTAGATATTTAAATGGCTACTATTACATTATTATTTGTATTATGCACAAATAACCACCCTGAGTATGAACGCAGCACAAACTGGAACATTTTTAGAAGGTATGCCAAGAGTAGTTGTCATATTTCAAATAGGTTAATCTACTTCTCATTTGGTATTTTCAGTAGATTGTTATAGGTATAACACTAAAGGAATTTAGGTATTTTATTGAAATTTTTTTTTTGGGGGGGGGCATCAGTAAAAGTTACATTTAAAGAGACTTTATTATATTAATATAGTCTCACACTACAATTAACAAAAGTATGTACTGCTGTATTAGTGTTGGTAGATTCCACAGTCCTATGTGTTTATGTTATTGATAAACAGAATCCACTTTAATATCAAGCCCTGCCAGTTTTCGCTTGCAGCTTTTAAAATGTATAAACACAGACACTACTGCCATTAAAGTATGATAGTTCCTCAGGAAAGGGATTCTGTAATTAGTAGAAACGCACTTCATTTAGGTATGCAAATAGATCATTACCATAAAGCTAACATACAACAACAAATCATCCAAGCGAATCTCATAAAACAGAAACTGTATTTACCTACAGAGGTTTTGATACTCGCTCTATAAATATGCAACTGTTACAAACAAAATAACATGGTTTTCAGAGAATCTTGACCAAAGTGTCTTATCCCTGTATATACTGTATATAATATGATGTACTAGATTCAAACATTGGGTACAAATCTTAGGAAATCTGGCATTTCTTTAGAAATATTGAAAGATTCCAAGCATTTAAAAGTTTATCACTCAGAGTCGAGAGCCAACTAAGAATGTGTTTTCACAAAAACAAGAACTGTTGATCAGACTGCCTTCTATTACTAAAGTGTTTGCAATTTTGTATATGTTGCAATTTCTGGATCACTTCCCCATTGGGTTCCCAGAAATTCTCTTCCAACAAAGAGGTAATTATTCTTATGACTGATGACTGATGACTGACTGGTTGGGGGAGGAGGTTTACGGCTAGAATAATTGATTTGCTGATGTTTCATTTTGACAAAGTGACCAAAAGTTGGTTAGGGACTTTGTGAAATAAGTCTACCTGGTGGTCTAAAAAACTGACACCTAATTCTATGATTCATTTTCAACATTATTTTGTGATACTTCGGTTGCAGTGGTGTGATATGTGCCCTATAATTTAAATCATTGTTATTCTAATTATTGACTTCCTAAGTCTCTGATAAAAGTTCTTGGTGTACAATGGCCAGGCAATGAACATACCATGGTTAAGATGGCTTGGTTTGCATGGAAAAATAAAAAATAACTTACCTTTTTGTCATGCTGTTTTGGTAATATCTTTCAAATAGCTCACCCTTTTGTCAACTGTTTTGGCAATATCTTTCAAATAACTCACCTTTTTGTCAGCTGTTTTGGCAATATCTTTCAAATAATTCATCTTTTTGTCACCCTGTTTTGGTAGTATCTTTCTGGCTGTTTGTGTTTTCATGTTTTCTTTTAGGGAGAGAAATTATCCTTCAAAATTCAAATGACCTAATTAATATAAAAAATATGGGAGCATGTTTCTGTCAGTGTTCCAGTTCTGGCAGGGATGGAATTAACCTTATCCAAGCCAAACTTATATTCCAAGCAATCAAACTTTATTTACACATGCACCAAACCACACTATTTACATACAGGGTCTCCATCCTGTCATTCCCCTCCCGCCCCGTCGCCCCCCTCCCCTTGTACAAAGCACAGGTGGCCGCAATTGGTCACCTCCAACCATGACTAAGTAGCTTCAGTATAAAACAAGTAAACTTATAAAGCTTTATTATTTTAGGAGTCATCTGCAAATGGCAATACTTTGAAACTTTGAATAAATGGTGTTGCATTAAAATACTGAATGAAGAGGTCTGTAAATCTCTTGTACTGTATGCTTATTTTTTTCTATTGGGTGAAAGTAGCTTGCCAGGGCTACTTTCAGCAGATCTCAGTTGTTATTAATTATTGTTATTATTGTTTGGTACAAGAAGGCACTTTTAAGGTTAAGACAATGCGCTCATAATTGGGTAACACTTTATATTAAGACACTGCTTATTAATGTTTTATACATTTTTATAAATAGGTAATAGGTGCTTAATAACTATGTTATAATGTATTACTACGGCCATTATGTATGGTAGCCAATCATTCAATAGCCATATACAGAATTATAGTTTTATAAAGGGGACAGCTTTTAGCCACCTATTCTACTTTGGAATGTTTAACCATGCAATAGCCATAGATTAAGTTTTTATAAACGGGACAGTTTTTAGCCACCTACTGTAGTTAGGATGTTTAAACATAATTCCATCTATGGCTATTGGATGGTTATAAACCATCTATAATACTTTATTAACACTATATAACATAGTTAAGTATAAATTATATATTTATAAAATATTAATAAGCAGCACCTTAATATAAAGTGTTACCCATAACTGTATAAAGAACTCTTGCAACTTTTCATCTCAGTAGCATCATTAAAGTCAACAAAGCAACAGGACTTTTGAATACAGTTTAAGTTGTAGAATTTCAAAATGTCATGTCTGTACAAATTTGCAATTTCCTACTGTCATGCCTCAAAACCTCTTGCTATCCGCAAATCTATGATGATGTACATCTCACATGTGCCTAATTATTTACAGCATTAGCTTAACTGTTTACTTATTTGGTGTCCTTTCTGGTAATTCCAAGCTCATATCTGGTAGGTCGCTTTTAAATGAAAAGGATGCAAACCTCTTCTCTTACAAGGACTAGCTAACCAGTATTCTGGGTATTCGTGTCTACTAGTTTGGACACATGTTTTATGTAATTCTATCAGGTTGCACTGTAGTTGAATGAGCATTGTTCTGGGCAGGAAATTTAATTTACACCTTAAAATGTGAGTATTAGCAATATAATATTCAATAGAACCAAAGGTACAGTGACCAAAATCATAACATAATCTGTACATGTGTTTCATTTCAGAAATTTGGAATCAAGCATTTGTGACTTCATTGCTGAAATGCTAAGAGAGAGAATTTCCTTGAAAGGAGTTTGACACAGTTTTAAATTGGTTGCCATGACTTTGGTCTGTCTGGCCCTAGCTGTCACTGCAGTTACGTCATTAACATTGTTTTGGGGAATATGTTACCTTTCTTTTGCCAGCGCTAAAGGGACATGGGTGACTGGTTTTTCCGGAATGACAAAAGCACCATTCAGTGAGAGAGGGCTTTTCAGATGCGAATCAAGCAGATTAACCTGGGCTCCAAATAGCTCAGAAATTGTTAACGATTGCTGAATAAAATGTTATTTTGGATGGTGTCCATTTGTCTGGGGGATTCACCACTTTGCTCCAGTAATTCTAACTTAGAAGCATTGAGTACAATACTTTGAATGCAGCTTGGTAATGTGGTGAGTACAGATTTAGTGTGGTTGTGTGGAATGAGGCTTGGAATCACTTTACAATGGGCTGGGAGGTAAAAATATCTATAGGAAATTATGTACTTAAATATTAGGTTGCATTAATAACAGAGTAATTAAATATTAGAGATAGTACACAACACTCAACTTAGCTGCAAGTCGCTTAGCTGAATAATTTGTTTATCTAAATAATATACAATGTTATTTACTCTGGATAGATAAATATGTTGTGGTTTGTGAAACCATGAAGCCATGATAATATATACTCTCTGTCCCTGTATCGGTTCACGATAATGCTTCCCCTAATCATTCGGTTTAGAGTTTATTATGAACAGTTGTGGAATGCATGTTTTATTAAGGTTTACTTCATACAAATTGAAAGTGCATTAATCTCTTTTGGTCTAAGTAACAAGTCACCATTAAGACCACGCTTTCAGCCACTCTTCTTGAAATTGGAGACAATTTGAACATCTCTTTCTAAAAAGACCAGATTTAAATGACATTTTTACAGTCATTTGGTGGTTGTAAATAAGAGATTCCACTGTAGGTGCTATATTAATATATTTCTATGAATGTTGTAAACACCTTTCATCATGTACCTTCATACACTCTCTCGCTTCCCTGTGTCAATGCATGCTATGTTGATTTAATGAATCTACAGTATGAAGTTTATTATTGTAATATCATTGTTGGGCACATTGATAAAGGCACTTGACTTTGTTGTGCCTTATATTTTGATTGAGAATTTTGTCCCCCGAAACATATTCTTAGAATGTTATGATGAAAAGTGGAAAAAAAGTGATCCATAACAATGTTTTCATGCATCATAAATTTTATTCTTAAATAACCCACCAACTGGATGAACAAACTCCCCCCCCCCCCCAAAAAAAAGGCACACACACACACACACACACACACACACACACACACACACACACTCACTAGCGTTAGCTGTGCACAAATAAAATGTGTGGCATGCCGACCTGAATGTGTTCCAGAAGCGCTGCAAACATACCCCTCATATGGTGGGATTTAGTAATGGAAATGCTTTTTTCTTGTACCATTCTGAGAATAATATAAGCAAACTGTATTCATGTTTCAGATTTTTATATTGATATATAAGTAAAATTACATCATGAAAGTGTTTCAAAATGACAAGCAAGATGGGCAACCCTCTTTATTTATTTATGTCTGTCGAGGCACTTGTTGGTGCACTGATATCACTGGAGCTGTGAAAGTGAATAGCAAATGTCACAGTTGTGTGGTAGTTTGTCCAAACTATTTTCTAAATATACATATTTTTTTTTAAAGTTGGGTGCTACATCAGTTGCAAAGAAGAACACGATTAAGTTGAAAATCTGGGTTGAAAAATAGGCAACAAGATTCAAAGATCACTGCAGTAGGACATAGGGGGAGTGCAGACTTGCAATGGAGACTTCTGAATCATCAGCTGCTCAATAGGAACACATTCACATTCATCCTTGGTAAAAAAAAACAAAAAAAAAACGGTTTCTGTATGTCAGCCTTGTTAAAATGCAGTGAATGTGGCATTCTTATTACTGTCTTACTGTGTCTTGTTACTATGTCTTAAAAACATCTGCATGCGAAGCAAATGTAACAAGACTCCCCTGTGCTACTGTAAAATATATAGACACCACACACATTATGATGTATGCAGGGTATTAGCACATTGTCAATGGCTCATGGAGATATTATCACACAGAAGGCCTGTCAGGCAGGTACAGGTGGCTTACATGTCTGTCAGCCAAATATATTAAGCATCATAATTTACTCTCTAGATTTTGTAGTAAAAATACTGTGCTTTAGTAGGACTGTGTTGCCTAATGGGTCAATAATTCTAGTATTAAATAGTGCTAAATGTTATAGGCCTCTCTGAGAGTGTTTTATTTTCATATGACTAGCTAGTATCAAATCAATCACTGAATTTTCATTTAGGCTATATTTGTGGCTTTATAATAGCGAGCATGGGTGAGACCCACCTCAAACAGACACACACACACACACACACACACACACACACACACACACACACACACACACACACACACACACACACACACACACACACACAGAGGGTTATATAACCATTACATTACTTGAATAGACGATCTAGCAGTCTGTCTGATGCATGTCTCTCTCCATTTATTTTAAATAGTAATCTAAGAAAAGCCTGAAGCAGGTATATGCATCTATAATGCTGTCACAGTTGGAACATATTTTATATGGAACTGTCACAAAGACGGCCGAAGACGGTCTCACCAGCACGCAATAGCAATTGAAGTTCAAACTCTCCTACTCTCTCTCCAGTTCTCCACTCAACGCACACCCAACCGCGAATATGTGAAAACGTGCATCTATATATACTGTTGTGCTGGGATTCAATTACTAATTAATTATTCACTTGAATCCCAGCAAGTGAATTAATTATGTGCAACCTCGTGCTCACATATTAACTGCTTTAAATGTATGTGAAGTGATGTACAATCCCGTGCCTAAATGTAAATATACATTTTAAACACTTGTGTTACAGACCCGTTTATATCCCATGTACCAATGACTATACACCAACATTTAACAAACCACACGCAACATAACAGATAATATACACAGGGGCGGGCACTTTGTCACAGGAATATGTTTAATAATATATGCTAAGAGATGGCTTGGAGTCCATTATTAGAGAGGAAAAGGGGAGGGAATTATGGATGTGTATTAATAAGCAAAGCCGTTATTCCTTAAATAATGTATGATACAAGACAAGGGTTTGTTTTAATAATAGTTTTTTATGTCTTCACTACCTGTAAAGCCAACATAGTTTCAAGAAGAAGCAGTTCAATTATTGTTCTCAGTAAATTTCTCCTAGTACAGTTACTTTTATTTTTTGCAAACAAACTTGCCTTAACCTTTACACTTGCTTCAAAGCAGAGCCCATCAATAAATTGCAGCATGTATTTCAAGTTGATAATAAAACCTTTTGATGTGTCCAGTGAGGGAGGGTTAACCTAATAATTTAGATGCATTTCAAAGTAAGATTAAAAGAAGGTTTAACAATGCATTTAAAATGGAAACCTTCGTTACAAATACTAAAAACATTCTATTGCGTCAATAGCGCAAAGATTATACATCTTCAAAAGTGACAGTGGTTTACTATGCCTGGGTTCTCAAACTGGGGGCAGGGGTCAAAAAATCTCTTCTAATATGATCCTGACAAAGCAGCGTTCCCCAGATCGAGTGGATCAATTCATTTATACAAACACTGCTGTTAGGTGCTTTGGATTATTTCGACTGTGACATTGATGTCAGCTGGTGCCCGCACTTATAGTGAGTACCATTATACAACAAAAGGCGATGATTGTAAGGAGTACAAATTAGGCAACTATATTAATGAACTTTATAATCGTAAATATTTGTATATTTTCTTCCCCCTACATAAATAAAATGAACCATACTGCTCCCGCTTACCTTGAAAGGTAGGTTTATGTTGGTTATAATCTTTTCCAGGGGCATTTGCATTTGCAGTCAGACAGAAATGACACTGAGCATAATGTAAGCAGTAAGACTTTACTTCTATTGGTACATACAAAGAAGCTCTCAAAATTATTGAAGGAATCAAAATTAACATTTTGGGTGGGAGTCCTTGGTCCGGATGCCTAATGTCGTGGTGGGACTTTAAGCCAAGAAAGTCTGGAAACCCCTGCACTTTTTTTTTTTTTAAACATCCAAAGCACTATGTTTTCCTAATTCAGTTTGCTTTTGACATGTTACTATTATATCTAGTACCTACAGTATGTAGGGAAGTGAAGCAGAGTTAAAGCCAGATTGGCCTCATCTGATAAATGTAGATGGCAACTGCCACAATTGTTTGCATGCCCATATGGTTCCATAGTAATTGGAAAACCTTACTCCTAACATATAGTGCACTTTGAGCAAATAATGTATCTGTAGGGAAGCCAGTCCTGTGGAGTTAAACATTGTGTTGGTACACAATGCTTATATATAATCTATGTATAATTAAAAAAAATCTTATGCACTTTTCCAGGGGCATTTTTTCTACATTCCCTTCAGACTGCTGAATAGTTGGTTCAGCCTTTTTTCCTTTTAAGGCATTTTTACTCATGTACAGGAAGGAACAGCAGACTCTCCAAAGTGTCAGTTAGCTAGGAGGAGCAGACAGGAGCGTGTTAGCATGCTTGAGGCCCAGGCTTTGTCCACAGAGCTTTACACTTGGGTTTTATTTGCGATAATGGATCAAGAGGAATGCTAGCTTTTTGACTTGGAAACCAAAATGAGTTCTGGAGATTCAGTTACATAAATATGGGGGTTTGGATTGTATTGAGAGGAAAAGGTCGGAGTATTGTTTTTCACTCTCAAAGAAGTAATCTGACAAATGTGTTTGAACTGTTATGAATATTTTAGCTCAGAGTTTAACTTATACTTAGCCTCAACTGTAAAAGTACAAACTGAAGCCCAATTATGAGGTATTATATTTATTCTAAAATAAAGTAATTGAGTCCTATTTACATATAAAGAGGTTGTCAAAATACAACTACTGTATTTGTGACAGAAAAACTCATTTACATCTGTACTGTTTCACATAAGCCTCTGGATAGAAATCAATCCTGAACACTGTCAACTAGTGCTGTAATTAAACTGGTGCCTGTTTAGACATCAAAACCCTTTTTAAATTGAGAAATGATGGTATTCAACTCAATCCTACAACGAGCAGAAAATAACATGGAATAAATGTCACATTTAACAACATCAAATTGCAATGATGCAAGCAAATAAAAAAAAATAAACAATAAGCAGCATTTATTTTTGGTAAGAATTATCAATGTGAAATGCGCACAGTTCTGTCAGACTCTCATTTTACTATCTCTGAAATGTATTATTTCACCATTTTTATAACAACCAAATTCAAAACAAAATGCATATGCTGTAGGGGTGTACTTCTAAGCTTTGCTCGTGCGGTTCTTGATGTCATGGGATTATCAATCAATCAATCAATCAGTCAATCAATATTTATTTTATACAGCGCCTTTCATAGTGGACCACCGTCATAGAGCGCTTTACAAGATAGTGAGGAACAATGCCTAATATATTAAATACAGCGAAATACAGGGAATAGTACATTAAATAAACAGTAAAAAACAATGCAAACACTTTAAATACAGGCATGCTACATTAAATACAGGCTAGGATGTGAATTCTAAACATGTGTCATGCAGAATCATACATATAATAGCAATTCAGACAACAGCTAATAACAGATATCAGGCTGGAAGAGCATTGAAAGCAAGAGAGAACAAGTGGGTCTTGAGAGTTGATTTGAAGCGAGCGACTTGGGAGCTACATGCACTAAAGCTGAGAAAGAGTTCCAGACAGTCAGGGCCATGAAGCTAAAAGAGCGCTCTCCGAGTGTGGTGCACTTTTGCTTGGGTATAACAAGCAAGCCAGAGTCAGAGGACCTCAGCTTGCGTGCAGGGATATGGTGGGTCAACAGGTTGGAGAGATACTCTGGACCTGTGTGATAAAGAGCCTGTAGGCAAGCAAGAGCATTTTGAAAGTAATCCTCAACTTTACAGGTAAGCAGTGCAGCTGGGCAAGATGGGTGGTAATGTGATCATGTTTTTTACACCTAGTAAGGATCCTAGTAGCGGCATTTTGAACCAACTGTAATTGCTTTATAGCATGTGATGGAAGACCACCATAGAGAGAGTTGCAGTAGTCAGGTCGAGAGGAGATGAATGCATGACAGAGTATCTCTGCATCCGGGGTGGAAAGGTAGGGACAGACCTTGGACATGTTATGGAGGCGGTAGAAGGAAGATTTGATCACTGAGGAGTTTTGGGCATCAAGGGAGAGGTTACTATCCAAAAGTACACCAAGGCTTCGTACAGTGGGGTAAGGCAGCAGCAGCAGCAGACAGTTTCCGAGGTTCAAGGCAGCAATCTTGAGATTATTGTATTGAGTTTTCGATCCTACTAAAAGAATTTCAGATTTGTTAGAGTTGAGCTGAAGAAAATTGGCAAATATCCAGGCCTCGATGTCTTGTATGTAAGCTGAGAGCAGGACCATGGGAGAGGGACATCCAGGGTCAAATTTTAGGTAAAGTTGCATAGGCGTAAAACATGAGGCTGTGTTGGCGGATGAGGTGACCCAAGGGAAGCATGTAGATGTTGAAGAGAAGAGGCCCAAGAACAGACCCTTGAGGGACAGCGCAGGTGACTGGGTTTGCATCACCACTGCTTCCATCATAGAAGAAAGACAGCATGCGTCCAGATAGGTAAAAGGACAGCCAGGAGAGACAGATTCCAAAGTACACAGCATGCCTATATCTAGAGCTACATAATGGGTGAGGATATTTAATTTAGTATGCACTTCCTGTCTAATTCAATTGTATTCATTCACCTTGAATAATAATAATAATAATAATAATAATAATAATAATAATAATAATAATAATAATAATAATAATAATAAACAACAAACCAAAAAACACAAGCAAACACCTTGAGATCACAGACATCTAAAAGGTTCCCTGGAAAGCTGAATATTACATTCCAAATTACTATACAACATAACCCAATAAATATGCTGATTTGGAAAGATAAATTAATTTGCTCTCTTGCTGCAGTTTTTGTACATGTGTACTGGACCTGCTTCTCGAAAGGAGTACCTGTTGGGCCATCAACATAAATAAAATAAAAGTAAAGCCACGCTCAACAAATTCCCATTGATTACAATGTAATAATAATATATGGGCTACAGTGAAAGGTTATTGTTTTGATCAATGTACTGGTGAAAAGTAAATCAAGACAAGCAGTTTTTAAGACTTATTTTTTTAATCAATAGGTTTTTAATGCTATACACTAGATAACACATAATCATCAGTCTTGTTGTGTATTTGTTTTCTTGTTTGCTGATGAAGATGCAATCCACACTTACTGATATTTAAACCATTCATCATAATCATGAATGCCATTAATTGATATTTAGTTCCTATTAAAGCCATGTGGTGGCTCATGTTTTTACATTTGTACTAATGAAATTCATAATAAAGCACTGCAAAATGGCAACTGATAATATCTTAGATTATATTAAAAAATCCTGTTGATTAGTTTTATATTGCCAAAAGTTATTTCAATCCACTATTTGATTGTTGTTATATTTTATGTTATCATAAACACAACAAGCTAATGATGTTGCCCTAAATTCACTCACAGAAACATAATGATTGCCTGGAGACCCCCGTCAATTTGTATAATGAGGCAAATAATTACTTTTGAGTGTTACTCCTCATCAGATGAACTGAACTACGTTCAACTTGATCTGCTTCTCCTGTGCTTTAGCTTATTGATCCCAGAATCTCATCAAGCAGCTTCTTGAAGGATCCCTGGGTGTCAGCTTTAACAACATTACTGGGGAGTTGGTTCCAGACTCCCACAATTCTCTGCGTAAAAAAGTGCCTCCTCTTTTCTGTTCTGAATGCCCCTTTATCTAGTCTCCATTTATGAACCCTGGTCCTTGTTTCTTTTTTCAGGTTGAAAAAGTCTCCTGGGTCGACATTGTCAATACCTTTTAGAATTCTGAATGCTTGAATCAGATCGCCGCGTAGTCTTCTTTGCTCGACTGAAGACATTCAATTCTTTTAACCTGTCTGCATATGACATGCCTTTTAAACCGGGAGTATTTCTGATCGCTCTTCTTTACATTCTTTCTACAACAGCTATATCCTTTTTGTAGTAAGGTAACAAGAACTGGACATAATAAATATTCTAGATGAGGTCTTACTAATGCATTGTAAAGTTTTAACATTACTTCCCTTGATTTAAATTCAACACTTTTCATTATATATCTGAGCATTTTGTTGGCTATTTTTATAGCTTCCCTACATTGTCTAGATGAAGACATTTTTGAGTCAATATAAACTCCTAGGTCTTTTTTATAGATTCCTTCTTCAATTTCAGTATCTCCCATATGGTATTTACATTTTTATTGACTGCATCCAGTACCCTATGATCTTCTCTATTAAATGTAATTTGCCATGTGTCTGCCCAGTTCTGAATGTTGTCTAGATCATTTTGAATGACCTTTGATGCTACAACAGTGTTTGCCACTCCTCCTACTTTTGTGTCGTCTGCAAATTTAACAAGTTTGCTTACTATACCAGAATCTAAGTGATTAATGTAGATTAGGAATAGCAGTGGACCTAATACTGATCTCAGTGGTACTCCACTGTTTACCTCACTCCATTCTGAGGTTTCTACTCTAATTAGTACTTTCTATTTTCTACATGTTAACCACTCCCTAATCCATGTGCATGCATTTCCTTGAATCCCCAGTTCAGTTTGAGAATTAATCTTTTATGCAGGACTATCAAAATGTTTCTGGAAACCTAAATAAACCATGTCATATGCGTTGCAGTTATCCATTGTTAATGTTGCATCCTCAAAAAAGTCAAGCATGTTAGTTAGACATGATCTCCCTTTCCTAAAACCATGCTGACTGTCTCCCAGGATATTGTTACCTTATAAGTAATTTTCTATTTTGAATCGTAAGTTATACGTAAGTTTACACACAATAGAAGTAAGGCTTATTGGTCTGTAGTTACCTGGTTCTCCCTTTTTTTTGTGTATCTGTATTTTTTTTTAAATTCTCCAGTTTGTTGGTACAACCCCTGTGTCAAGTGACTATTGCATGATCTTGGTTAGCGGCTTGTAAATAACTTCTTTCATTTCTTTGAGTACTATTCAGAGGCTGTCATCTGGCCCAGGGGATTTGTTTATTTTAAGAGCTCATAGTCCCTTTAACACTTCTGCCTCTGTTATGCTAAAGTTATTTAAGACTGGATAGGAACAGGTTGACATGTGGGGCATGTTGTTCATATCCTCCTTTGTAAAAAATTGTGAAAAATAATAATTTAGTATATTTGATATTTTTTTCTCTTCATTTATGATTTTGCCATGTGTATCTCTTAGACATTTTATCACCTCTTTGAAAGTTCTCTTGCTGTTATAACTCTGGAAAAAAAAATGATTTGTCCACTTTTGGGATGTAATTGTTTTGCACCTCTAGTACTACATTTTTGAGCCATCCTTTCTCTGTGGATGTTCTCCATTTTACTACTTGTGATAGTCTCTGTTCCATTCCTTCATAGTTTGCCTTTTTAAAATTGTAAACCTTAGTTTTAGTTGTTACTTTTTGTGTTTTAAAAAGCACTTCAAATGAGACCATGTTGTGATCTGAGTTTGCCAACACCTAACACATTATAGTTACTTGTTGGTGCAGTAGCTTCAAGCTCTAACATTTTGTTATTGAGACATCTAGCATTTAGATAAATACATTTAATGGCTGTCTTACCTGAGTTGTTGCCATTGTTTTGATGTGGTCTCCCTTCTGTTTTTTTTGTTGATTTCTCCCCCCTTTTTAGTTTAAATGCTTCTGAACCTTCTTAATGATCCTTTCTCCAAGTAAAATGGCTCCCCTTTTATTTAAGTGCAGTCTGTCTTGCCTATATAGTTAGTCCTTGTTGTAGAATGTGGTACAATGTTCATAGAAGGTGAAGCCTTCCCGTGTGCACCATGATTTCAGCCATGCATTTAGCTTATTTATTTCCAGCTGTCCACATGGTCCTTTGCAAGGTGCCAGCTAGGGATGGGTTGGTATACTGGTTTCCTCTCGTTCTCTTGATGTTGGTTTAAATTTTGAGGTGGCTCATATTTGTTTAATGTTTTGATTTCTGGTGGTTGTGTTTGACGGGGTTTCTTTTTTCCCTGAACCCACCTGTTTTGACCCTCTTCTATCTCCCTGGTGGCTTTCTGTAACAGCAAACATGTAATATCGGTGCTAAAAATATTCATTGGCAGAAACAAGTTTTGCAAGCAATGAATTTACAGAGCTTGTTTTCACCAGTTACTGTATGTGCACCAAAGAAACACAACTGGTTCCCCTCCTTACACAAATACAACGTGGTCCATAAAGACCATCACTGAAAATTACAGGTATGGCTGAAATATAGCTTTAATATATTGCACAATACTTATCACTTGTCATTTGTATACTAAATTAACTAATCATGCAAGATACAACCCATTTACCCAGAACTGTGTATTACATGTATCAGGTATGTCCATATATATATATTTTTTAGTTTAGTCGTCTCCAATTTTTTACCCTGATTTTCTCCCCAATTTAGTGTGCCCAATTATTATCTGTATCCTCAGCTCACTGCTCGAAACCCCCCTGCTGACTCAGGGAACAGAGGCTCCTGCCAATCTGTCATTTTTTGCACTGCGGGTCCACAGTGAGGCCACCAGACCTATGGTGCCGGAGGACAACACAGATCTGGTGGCTCCACTGCAGAACTACAGGCACCCTATGAGCCATTGATTCCCCTGCCGACCTAAGCCCTCCCTACACGGGGCAGCACTCGGCCAATTGTGCGCCACCCCCTAGGAACTCCCAGTCACGGTTGGCTGTGACATAGCCTGGACTTGAACCTGCAATACCCAGACTATAGGGCACATCCTGCACTCCATGTGGAGTGCCTTTACGGGATGCGCCACTTGGGAGCCCCCCTAGTTGTGTCAGTGTTTTGTATGAACACTGTACAGTACATCATTTTTATAACAAAATATTTTGGGGAAAATCCGCAAACATAAACATGTGTTTTCCTTCCAGGATTAATATATGGATTTTTTTTTTTTTAGTCAAATACTTTAAATGAATTGACAAGTATCTTATATCATTCTCTTCAGGTAACAATTTTGACTAACTGTGTGCAAACTTTCAAAATTTACAAGAAAAAAATGTCTAGCTGCTACAGGCCATAACCCACGGGGGTTGCCCTGTCTGCCAGTATGTCTTATATAATAGGGAATAAAAGAGCCACAGAAAAGCTTTTGTCATTCTTCTTTTTCTTCTAAATGCTCTCCCACAACCTCATTCATTCTCATATAAGCAATTACTATCTGTTAGTTTTTTTGTTTTTTACACCACTACACATGCAAGCAGAGACTGTTAGCATGCTGCTAATGTGAAGCTCGTGCCTTCCACCCTTTTAGAGGAGGAGCATTCAGTTTTAAGACGTCAAAGCAGTCAAAAAAAAAAAAAAAAAAAAAAAAAAAGAAAATACAGCCATGCCAGCTATCCCTCTACTCAGCTGCTTTGCCGTGCACATACATGGTCTATGACAGCTAGAGCAGAGAAATGCAGGCAGCATTATAGGCTGAAATCAGGCAGTCGTCCAGTGACTGAAATGATCCTTCCTTCAGCACACTGTGCCTCAAACTGACTGGAGACTCCACAAGAGAGGAACTGGCTTCTGTGTTATTTAGCTCTCACTCACTGACCCTCGTTGAATAAAGCAGTGGCTCTGCATTTCTCCTTTTTTGACTGCATTTTTTCTGTGTCCCCCTTTCTAGGATGGCTGAGGCAGAATTACACAAGGAAAGGCTTCAAGCCCTAGCAGTAAGTCAATGGCTTTTTTATGTATTTTCTTAAAGCTCATCTTTTGTTACACTCTGAGACTGACCTGTGTTCGTGTATGTGCGAATGTGAATGTGAAGGACACATTTACACCCTTATGGTATTTGGAACATTAAATTACCAATATACTTATATATACTTACTTAGCGTTGCTATTTATTGTCTTTTATTCAGAATTTGTATTGTAGTTTGTGGAGGATATCTCTAAAAGAGGGATAATTTGGAAGTAGTTTTCTAGGATATTATCCCAAAAGATATTACTGTTTTTCCAGGTATTTAAATTTTAGTTGGGTTAAAATAAAATTGAAAGAATTAAACTACAACTTGAAAAAAGTGAAAGAGTAAAACTGAATGTGTTAAGTAGCAGCAGGTCAGTTTTGTCAACAGTTACCACAAGAGTTAAGAAAACTTAAAACTAAATTTAACTCCAGTGTGTGACTCACGGCAAGCAAGCCCGCGAAAGCTTATCAGCATATGGACAATTTTTTATTCATATTGAGCTCTCTGATATTTGATATGCAAGTGCAAATTTGAAACTAATTTTTACTATAAAACATTCAAAAGACTAATGGTTCAGAAATCCCCTTTTATTAAAAAAGAAAAAGAAAGAAATGACCAAAGATTTTGAAGTATATGTATGTGTTTCTTCTGCTTTGATTTACCTTGTAAGTTTGGAGATATATTCTAAACCGCATTTCCAGCCAATTCATTAGTTAGCACTAGCTTCAAACAATGGGAACATGAAAAGCTTTGGTATAGTATAAGATATAAATAACACGTAATGCGCCTGGGGAAATTCAACATGTCATGTAGCCAAGAAGAAGCCTAGACAGCACAAATAAGAGTAGTTTATTGTGAGTGGTGCTATTATTGTTAGTGTTGTGTGTTGACAAGGCATGATTATAGTTCAAGTTAGGATTGTGCAGGAAATAACGACATCCGTTGTCTATTTTTTATGGATCATATCTTCTTTTATAAACTTTTTATTGTTTTAGTACATATGCCAGTATGTAATATTTATGCACAATTGATATTAAATGTATTTTAGTTTTCTAGAAGGCAAAAGTAGATCATTTTCATCCAGCTGAGAATGCACTTATATCTGCTTTGGGAATGTGAGGTTAAATAGAGTTGAAAATCAATTCAAACATGTCCTGCTAGAGAACAGAAACCTTTGGACAAGGCAAGGTAGCTTTATAATTCACAGAGTTTATTTTTTTTGGAATAGATAGATAAAGGTTCAATTATTTTAAACAAGTCCAAAGCCAAAGGCACATTTTGTGATTGGACAAAAACAAGTGTTACAGTAAAAAATATCAGAAATGTTAAATGACTGTTACAGATACTTTCTTGATAGGTTTACACATTAAAATGGCTTATCTTATAAATTAGTATAGGCATAAGCCACAATATTTTATACAATTGTATAAATGTCACAGACTCAATGAGAGCATATAGTTGTTTGGAAAGGCCAAAGTCGCTGGTCAATTAAAAACTGTTTGTCACTTATACAACACTGTGGTCCTTGAAGTAATTAACAATTTCAATGTTATCGGAAAATGAGTCAGTGGACCAAGTTGATAAACTCTGTATAGCGATGGTATGCAACACCTAGAATCTTAGGAATGAGACATAAAAAAAAAAAACTATATGAACATAATTTGGATTTTTTATTTTACTTAACATTATGTAATCAAGGAAAGTGCAAACTGATATTGCAAAAGTCTACCAGAAGCCACAGTAGTAGTACAGTATTTCAGATTAGATTTTGAAATGTCACATTTTTTAATTTCTGTCAGCTTTTCATTAAGTATATGGAAAGCTACAAAGTGATATGTAATTCAATATGATAACATTATTCAGCAGGCTTCATTCAACTTTATGAAGCAAAATATGTTAATTATAGGGTGATGCAAAACCTTTGGCCATAGCTGTGCAATAAAATAAACTGCAATAGTGAAGTAAAGCTTCTCCCATCTGCCTTAAAGAAATGGGAGCATTATTAAATAAATTATTTGACTAACAGGCTAACCCGAAGCCATATATGGAAACTTCTTTGTAGAACCCATCAATGTCAAAGCTGCAGATTAACTGATACATAATATTCATATGCAATTGTGTATCCTTAATTTGGGAATATGCTCCATAACCTGAGGTCTAGCTCCCAACCCACATGTTTGGGCTCTGAGCATGAAGGTCAGCAGTTGAACTCCTGCCTTGGAAATTATATTTTCCTTCTTCCAGCTCTACTGCCTGGTGATTGTGGGTGAGACTCCAAACTAAGGACTAAAGTGATCCCACTGATTTATAAAGCTTCTACTTTAGGACAGTAGAGGTTGACCCTAAGCCAAGCCTGATGCAGGACCTGTTTGGAAGTGAGCATGTAGTTAAAAAGTATAGAATTAGTAGAAGGTTTGGCCCAGGATCTCAACATAGTCATATTTCAATTAAGGCCATGTTATAAAGAACCACTGACCCCCAATAAGGTAGACACAATAGCAAAGGAGGCAGTGTGAAAGATAGAAAAAATAACATTGTGTGATGCTGGCTTGGTCTTTATAGGATTGGTTAGCTAATATAATAAGTTTAGTGGGCTGAACCTCATTCCAAGAATAGTTTTTTCCATGTGAATTAACTGGGTCTGCTGCAATCTGACTAATGTTACATTGTTTCTACTACTTGTTGCACTATATCTGCTCCCACCCACATACTATAGGCAAATAGTTTTGAGTCCCCCAGATGCAGAAAGGTTGTAAACTGCCCGATGAACTAACTCATCAGCTTCACTGCTTGACTTCCAATTAAAGTTGTCAGATCAAATAAAAAAATTAAGTTTTTAAACACATCACTGTAGCCTACATTTCAGAACACTTAAAACTGATTAAAACTACTTAGCCCAAAAAACACCCAGCCAAACACAAATATCACATAGTAGCAACATCTTGGTGAATCTTAGTGACCTATTCTGAGTACATTTTTAAACTAAACAACAACATCTAAGCATTCTTTTCATTACTTTTTATTGGCGGTGGAAATGATGGTTTAAAGCCAAATGTAATATATTCTAGACAGAAATATGTGCATTTATTAGACCCTACGGACAAACTTAAACTTTTGGCAGATCTTCACTATAGTCTTGCTTGCATCCTTCAGTGTTTCTTGGAAAGGGTTAAAAACCATTGCTCCCAGTAACTGCAGGATCTGTCTATTCAGGCACAGAAATTGCAGCCCAGGGGGTGCTTGGCTGTGTATAACTAGCATTCTGATGTTTGTTTACACAGATGATTTTAATTTCAAAGCTCCCTTCCCCCAGTGAGGAGAATTAGATGGGAGGGGACACAGTTAGCTAATTATAGCAGCAGCTGCCTGGCAATGTCTGCTGCCCCATGTAGGGGGCAGGACCAATCAGTGGGAAAACTGAAAGGGCTAGCCAGAGTCCTCAGGTTTCATCTCTTATAACATTTGTGTGAATATGCTAGTAGGCGCAGGAGGAATTCAGGTCATTTTATGTCTCCCGCTCAGCCATTCCCTCCCAACCCCCCAATTCCCCTCCTGCTGCCAGTTGTTCTTTCTTAGTAAGAGCCTTCCATAGTAGTAAACATATTGAGTTACAAGGAACTGAACTGGTGAAAGTTATATGAAAAGATTGTCTTTCCTAGATAAAACCATTACAAATGTTGGGTAAAATGCAAGGAATGCAGGACTGGCTTGGCAGGATTGAAATAATTCTATGAACATTTAATTTGTGGTCCCCACGCCCTAAATGACAGAGTGTCCAATTCTAACCTCCTTGGCTGTTTTAAAACAACAAGTTGGTTTTACTCGCTGTCTACATGCAGCCAGAGTGCTCATTTTGAGCATTGTGCTAAATCTACCCCATAATCGCCCATTCCAAAGACACAATATTCCAAACACTTGTCATTTATCGAACAAACCCTTGAATTACATATTACAATATCCTATAGTGAGCTTTGACCACGTAGTCTTATGCATTGTCTGACCCAGTGGTCATAACCTGTGGCAACGGTTAGGTGTCATGAGCCTAATGCAAGTGCACTTAAGACAAGATCCGTTATTTACAGGTAATTACCCCTGTGGTGGATGATATTAATGCTATTATGAAACAAACAAAGGTTTCTGTTTGTGAAGACATTTTTTAAGATATGGTTTTTAGTTAAATTTAGCAAAAATTTGTAGTTATGAACCAATATTCAAGATTCTAAAGTCTTTTAGAGGGAATCGTCCTGGGGATAATAATCACTCTATTTGTTACCTGATTGGTTGAAATAATTTGAGAGGTTTAAGTGATAATAATAAATGGCCGAAATGCTTGTCGCTTTTATTTTTCTTGTAGCGTTTTTCACTTTTGTTGTTTTATAAAAGCCTGATAGATTAGCTCAGTAATAAGGACTTGCGAGGTTCATACTATAGTAGCATTGTGGATACATTTGTAATAATAATATTGTACTGTATCAAGTTAGTAACACTGTGTGGTCAGTGTATTATTGGATAAGTAAAGCATGTGTGTATGGCATTTCTGAAATCAGAGGCCATGAAAATAAAAGGTAATTGAATTATGTTCCAGTATAGTAAGTCTTCTCTAGGAGAGAACTAGCAGTTATTCCAAGGGTTTCTTTATTGCCTGTAGCAGACATATTAGCTAATTCCACTTAGTCTCCTTTTCACTGCCCAACTTTATTACCCCCTTTTGTTTTTATTAATTGAACCTCACTGTGACATAGTTCTCTTTACATTGTAATTTTATTGTAGTGCTGCGAATGGCCATCTATCCATGAAGCCTGCAGTTATTCTGCAGTACTTTACCAAAAAGGTTTATATTGGCAATAATTGGAATTCCAGTGGCTGAAGCTTTGAGAACCTCCCATGAGAATGCATACAAATCAGGAGAATTTGTATGTTAGGAATTTCTGCGTTCAAAATATCACTATCATTACAACAAATGGCTATAGCTTGTAAATGCTATAATTTGTCCTGTCTTCAGAATTTAATGCCCTGTGCACCAATAAGATTTTAGTGTGTTTTTGGTTTTGTTTTGAGAGATTTTGGACTATTATTTTGTGATTTTTCCTTTCCAGTTGATCTTTAATTGCTTTGTCTTATACCTATTTAATGTCCTACGTCCACTTGTGACTGTGGAAACCTTTTTTTGCCAAAGGCATTATTGGACCCTGTGCTTATTACCTTCTCTCACTGAAAATGTGTTTCCTCCAATGTCTATCTTTAGGCACTTGGCACACAGGTTCATTGCATGAACAGTCATCATCTTCTGAGCCTCTGGTTATCTTTCATTACTTAGACAATAACACGCATTGGCCCAAATCACACTGACCTACTCATCTGATTGCTTAGAGTATTCTGTTATTCTGCAATAATCCAAAGTGTATGTGTGCATGCCTTTTCATGACTTAATAGTCTAATACATGCATACCTTTCCTTTACTTGCTATCTGATATAGTCAATGTCTTGCAGAGAACTGGGGTAAGACTATTCCTTTTTTAAATTACCATGGATGACTTCCATATCTAAAGCTTTGAGCCATATATGAAAGAAAAAGCTAAATACCATTCAAAAGATACCATCTGCCCATTGGCATACAGAGTTGGTCATGTTTAATGTGATTTGGCAAAACTGTGTTTAAAATATATTGTGGATTATAATATTATAACTGTGACCTGATACATTTCTCTGTTCAGGGAGGCATTTTTGATAAGATAGCATCTGTTTTCATTGCAAGCAGAAATACAAAATTATCTTCACATCTAACTGTTATTGGGGCACTGGGATCTACTCTAGTCATGTACAAGAACGCCTGCCAAGTAAAATCTGTTTGAAAAGCACTATTATATCATGCTGCCAAAGATAAGAGAATTGTAATTTACCTTGTGGAATTGGTCTGGAATGAGATGTACTATCTTGTACATTTGTAAGCAGTTAGTTTAGTTTTTAGTTTTGTAGGTTTTTGGGGTGGGGTGGGGTTGGGGTGGAGGCGAAGGCGCAGGTGCAGGATAACTGCATGTAAAATAATCAGAGAAAAAATCTTTTGGAGGGTGAAGTTGGATGATTTCCTCATTTGTGCTTTCTGAGTTGCATCAGTCTACACTGCCTAACATCCAAAGAAGGCAAGTGGCTGAGGTAATTTCTTCAGATGAGATGAAAAACCAAGGTCCTACTGTAAATGATTCTATAACAGCAGTTGTGATGCATAGTTCACCCCCTAGTCTCTGTGGCTGCTAAATGACTAATTAATAATAATAGTAATAATAATAATACTGCTTATTGCTTTTCTAAGAGTGTATCCCTGTCTTTTGCAGACACAACTTTAAATCTCCAGGCCATTGTTGTTTGTTTTGGTATTGATAGTGTTTTGTGGTCTTCATATAAAGGTGGTAGAGTTTGTTTTTAAAAAGTGAGTTTAGCACTTTTATCATCAACCTTATTATAGTTATTATAGTGTCTACGGCTACCACTTTGTAAAATAAGACTGTAAAACACCCAAGTGTAAAACACCAGAAAGTGAAAATGGTAAAAGTTGGTGGGATTTTTAGCCTTATGGAGGATATACAGTACTAAGTTAGGCATTAGTGCTTTTCAAGTCAATTTGCAGAATTACACAATGCTAAAAAAAAAATGATGGTTTCGCATTGCCAGACCTATAGCCGTGGAAATGCCATTAAAATCATGAAAATGTTAATCTACACAGCTAAAGGTTGAACCAGTGTGGGGCCTTAGGTGACCTTTTTAACACATTTACCATCTGATTAAATCTAATCAACCTCTTAGAAATCTGCTTCCAGTGACTTCTGTGAGTGGTTAGAATGGATCATTTAGAAAAAAGCCTTCAAGAATCAAATATACAGTATGCGTTTTAACCCTGGATGGACAATTCTATTTTTCATTCCTTGAATCCCTTTAATCTTTCTGACCAGATAAATTTAGTAACTGGTCTTAATTGCAATAATGGTGATTCCATTTTTTAAGCTTTTCATTTACAAAAACAATCAGACTCTACTGGGTATGTAAATCTGAGAATTTGACTATTAGTTTGTAATTCAGAAAGGTAGAATGTTGATAACATGATCTAAATTAGGCCAGTCCCATGATAAAGCTGCATCCACAATGGACGGAAGTGTATCATTTAGAAGTCATCGCAGTCAAGTGGGAATATCCACACCAGCAGCAAGCGACTCGAGCGACATCACTTTGAGAAAATGTCACCTCGCTAAAATAGAACTAGTTTTGTTTTTTTTTGTTTTTTTGTTGCATGGAATGAAACTGACCAATCAGAAGTTTGGTTAACACCCTTGAAACACGTCACGCCTCAAAAGAAGTTAATCATGGACGACGAAAAGTTAATTTATGTGGTGGAGTAATGTCCATTATTACATATTTGCAAATTGAACGACTACAAAGAGATCCAGAAGAAAGACAATGCATGGATAGCTTGCTGGTGGTGCATTTAGCAGCACCGAGACATTTTCTTTCCCATCATGCAAGTTGCATAAAAGTAGGTTTATTAATAAGCAAAAATAAACCAGAGAATACATGCAGTCTACATATCCAGCATTTAAATGAATAATGTGCACTTTTGCTGGATTTTTTTTTTTGAAGTTGTCTGATCAGAAAGGGCAGCAATTGATTTTGGTTGAGCTGTGACACAAGTAGAAGACTCCCTCCTGCTGAGTCACTAACACCACTCCTTGTAACCCTTATTACCCCTACCATGTCCAAGAGCTTGCCAGAACCAACCGTGCTTCCCCTGAGATATGACAAGATCACACTCTGAAGAGGTACAGCTTCAGGTTTTATATCACTTACCTAAAATAATAAGGAAAGTGAGAGTGCCCAGAAGTACAGAATCAATTTCTGTGGTTTTAAGTCTTTTCAAAGAGGGTCCAATTTAATCCTATATAATGGGGTAGTGCAACAATAAAGTTTAATCAAAGCATGTTGAGAAGCTTATTTTGCATCCAAATACAGATCCCACAAGGCATAACCTGTAGAAAACAAATACACTGTAGTTCTAAATTAAGTTCTGTGGTGTTGATTTGTTTTCAATTGTCATTTTACAAATCTCAGAATACTGTAGGAAGACTCAATAACTGTACATCTGATTATTGGCTTACATTTCCAGGCCAAAAAATGTCCCACAAACTGACTTTTCCCAGAACTTTCAATGCGCAAAGTATTCTTCCTAATCAAAATTAATCAAATCAAAGATTCTGGCTTTCACAAGAGACATTCAAGTAAACCCCAGCAAAAAAGCAATGGTGCAAGGTGTTGCACCTTAACTGTATTACAGTACGACTACAGTATAACCAGTATACAGTAAAAACAGTTCCTTCCAATCCATTTTGTTTCCTCTTATACTAGCCTGTATGATAGTCGATTGTATATTTCTTGTGTGTGTGTGTGTGTCTCCATAGTATTTTTAGACACTTGCATGTTCTGTCTGCTCAAACCATGGCAGTGTCATAATTGAAGGTGCATATATGAGTCTGCAATAAACAAGTAGTTGAATGTTTGGAAGGCATTTGTTTCTAGTTGATGATTTTTATTTTATCAAATGTAAATGTAGTTAGTTCTCAAGAGTTTTACATATACAATAATTACCAGCATAAACAAGACATATTAATGTTGACAAATGCTGCCTTTCTTTTCCATTATCATTTACACTAATGCACTGAGTTGATGACTAAGAATATTTCAGCAGAACTTTAACACTAAAACTAGAACGTATTGTAGACCATGCTTCACAGTGCAAGATTACGTTATATAGCTAACATACAACATTAAATCATAATTTATTTGAGAAAATGTGTCTGCTGTCTGATGTATCAGGTCAGGATACAGTTTTTATGCATACATATGCTTGTTTACCAGAGCGGTTTATTTTTAATTTGATGAAAACCAGACCACGTGTATGAAGTAGTTCTAAAGCTTTTCAAGGACACTGTTCAGTGGCTGCTTTGCAACAAGCTTCCTACAGTTGCTGATTGTTTGGCTCTGTATGTAGGGCCACTGTGAGAAGATAGTATACGGAATACCCAGTTGTTAAAATGTCACTTAGTGGAGAATCTATTCTATATGATAGATAGTGCTCCTTTATGACCTATATTTTATGTATTTGTCCTATTGCTAATACAATTAATTTTCCAGGTACACCTTTTTAATGACCTGGCAAAAATGTGTAAGGTGGTAACAAAAAATCTACAGACAAGCCCATTTACCTAAAATTGGGCCTGACTTGGCCACCCATTTTATTAAAACTGGAATTACTACAGGAACAAACTTTAAATTGTCTTTAAGCTGAGGAATAATAATAATTTCTGTCTGTGCTCAGCACTAGAAGAGAATTCACGAGAACTAGGTTCATATTACTCCATTTAATTATAACAGACGAATGCAAATATAGATAGTTAATTTCTTATTGCATGAATGTATTGTGGTTGCTAATTATGTTACTCAATGTTGACTGGCAGTTGATGGGTATACTATAAAAAAAGCCATTTTGTTTGCTAAATGGTCTGCAATATTTCTATATGTGAATACATGTCTTCATAAGCAAAAGTCCTCAGGCTATTGCTTCTGCCTTGGTTGTCACATACAGTAACTCTTCAGTGATGTTTCTGTAAACACAGGTTAAACCTTCTTTTACAGACTGGCTTTCCAATGCATAGGTTAAAACGCCCCATCCAGATAAAATCATGAGAATGCATGGTCAACAGCAACAGACAAATGCATGTGAAAAACCCCATACCGAATGTGGCAAAGGGATAAACTAGGTAATTAGTGGCCAGTTAATCCCTCTGCTACAACATAAAAACCAGCAGCTTTGGGTGAATGTTGAGTGTGTTTAGAGGTGGAACGAGACATGAGCTGTGAGAGGTAAGATGTGAAAAGTGATACTAAAACTGAAAGTAAAGCTTAGATAACAATTGCTACATGTGCTTGTTCGGGTTAGCACGATACTTGTGTTCCGTGCCTGTTTGTTTTGGCCAATTCTATTTTTTGTTTTCTATTCAATCCATCTATAAAGATTCAGATTCAACTGGCTGACATTTTTTCTCTCCTACGTTGTTGGAAAATACTTCGGGTGGGGGGGGGGGGGGGGGGGGGGGGGGGGGGGGGGGGGTTGGTGGTTGTGGTCTGACGTCACCATTAAGTCATCCTGTCTACAGAGGCTATTAAATAAAATCATGTCTCAGATATTCACTTAGAACTGCTGGGGCAAGTACTATCAAATGTTATCAAGGTCTGTGAGCCCCAAACAGCATAGTGTCGCTCATGCATTCCACATGGACACCAGGCCAGTGGGTCAGCAGCCATTCACTTTATGAAAAAAAACATGTTAACACGGTAGGGTGAGAATACTTAAATGCCCCCTCAAGGAAATCCAGATGCTGGAATGACTGAGCAACACTATTTTAAACTGTTCCCTCCCTCATGTCACACAGATAAACCCTGTATGATGCATGCTGCCTCCTCAATGAAATGCTATGAGATAGGAAGTCACCAGTCAGTTGTTACAGTGGGTTGCATTTTTTTCTGGAAATCTGCATCCCCTTATTTCTTTTCCACTGTTATGATCACACAACATTCCTTTGTAAGAAAAGTTTCAAAACGTCAACATGTCTCATTCCTTCAACTATGTGGTGTTGGGGGAAGGGGGTGGGGCACAGCTGTAAAGCAGCTGCTTTTGATTTAATACACAAGACAGGGCCTCTTTGTCTGTGTGAGATTACAGCAGCTCTGCTAGACTACAATCATATTTAAGACGGTACTTATTTTTTCAGGTCACGATCCCAAATGCTACCTGTATATATTTGTTTAATTTAATTGTTTTCTTTATTGTTAATTATCACCCGCACATGGTTCACATTATAAATTAGAGCCAGGTGCAGGGTTTAAAAGAGACAGTCAGTCTCTTCAGGGCTGCTGTGTAGTAGGAAGCAGAAGGTGTGTTCTGTTTCCGAGCAGTCATATAAAAAGTGCTGTTTTAAACCTGTGTGGTTTGTTTTGTTTAGATGATAGTAAATATAATAATATATATATATATATATATATATATATATATATATATATATAGATATATATATATATTATCATATATATATATATATATTATAGTTGCATTTGGGATTGTGACCTGTGTATGTGTGCCCTTCTGACCACTGTGGCTAACCAGCATCATCATATGATTTCATTCATACTGGTGTTACAATTTAGTTTACACAATGAGTCATGGAGGTTTCTGATCTATATGCAATTTTATCAATATTTAGTGAACAGTCTTGGCCTTATCATTACATTATATTGCCTTTTATAAGGACCTCGCTAAATAACCACATGGCAGAAATGATAGAGTCTCAAGGTTGTTGGGGCAACTTTTCTGTTGGTCATCAAACAGTAATATCAGAATACTACTCTAATAATCCCTTTGCAACGTGTTCTCCTTTGGTTGATAAAACTTTTTTTTCCTTTCATCATGTGAACTAACAATCATGAACACTAACATTTCTGAAACTAAGCTTGCAATAATGCTTTGTCGGTAACACTTTATATGAAAGTGCTGCTTATTAATGTTTTCTAAATATGTTATAAATATATAATAAATGTTTTAATAACTATGGTATAGATTGTTAATAGAGCATTGTAGATGGTTTATAACCATGCAATAGCCATAGAAGGAATTGCAGTTTCATAAAGGGGACAGTTTTTATCCACCTATTCTACTTTGGGATGTTTAACAGTTTGCGGTCCTATATCAGACCAGGTCTGACATCATCAAAAATATGTAAAGCACAGGTCTCTAGTTGTTTTTTCTCCGGAAAAAGATGATAACACTTTTCAATGGCTGAGTGAGACCGATAGGAGCTGAATGAAGCCGAAAAAAGGGGCATTACACAGCCTCTGAACCATAGAGATAACATGGATAGAAACAAAGAAGATAGCTGCTTCCGCATCCACTGCTCAAAGAATATCTAAAAAAAAATATTTTTTTATTAAGCATGCTACACAGATGCTGCTAACTCTCTCTGTGAGGGGGGTGGGGACGGAATTGTCACTTTCAAGATTAAATATTTGGAACTATAGAACATGTCAGCATCATATTTTAAAGTTTTTTGTTGTGCGATGGGCTTCTATGGATTATTGTATATAAACTGCTTTATTTTTGTCACATTTAATCTGGGAATGTGATATCTTGCTATGAAATATTGTGGAATGTAATTTACAATGCAAATTGATACATTAATTTAATAATTTATTTGTGTACATTAAAATGGTACTTAAACTGCGATGGCCCACAACCATGTTTAAAATGAATTCAGATAGAATTCATTGGCATCTGATTAATACAGAATATTCTTCCATAGATTAGTCTCTCAGCTCATAGTTCAGCTATAGGACCACAGGTTCCAGCTCACATCATTGCAGCATGAGTAGAATATGCCAACAGTACACCTACTATAATCTGCAGCAGTAGTAGTGCAAATGTAGGCTCTATTTTTGTGAGGAACTTTTTTTATAGGAAACACGAGTAGAGGTGGTTGCAAGTTTAAAACGTGGATCCTGTTTTTGATCATTTCAAGATCACAACTGCTACCCTAATGTTATCACAGACAGGTACTTTTTTGAACTTTAGTAGAAGGTGGTATTTTACAGTGTTTTACAAGTTTCAGTAACATTGCTGAAAAACTATTTAAGTTAAATAATATTTAATTATTTTTTACCACAATGAGAATAAGATGTTTTGCCAGTGAAAATGTTAACAGAACATTTCAATAAAATGCACATTCCTTTTTGTTCAAGGTTACATCGTATATAAAATTTTTAACTACATTCATCTTCTGTCAGTTTATATAATTTTGTAGCAAAAGAATAAGTAGCTTCAGTTTTTTCTATTGTCTTTACTGTTCTGTTATCTTTTTATGAGGTTTTCAATTATTCTAAGCAGTTCTAATTGCATATATATGTACACACAGTGGCTTTTAAAAGTATTCAGACCCCTGACCAATTCTCTCATATTACTGAATTACAAATGGTACATTGAAATTTCGTTCTGTTCAATATTTTATTTTAAAACACTTAAACTCAAAATCAATTATTGAAAGGTGACATTGGTTTTATGTTGGGAAATATTTTTAAGAAAAATAAAAAACTGAAATATCTTGCTTGCATAAGTATTCAACCCCAACACATTAATATTTGGTAGAGCCACCTTTTGCTGCAATAACATCTTTAAGTCTGTTGGGGTAAGTATGTACCAGCTTTGCACACAGTGTCAGAGTGATTTTGGCCCATTCTTCTTGGCAGATTTGCTCCAGGTTGTTCAGGTTGGTTGGACTATGCTTGTGGACCACAATTTTCAAATAGTGCCACAGATTCTCAATGGGATTGAGACCAGGACTTTGACTGGGCCACTGTAGGACATTCACCTTTTTGTTCTTGAGCCACTCCAATGTTGCTTTGTCCTTGTGCTTGGGATCATTGTCCTGCTGAAAGGTGAATTTCCTTCCAAGCTTCAGTTTTTTAGCGGACTGAAGCAGATTCTCTTGTAGTATTTTCCTGTATTTTGCTCCATCCATTCTTCCTTCAATTGTAACAAGACGCCTACTCCCTGCTAATGAGAAGCACTGTAGGGATGGTGTGTCTTGAGGCATGGGCAGTGTTAAGTTTGCGCCACACATAGCGCCTTGAGTTTTGGCCAAAAAGCTCTATCTTGGTCTCATCTGACCACAAAACCTTTTCCCACATCGCAGCTGGGTCACTCTCATGCTTTCTGGTAAGCTCCAGACGTGCTTTCAGATGGTACTTTTTGAGTAATGGCTTCTTTCTTGCCACCCTCCCATACAGGCCAGTGTTATGCAGAGCTCTTGATATGGTTGACTCGTCCACCATTTCTCCATTCCCAGCCATTGAACTCTGTAGCTCCTTCAAAGTGATTGTTGACCTCTCTGTGGCTTCTCTCACAAGTCTCCTTCTTGCTTGAGCGTTGAGTTTTGGGGGACAGCCTTTTCTTGGCAGTGCCTGGGTGGTGTGATGCAGCTTCCACTTCCTGATTATTGATTCAACTGTGCTCACTGGGATATCCAAACACTTGGATATTATTTTGTACCCTTTCCCTAATCTATGCATTTGTATTACTTTATCTCTAACTTCTGTAGAATGCTCTTTGGTCTTCATTTTCCTTACCAATGGTCCTTCAACAGTGGGGTTTTCATCCGGAAAATGTGACAGTAACTTTAATGGTTCACAGGTGGAGGCCAATGGTAAGGTAACTGTGTCCTCGTTTGGGCAATTTCTTTCATCGGTGCAAACTGGGAGATTCCACAGCACAGGGGTTGAACTTGAATATTTCAGTTTTTTATTTTTCTTAAAAATATTTCCCAACATAAAACCAATGTTACCTTACAATAATTGATTCTGAGTTTCAATATTTAAAAATAAATTATCAAACAGAACGAAATTTCAATGTACCATTTGTAATTTGGTAATATGAGAGAATTGGTCAGGGGTCTGAATACTTTTGCAAGACACTGTATATATATATATATATATATATATATATATATATATATATATATATATAATTTATTTCAGGAACTGCTTTTCAGTTCTAGTTGTCTGACATGAATTTGTGGATTCAAAGCTATGTCTGCTAAAGTGTCTTTATAGAGAAGGAGCCACTTTGAAATACTTCCTTTAGATTTGCTGGCAGTACACTATTGTGCACTGGATGCTGTAGCCCAGGGGTGGTCAACATTGGCCATTCCACTCCTGGTCTTGGTCCCAACCCTTTTTGACTTTGTCTAATTGAACCAATTAAACCCCCATCCAGACCTGAAGTAGTTCATTATATAATTATTCCTGTTAAACACCCCTGGTAGCCTGTCTATGATAGGTAGCTACAAATAGTTCCTGTCAAAGCACCTTAACAAAAAACACAATATTTGAGATATTGTAGTAAGAATCACTAAGAGTGGTTGCAAACATCATAAAGGAGGGCATAACAAATAAAAAAATACAGTTTGCAGCTAGTTACTGTTTATTAATAATACAAATGTCAGGTTTATAATAGTACAATGCTGCCTTTATCAAGAACTACACAGACATTCCTTGGTCACTCTTCTGTCAGTCAGAACAAAGAGTGATATATCACATGACGACTCACATTCCTGATAATATAATATTCTTATCAACCTTATTAATTAAATTCTTTTTGGACGTATTATACTGGTATATGGGCCATAAAAAACC
Source organism: Polyodon spathula (assembly GCF_017654505.1). NCBI lineage: Eukaryota > Metazoa > Chordata > Actinopteri > Acipenseriformes > Polyodontidae > Polyodon > Polyodon spathula. The sequence goes on from NC_054534.1 coordinate 15,873,331, forward strand.
TGTATTGTTTGTTACATCTTGTGTAGATATTTTAAGGCAACTTCACAACCCTACAAATGCTCATTTTATATATGGTTCTTATGTAGCGTATTGTACATTGTAACTTTTGTACACTGTACTATGCTTTTACTATGGTAAACTTTCATAAGGGAATTAAACATGTATTTGGGTATTAACTGTGTAATAACTATAAAACAACATGTAAGTACAGTTCAATTAACTAAAAGGTGTTAACAAGCTTTATAACTAGGAATGGATCTAATCATTTTGTACAATTGTTAACACTCACTTGGGGACTTTTTCTGAGCCGGTTTGTTTATACCTGAAACTGAATGAATACATTTACTTCATAAGTGTTTGGTATTGTTTTTGGTTAGGATTAGGATCATGGATTAAGAGACTGCCCATACTGGGTATGGGTGTTTACTAGTGTTGACAATATCAGACAATGATAAAAAAATAAGATTTCAAATTTCTCTCTTTAACACAAGGAAGGGTGTGGTTGAGGTCCTATTGTAAGCACTGGAATCATTTTTAAAGTGGGGGTGCTGAAAGCCATTGAACAAAACTGTAACCCCTGTATATGATGGAAGCCATGCAAAGCCAAGGGGGTGCTACCGCACCCCTAGTTCCAGCACCCCTAGGTCCAGTGCCCCTGTTTTCATTTGCAAGTGAACTGTGACATTAGGGCCTTTACAAGCACTATATTCTGCAATTCTGAATACTGACTTGGATACTGTTTTAATTCTGGAAACTGTGTTGTTGTTTTTTTAATATTTTGCTAAATTGCATAGCCTTTTACGTTTTTACGTAGTTCTGTGCATGGGTAACATTTTTATTTCATTTTGCTGTTGGGTCATTAGTGGGGAATTTTACATACTGCTACAATACGTACCAGATTTAAAAGTATGTACTGTATTACAGTGTATGTGTCGTCTCTTTTGGCAAGTGATATTGTCAGAATCATATCGTTCTGAATTAAAATACTTCTGTTGAAAACATAGTACTGTACCAACAAAATTAACTATAGTGAATCTAAATGGAAGCCTACTTATTTTCAGCTACGTATTTTTGACATTGCCTCTTTTGTGTTCCCTGAAAAACGGACAAGGTTTGGAATGGGCCAAAATGAAATAATCAGACATGAAACCATGAATGCTGACTGTATAATTATTGAAGGCAGAATAAAGAAGCAAGTGATAGCAACACGGAACTGGCCATAGGTATATCATTACTTAAATCTGACTTAAATTGAATTCAATTATTATAAAGCCATAGAAAAAATGTTTATCATGGAAAATTGTGATGGCATGAAAACACCTGTGATAAAAGTTTCTTTGCACTATATCCTGGGAATGTTTTTCAGCTGCATCTGGTGTATTTATTTTAAAAGATAACACCAGATGAACACTCCTGGGAAGACTTTTCAGGTGACTTAATATGAACAGCTGGTACAGAACATCTGTTTAAAATGATCCTTTAACAATAGCCAACCCTCTGCTCATTACAGTCTGTCAACAAAGTCACCCTTTATTGCCCGTTATACTGTACATACCTGAGTACAATCATTAGCATTATATTTCTTATAATACACTTGTAAGACAGTAGCTGATATATTTTGTACACAAAGGTGTCACACGTATTTCCCTGTGAGCTCAAAATGGAGACATCAAGCACCATAGTGCCCTCTAGTGGTATGTATTACATAAAGGGTTTATCTATCAATCAGTAAGTATCAGAGAGTAGTATTTAAATGAATCAACACCCCTATTCATGAGTTATTTTAATAATACATTTGATATTCATGAATATCTTCTAGTCTATTATTAAAAGCTGTCACTATAGTAGAATTCAACCTGAAGTGTTCTTTAGCATGACTGCCTTGAAGAAAGTAGAAAATAAACGTTTTGCTCTTTTGAAGTTACAAGAACACAGTGAAACTGGAAATATTAATTAAATAGTAACGTCCATTTTTAATATGTAGTACAATACCAAATTACTATGTAACGTACCTGACCAATGTTTGATATAACGGAGGGAGTTAATAATGTAAATGCTGAATTTCTTGTTCTTTTATTTCTAGTTGCATTGATTCACAAACTTTCTGCTCAGATGTCAGGCTTTCAGTTTTTAAGTTGATAAAATGATAAAATGCCATATTATGAATGAATAGAGTTTCATAAACTTCATCCAATTTGCATGCATGTTGACATGGATCACTAATGCATTGTGATTTCAATGAATGTAGCTTATCCTTCCAACAGTTTATCTCAGCAGTTCAAAATTGCCCTTTATTCAAAACTTTTTTGGTCATTTATAAGGCATTTCTATCCTTTCATTTCTTCATTTTTTTTTTCTTTCTTGAAGGGTAAATCAAAGCATAAAAACTATGCATGACACAGTACAACTATAATAAGCTAACGGTACTCAAGCTACACATTACTGATTATAATTGATGGTGTAGCTTCGGGTGCACTGCGATCTGTTGACATGATTAATCTGCAATTCAGAGCACCAACAAGATATGTTATGCAAACAACTTGAAGCAACTCGGTTGTCCCATGACTTGTCCTGTGACATGCACCAGGTGTTTTACTTTAGATTTAGACAGTGGTCTAATCCTGCAGATGACTGGCTGGGTAATTCAGCCAAAAGACTGTAGAACTTACACAAGTGCAAACCATGGTATATATATATATATATATATATATATATATATATATATATATATATATATATATATATATATATATATATATATATATATATATATCGGTAACAAATGGAACATTACCTTGGTACTGCACATGTGTAAACCAAAAGCTTTGACAGCTGTTCACAGAAATAAAAAGCCATGTATGACAGAATTCAACTTTTCTATTTTTTCTGAGCAGTCCCTGCAACAGCAGTGCTATTGTGAAGTACTGAGCTGCATTCCTGACACTCCTGTATAATCGGGTACTGTAGAGGTCTTGAGGAATATAGCAATACTGCACTAAAATCAGTATTAAAATGCAGTTAATCTACATGAAACACAAATGGTGCTGCCATTTAAGGGAAAAAAAACATCTGCTTTTTAAATCATTTATACAATGTCATATTTTCAAGATCTTTGCCCCCAGTTGACTTGCTAGGAGGTGTATAAGCATGCTTAAGTTTGTTTAAGTACTAGAGACATGAACGGAGCTATTGTTAAATGATTTATGTGAATGACCTCTTATAGTGATAGCTAATATTACTGTGTTCACTACAGCCACATTCTTCCCCTAACAGCAAAAAAATGCAAAATATATTTGTGACCATTCTTTTAAAAAGATTAATTTTCTTATGAATATATATATATATATATATATATATATATATATATATATATATATATATATATATATATATATATATATATATAGTGCCTATAGAAAGTCTACACCCCCTTGAACTTTTTCACATTTTGTTGTGTCGGTGCCTCAGAGTTTTTTCCACTTATCTACACACCATACTCCACACTGTTAAGAGGAAAAAAGGTTTTATTGAAAAAATAATTATATATTAAAAATACAAAACTGAAAGATCATAATTGGATAAGTCTCCATTCCCTGAGTTAATACCTGGTAGAAGCACCTTTGGAAGCAATTACACCTGTGAGTCTATTGGGATAGGTCCCTAGCAACTTTGCACACCAAGATTTGGCAATATTTGACCATTCTTCTTTACAAAACTGTTCAAGCTCTGTCAGGTTCATTGGGGAGCACTGATGGACAGCAATCTTGCAATCTCAAGTCATGCTAAAAATTTTAGATTGGATTGAGGTCGGGGCTCTGACTGGGCCACTCAAGGATATTTACCTTTTTGTTCCTTAACCACTCCAGTGTAGCTTTGGCTGTGTGCTTTGGGTCGTTGTCATGCTGAAAGGTGAACTTCTGTCCCAGTTTCAGCTTTCTTGCAGAGGGCAGCAGGTTTTCCTCAAGGACTTCTCTGTAATTTGCTCCTTTCATTTTCCCTTCTATCCTGACAAGTGCCCCAATCCCGGCCGATCAGAAACATCCCTATAACATGATGCTGCCACCAACATGCTTCACAGTAGGGCTGGTGTTCTTTGTATGATGCACTGTGTTGGGTTTGTGCAAACATAACGCTTTGCATTTAGGCCAAAAAGTTCCATTTTAGTTTCGTCAGGCCACAAAACTTTTTGCCACATGGCTACAGAATCTCTTGGGTGTTTTTCTGCATACTTCAAACGGGATTCAAGGTGGGCTTTCTTGAGTAATGGCTTCCTTCTTGCCACCCTACCATACAGGCCAGATTTGTAGAGTGCTTGGGATAGTTTTGTCACATGTACACTTTGACCAGCCTTTGCCATAAAAGCCTGTAGCTCTTGCAAAATTGCCATTGGCCACTTGGTAGCCTCTCTGATCAGTCTCTCCTTCTTGCTCAGTCATCCAGTTTGGAGGGACGGCCTGATATAGGCAGAGTTTTGGTGGAGCCATACACCTTCCACTTCTTAATAATCGTCTTGACCATGCTCTAAGGGACAGTCAAGGCCTTTGATATTTTTTTATACCCATCCCCTGATCTGTGCCTTTCAACAACTTTGTCCCGGAGTTCTTTTGAAAGTGCCTTTGGTGCTCATGGTTGAGTCTTTGCTTTGAAATGCACTACCCAGCAGAGGGAACCTACCAGAACTGCCGAATTTATCCTGAAATCATGTGAATCGCTACAGTTCTGGTGTGCGATTGGTTACACCTGAGCTAATTTAGGATTGCTATTTCCAGGGGGCTGAACACTTATCCAACCAAGCTATTTCAGTTTTTATTTTTAATTAACTTTCTACAAATTTCTAGAATATTTTTTTTTCACTTGGAAGTTGTGGAGTAGGATGTGTAGAATAAAAAAAATATATAAATATTTTGATGCGTTTTAATTCCTGGTAAGGCAACAAAAAGTGAACATATTAAAAGGGTGTGTAGAGTTTCTATAGGCACTGATATATATTATATATATATATATATATATATATATATATATATATATATATATATATATATATATATATATATATATATATATATATATATATATATATATATATATATATATATATATATATATATATATATATATATATATATGTATGTGTGTGTGTGTGTGTGTGTGTACTGGTACAGCTGCATTTCCAGCATGACTGCAATCATCTTACAACTTTATTTGTGGTTGTCTAATCTGACAGAGTCTTCCTGCCCATGGGCAGATAGGATAATCTCAAGTAGACATCAATTCCTCTATGTTGCTTGGGTAATTTGAATTCCATAGAAGACAAGCACAAAAAGCCTAATGATTATTGTGCAACTAATATTATAATAAATAGCAGTGGTAGCATGCTGTCTTTTTTCCTGAAGAAGTGTGTTTAGTGTTGAATTATAGCCATTGCTGTTGGTTTATCTTTCATTTGCCTTTAATGTACTACTCCATGGTTATATTATGTTTGGGGGAAAGTATTTAGGAGTTAAGGGGATTCTGAAATAGATTTACATGGAATCATGAATCAGCCAAACAGACATCTCAATACAAATACTGTCAAATCTGTAGCAATTTGTGGTTTATTTTCATGCAGGTCTATGACTCTCTTATAGCACACATACATTAAGGCAGCTACTATGGATGGCTGGCCAGTTGAATTCAGTGAAGTTGAGTAGAAATAAATTAGCCATTGGGGAGTCTGGGGTCTATAATCCTAAACTATCATGTAAACCTAAGCAATTAGGAGACTTGATCATCTTAATTAAAATATGATCACCCTTATACTGTAAATTGTTAATTTAAAAAATACATAGCTTTTTATTCCTGATTAAATCATATACAAAGATGTGTTATATGAAAAAAGGTGTTGAATAAATAAGAACGACAATGAGTGCTTTGATTCTGTGATGTTTGTGCTGTAAAGAAGAAACAAACATATTATGCACCCATTAATCTCCTCTTCAACCTTCATTGGCTTAGTATCACACACTTTTACTGTTACAACGATAGCACAAATTCTGTCTAATAGAGTCCATGCAGAAATGCATAAACTCACTTTTAATAAATTAAACATGTATTTTCCATTTATCTTTCAGGAAAAAAGAAAGAGGCAAATGGCAATAGAAGATAAGAGAAGGCAGCTGGAAGATCTCATACTGCAGCTGCAACATTTAAAGGTAAGGGGCAGAAAGCAGCTTCCAGCATCAACTTCAGCAGCAAATGAAACACAGCATTATAGACAGGTGGTTAGTTTCACAGACTCCGAGCACCAAACTTGGACCACTTAATGTTAATTTTGGTAAGGTAGTTCATTATTAGGTCTATAGTGGCTTTTTCATTGGTTCGTTTAAGGCATTTGTTCAACAAAGACAGTGATATGCTAGTATTGGCTAAAAATAATTATTAATTTTTTGAAAAGTCACCAAACTAAATATTGTTAAAGCTAGATGGGAAATATTCTCTCATTAACACCAGCATCAACGCGACCCCAGTGTGAGCTAATAACTCACTTACATAGATTAAGCAGAGTAACCCTCCAACAACAAGCAACACAGAACTTTAGACCTCTGGCAGTAATCAAATGCTCATCATAGATTATAAAAATGAGAAATGAATGCCCATCCTCAGAGTGGGATACTTTGTAGCATCCCACCCCTCGGGTAGGCATTTTCATATCACACACTACCCCATGCGTTATTTATTTATCAATGAGTCAATTAAGAATAAACTGTACACTCATTATAAAGTCAGACAATCCCAATATAAAATATGCGGTTTTAGTTGTAAATAATACAAAAATAAAGGCTTAATATCAGCTTTTGCTGACATCTACAAGAAAAAATTAGATAGTGTTCATGTAGTTTGTGACTCAACTACTGTATGCCAAGTGCCTTGTATATAACGTGCATCCTGTGTATAGTGCAATGCAATGCTGCTTAAAAGAGTGCATAATATTTCTACATTTACGGTAACCAAGCTTCAGCCCGGATCATATACTGATGCACAATGAAAACGCAACAGTCTAAGTTTTACGTCACTAGCTCATTGGGCACATACATAATGTTATTTACATTTTAAATAGTGATCAGATAGGTTTGTTGATTGTTTGAGTAGTATTGTTCCTTGGGATAACAAAACACTGAGCTCAAGTCATGTGATTTCATAAAACTGCCAGGTGCTAAGTGTTTGGTTTTGAGTTGAAATAAAATTGCCAAAATTAAGAATCTGTATAAATAGTAATTCAAAAAGACATGATTATAATTAACTAAAGAACAGCGAAAGATATGACCATGCCCCTGCTTGTGTAATAAAGATCGCTTGGTTGCTATCGGCATGATTTTGAAGGTGGCCTGTCTGTCTGAGAAGTTGCCCGGAGAATGAGATTTTCTGCTTCAACAACCAGCAGACTAGTCCAGAGAAACCAGTAAACCGGCTCTCTGAGGGTCAGGCCACGTCCTGGAAGACAGAGGGGTCACGACACCCGCCCAGGACCAATACATCCAACTGATCCAACTGCGTAATCATTTTCAAACTGCAGTGGCTACAGCACGAGAAATGTTAGGAAGAAATAACCCGCATATCAGCAGAATGACTGTAGCTCGCCATCTGCATGAAAATGATTTGCATCCTCACAGGCCGTTCAGGGGTTATGTGTTGAAAGGTAAGAGATGAAATCACCATCTTCTGTGGGACAGAGAACATATGAGGTGGTGTCAATGCTGCCAGGGTTGTGTTAATGCTCATTGAGGTCACACCCGATGCTAAATTTGGAATGTTTTCATTTTGACAGTGTGTTGTGTTTCATACTGAAAACTTATTATTTCATTTTCTGTGGTCTTGTTTGATATCTGTGTTTAAAATATTTGATTAAATGCATTAGACCTGAGTGTTGCATTTCTTTTGTGCATAAGTATATATTACACCAGTAGCTACACCACAGATTTGGGATCACCTACAAAAAAAGCAAAAATGAAGTCTCTACAGATTTAAGCTGTCCTGGGGCCAATTTTAGTTCTCTTGTAGAACAATAAAAAACAAAGGAAACATGATTATACTGTTAAAAATGCAAAGGCATGACTTTTATGATTTATCAAATTACTTCACTTTGTTTTCAATACTACCATTGCATACACATTGCATTACTACAGAACCATTTTGTAACAGTTCATTTGCTCTTTAGAAGACTGACTTTATTTTTTTGGCCTCCAGGGAGAAGGTGACTTTTTGAGAAAAAACACAAATTCCCAGTGACCGTGACACTGATAAAATTTAGGCCTGTGGGACTATTTACGTGAGAAAAAAAAGCATGTGAATGGGAAGCAAGATTAACTCTCTCCCCATCTTTCTTCAATAATGAACAACTAAAAATACCACATTTTTAACGAAATACAAATGATAACACATACATTATTCTGTGAAGCAACATAAAGTGGTTACTAATTACTATAATTATTAAGTAGTTGGAAACAGCAGCTACTTGTACTTCTAACCTGTTTTACTGTTAGATATGAAAAACTGTAAATGCCAATAGACCATATGTAACATACCAAGGGGCTCAACTGTAATGGACCATAAGACTGCATTTGAATTAGGCATCCTGTGACAGGATGTGAGTGGTGATGTATATAAAACAATGTCCAGACAAGAATTATGATTTAGAAAAACGTCTGTATTTATTTAAACCAAAAGAAAACAATGAATCACCTCTATACCAACAGTGGTATAGGGGAATCCAAAAGCACTGTGGGTTTCAGTCCCAAAAGAAAAACACTCCACTACCACAATCCTCTGTGCATGAAACTGTGCTCCTTATAATTCAGTGAAAAGTGGTGCTTGTGCTTGAGTGGGGTTGTACATGGCAGATAGTGCTCAGGGTCTCGTTCTGGCTCCGTGGCGGCAGCTCCTGGGTCCTTGTGACAAAGTGGCTAAGTGAGAACAGGTGCAGGAGTGATGCAGTCCAGTAATTAAACAGATAGAGCATTGTAATCCAGTTCTTTATTTTTCATTTCAAGTCTGGTGACCAAAAACAATAATTCCCCGGCAATAAAAAACAACATGTACTGTACGGGGTAAACAATAACCCAACTAATAACACAATATCTGACCCACAATAATACATACCCAGCCACCAGTCCAGGGTACGTGCAGTAGTGCTCTTAGTGGGTGATACAGGTTATTTAGTGACTGTTGGTGAAGTGCCGTTCCGGCTTAGTGCTGGCCCTGGGCGACAGCTCAGGAACTGTACTAGCTGTCTGGTAATGTGCAAGACAAGCCAATTACAAAACAAAACAAACAAAACACTCACAGTACTTCATGAAATAAGACCGGGGTCTCTCACAGTCCTTCTCAGTTTATTTACACAAACCAAAGTGAAGGGACATATTACAATTTTCCGTCCCCTTTTTATGCTGTCACACATGACCCCTAGGTAAACGAGTGCAACCGCTTCTCCAATCTGTGGCTGCCACATCATTTCCTTTCAGGGTCAATGCATTCTTGCAACGGAGTCTTGCCTTCTTCTAAACTGGCCGACCTCCCAACCCTGGGAAATAAGTGTCAGACCAGCCTTTCCAAAGAACTCTGTTCTCGCTGCTTAGTGCCCTCAGAGGTCTGGAGGGAGATTTACAACCAACTATCATTGTATTTCTGTAACAGTCCTTAATCCTCTTCTACAACAAACAGACAATTACACGACAAAACCGTGTAACAAAACTCTGGCCATGTTTTGCTTTCAGAGCAAGGCCCGGTACTGACGTAGCTGTTTCCCCTTTGTACCACAAAACTCCTCCCTGCAATCCACCTGTCGCCATGGTTTCTCCGATCACTCTCAGCTCTTTGGCTGATTCCATGTACACGCAGCTACGCGCTTCCCCTAATATGGTCACCTTCCAGTTTCCAACTACCATCAAGGCTGTCAATCTAGGAGGAAGCATACCACCAACCTTACACAGTCCCTTTTCTGTTTGACAGGGAGATTTACAGAACATAAGAACAAGAACATAAGAAATTTTACAAACGAGAGGAGGCCATTTGGCCCACCTTGCTCGTTTGATTTTTAGTAGCTTATTGATCCCAGAATCTCATCAAGCAGCTTCTTGAAGGATCCCAGGGTGGCAGCTTCAACAACATTACTGAGGAGCTGGTTCCAGACCCTCACAATTCTGTGTGTAAAAAAGCCTCCTATTTTCTGTTCTGAGTGCCTTTATCTAATCTCCATTTGTGACCCCTGGTCCTTGTTTCTTTTTTCAGGTTGAAAAAGTCCTGTGGGTTGACATTAATTCCTTTACTCTTTGTCACACATCCTTACAGCAGTTTTTAAAAAGCACCATATAACAAAAAGTATGATACTGGTGTGCAATTTTAACAACACTGCATACAATACTAAAAAAAAAACATCAGTTATCTTTATCTTATCATAGTTATGTTTTATTTATTCATTAAGAATAAATATGTCTTTTTTTTGTTGTTTTTTTTTTAAATAAATGTTAGCGAAAGTCTTTGGGGTATAAATAGGGGCAGATTTTTAAAGAGACTCACAAACACTGTTTTACTGTAGATCAATTTAGATCAAATGAAAATACCCCTTTGTCATTAATACAGAGACGGAATTAGAACCAGTCACAGTATACTAGCCATTGCAAAATCAAGATATAACAACATAGGGTGGGTGCTTTTGAAAGCTGACTGAACCCGTTCTCTTCGGAAAGATCTTGCTGTTCATATGGTTTTGTGATCCTGTAAACCTTTATTTTCGTGTAAACCAACAATACTTGTAAGAAACTGGATGTGATTGTCCACAGTGTACTGGTGTAATCCACCTGATGATGATGGGTTAATTTTAATGATCTAAACGTTGGCTGATCTACCAGCATTGTTTAACTTAGTCTGCTGATGCTTATTCATTGACCTTAACTTATATAAAAATAAAAGTTTTGCAGCAATTTGTTCATTGTTAATAGAACAGCAACATGCCTACTGTTCCTTTAAGCCCTGCCTTCAGGCGACATTTTGTATATCTCTATAGTCTATTAAGAACATCATCTTACGCTGTCTTATTTCCATATTTGTTTTTATTTTTTTACTATTTATTGCATTTCCTTTAACCTCATTACTTCCAACAAGTACTGGTACAAAAGTATAAATGCAGAATGTTTGTTACTTGTTTGGGTCGCAATGGTAGCCCTAGTGTCACATTAAATAAACAAAACAAAGCTAAAAATAAAAGTTTGCCACACAAATGGCGAGCGCTAATCCCACTAAAAGGAACGTCCCGCTCCAGGAACCTACTACTCTACACAAACCCTCTCTGTACACTGTTTGGGATCAACATCCCCTTAACTGACCAACTTATGGGCTCCAAGAGTCCCGGCATGCTCACAGTGACTCCTGCCTCTTCAAACAGCCTTTTCACATGGCCTCAGCTGGGCAGTGCCTTCACGAGCACCATCTTGGAGCACTGTCTTGGAATGGAAGGGTTTTTTTTTTCTCCTTAAAGTAAACAAACACAAGCTTTCGCTCAACACCCATCTGTGTAGCAATGGCCTTGCAGTAGCTTCGAGCTATAGCACAGACGCTGAGATCCACACAGCCTCCCCAGTCACGTTCCCCCCCAGCCAATCAGGACCCCCCAATCAACTCAGCACTGGGTGAGCCTCCCTGCTTAATTAGTTCTTTAGCAATGCGTCGCCTGTTGCTCATTCCAGCTGCTTCCATAAAGGCACACATGCACTCCAGAACCAGCGACAGGGTCTCCCTGTCACAATCACCAACAAATGTTTTCTGAAATAGTGACTGCCAAGAAAAGTATCAGCACCAGTCATTTTATATTTATTCATGCGTCCCATCGTAATACTTTGTTGGAGATGCTACAAAGTTGCAATGCTACAACAGGTGTGGATTTACGAAGCTTATACCATAAAAATGTTTGGTAAAGCTTCTGTGTGGCGATACAGTTTATTAATGCAATGCTCATCTTTGTATCATCTTTTATGATAACCCTCCCCAGGTCACTTTTGAATAATAGATGTTTCATCAAAAAAATCAATTTCCTTGTAAAGTATTTTAAATAATTAAACATTCACAATGAACTGTAGACCATGGGGGGTTACATGATGGGAGCTTCATTAAAAGAAAACAACAACTGTGAAGGCCACTCCTTGAAACATATTACAGCCGTATTCTTTTAAACCATAGATTCATTAGTTGAGGAAGCTTGTGTCCATACAGTTAAAACTACCTTTGTAGTGGCAATAGTGTACAGAATGATAAAATAACACATCAGTGCATTACAATTTAGTGTAAAAGGGAATGTAAGTGTGGGACAATGCACATAACAGTTGTTTTTACCTTTCAGAATATACTGGTTCATTTATACCGTGCTTAAAAGTTCATTGATATGTAATAAGCTTGTTAACCTAGGACAATTAAAAGCCATCTCTACTGACAGTGTTGTGGCCAACACAATGCAGAAAAGGGGTATGAAGTTACAAGCTGTGCCATTTGATCTAGTTATAAACAGATTCATAGACTACCCAATTCTAAAATGGCGGAACAAATGTTCTATTTAGTCTGTGTACAGCTTCAACAGGTTAGTAAGATATTTAATTTTATACACAGTGTAACTTATTAAGCAAAACTATTTCAGTGATGTATGTGTATAGCACAATATAAACGTTATTGCCACTTTCTGTTTTGAGTAGGGGTTTGTTAGGCTGCTGTAATCCGACCCCCTAATTCCCCTAGCCTTCTCCTAGGCTTTAGTTTTGTCATTTTGAATGTGAATATCAAGTAATTACGAGAAACACACATTCATATTTTATAGGAAATTGAACCCATTACTTGTGTCAGAGGGTACTGCAGCACATCTGTTATTTGTCTGTTTGCTGTTAAACTCACGGAAGTGGTTGCTGTGATGTTAAACATGATGCTACTCTAACTCGGTGTTTTATAAAATGCATTTACAAGACCTGTTTAATGGCCAACACCAGAATGTAATGACAGCTAAATAAAAAGACATTTAATGAACTGGAGAAGACCATTGTCTTCTTGCAAGTTTTCCTGCTCTCTTCACATATAAAGTAAATGGGGAAAATACCTGTGACTATATTTGTGGGTCCAACATTTATGGGAAATCTAGAGAATATGTGTTAAAAGTGAATGTTTCCATTTGTAGACTGCTGCCCTGAAACTTACATAGTTAGTATAATAATAGTTAGTATTATCAGTATAAAATATATATATATATATATATATATATATATATATATATATATATATATATATAATATGCAATTCAAAATGTACAAATAAACCATTCTGATAGGGGGTATACTTCATCACTTTAGAAATACTAGGTTCTGGTTCCCATGGAACTGCCCCCAACTGAAAATATGCCAAGCAAAACAACTTCCACTATAATGTAGGTTCATAAAAATAACAATATTCAGGTAAAACCCACTGAGATTATAAAAGTGACTTGGTAAAACTGCAAAAGAACCACAATATTAACACTACCTTAAAACCAACTTGACAAATGAAGTCTCACAATAGTACAAATTAATTATCAACTGCATGTGTTGCACAATTCCAGAACACTATTTTATTTGTTTCTCACAGTCCTTTAGTTTTGTTTCTATAGAAAAATGCCCATATCCTGGACTAGAAGGAAGGGGGCTCCCCAAGGACATGGTTACATGTCAGTGTATACTTAGATTAGAATTTTAAAGAGAAGCACACTCATTGACAGCTCTTTAAAGTTAAGCCCATGTTGCTACCAGCTGTGGACGTGTATAATGTTTATAGATCAACACATTTCTTTACCCAAAAATATAATACACAGCATGTACTGTACAAAAATATATTTTTCCAGTAAAATATTCCCCTTTGAGACCACTGTTTACAATGGTATTCCAGAGTGAGAAGTACAGCAGCATGATATCATTATACTGTGATACACTGTTTTAATAGAAACCAACAACAATCTTATATGTTTTCTATTGTTGTAACTAACCTCAATCTCCTCTCCATTTCCCACACAGTCCAAAGCGATGAGAGAGCGGTGGCTTTTGCAGGGAGCTCCAGCAGACACTGCAGAGGAGGAGGAACACCGGAGGAGACAGACAGAGGAAGACGAGTTCAAGGTGAAGAAACTGGAGGACAACATCCATAGGTACAGCCTTCCGAATTCCCATGAGTTAAGAACAACATTACAAGAGCTGAATTGGTCAGGATTTTACTTAGAAATGCACATCCATGATTTTTTTTTTTTCTTAAACTGATTTACTGCTGTAGTTTACATTTTAAATTAGCTACTGTATTTATTTATTGTTCTTTCTTTTGAAACGGGAGGAATTAAGCCCGCCTGGCTAGACGTTTGGCAATATATTCTTATCAAAAGTGGAGTATGGAAAAGAAAAAACAATCTTTAGAAAATTGACAGGCAGGCTAATATATGGGGTATGATATTGTTCAGAACAATGTATGAGGACTCTAAGTGACTCTGTCACAACTCATTTCTGCAATGGAAGTCCAGTGTATTTAAATTTTTACCCTTGTGATATTGTTGATTTATTAATATTCTCATACCATTGAGCTACTTTTGTTTTTAGTACAGTGCATTGGCAATGAACAAGATCTTATAAAAGAGCTTGGATATTTAATAAGAATATTGCAATCTGCTTTGCACACCTGGAGAGTGCCGTTAGAATGGTCTTACAGCACACCTTGTCATGGCTTATTACTTACATATTGTGCAGGTATACTACCAGGGACTGTGTCATAATTGATTTGGGAATACGTTGACATTTGCAGTGTCTTGTGTTATGGTATCTTTATAGAAAACTATAGCCATTTCAAAATGTTATGAGTTATTATGGATTCAAATACAAGGTCTGATGTCTCCTGAGTCTTCATATGGGTCTGATTTTCAGTTTTTATTATAAAAACAGCTGGAGTTCAACATGAGTATACATACAGTAGTCATTGCATTGAGAAATGTGCCTGGGTCTAATTGCTCGTATGCTCAGAAACCCTCTCTTTGAAATTACATTTACCAGCTGTTTGTGCTAATCAGCCATCTGTATTGCAAAGAAGGCTCTGCCTATTTAATTACATTGTGCTGCTCTAACTATTTCAATGTAATTGTGCATTAATTTACTGCCTTTATTGCATTTACATTTCACATATGCAGAATGAACAATACCATTCATGGAATACATAGTTGAATAAGCTCACTATGATGTTTGTAAACCCCACTGTTACACCCCCACCCCCCACCCCCCACTGTATGTCATCCATCTTCATGTCTCTAAGGTTATTTTTACATATTCATCAAGGGAATAAACTTACATTCTTTATATATCAGTTTTAATTCTTTAGAAAAATAACCATTTAAACATTTACTACAATCTTAATACATGCTCATTTAGGTCAGTTACCACTAATCTTGAACTACCTTCTTTTTTGTATGGTAGTCTAAGACTAGTCTGAGGTAAAAGATGCTTTTTCATTTGCCACACACTCAGTGTCACCAGAACATTACACATTATGAGACTCATTTGTATTCTTGTCTTATTTATTTATTTGTTATATTTATTCCAGACCAGCATGGCTACAATTAGCTGTCCTGGCATTTCTATGATCCGTTCTCTAGCTACCACATGCAGTATATTCACAATTGATCATTTACATATCTTATGTAATTCATATTTTTTCAATATGTAAAACCCCCAGTAAACATCTTATCTGCAATGCTGAAGACAAAAATAAATAAGTTAAAACACAAGGGCCATTTTCAGCAGAAAATACCACAGTTCTGTGCCTGCCAATGACTTTGAATCATTTTAACATAAAGCCTGAAACAGTTAAGACTTTATTCAACTTTCTGATGCAATACATTCTCTAACTCTCACACACACACACACACACACACACACACACACACACACACACACACACACACACACACACAGACACTATCCACCTCTGTCAGGAGAGGAGAGGGAAATAGGATGTAGGAGATAGTGAGTTGTGTAAGGACACAGACTAGGCCTTTGAATTCAGTACATCTTCTGGGAAAAAAAAACAAACTAATTAAGTTAAACAAATGGTTCTTCAGCACATTTTGGCTGTTTAAGAACTGTGTAGTGATTCCATATTCATGGGCACCTGTGTAGGGTGTGTTATGTTTAAGAAGTTGTGGTGGATTGTGTCAGAGCTGCAAGGGAATATTGATAGCAAATATTTTCAGAAGTAGATGCCGAGAAGGAAGTGAGATATAGGTTTGCAGTGGAGCCACAAGGTTCAGTGTTTAACTTGGTGCCTGCACATAATCTGCATGTGGAAATATTGTTTAGTGATGCATACTTTATTTGAGGTCTCTTTTAAACCTTCCATTGTGTAGAACAATATGGTGTTTTTTAGATGTAGACCACAGTCTGCTAAGGGTTAAAATAAAAGCCACACTGAAATAAACATTTATGATGCACCATGCAACAAAGACAGAATGCTGAAAACAAATTAAATGGAAGCTGCAATCACCTTTAAATAGATCTAACTGTCTATTTATAGAACAATAAATACAGATGGACTTCATGCCATGAGATGCTCAAGGCATACTTTGTTAATGTGCACACTATGCATTAATATAAATTCCTGATAAATCATCAGCCCTTCTGAAGACAAGATGAATATACCGTGTGAACAAATTTGCTTAGCAATTGGGATACTTGGCATTTCAATAAGTGATTACTTAATGGATTCCAATTGATGATTGAAATGGGTAATTGTGTTGTCTGTTGAGTCTTCCATGAGGGTTTAGTGAATTATGGTAAGTAAATTAAGCTTGTTTTTATCAATTAAACAGCACTTATTAAATTGCATACAAATGTATTGTTTAAAAAATACTAAATTATTTTACTAAAGCTTACTAAGCAGCTTAGTACATTGGTGTGAAGCCTTTCAATTGGATACACTGAAGCTATTACATTCAGTAAAGTGTTCAACATTGCACAAACAAAGTAAATGTTTTGTAGCAACAAAGAAGCCAAGAGCAAGATATATAGATATTTGCTAGGTAGATTTTAGCCACCAAGTGTTTATTAAATTGTGGATTTAAAAATAAAAATAAATTATACACTAAATACAATAGGCAAGCTGTGGAATTTTAACTGATTCTAAAATATACAGGAAATGAAAACTGTTTTTATGTTGTCATTTTACCTAGCCTTAATAGCTGTTCTGGACTTTTAAAAAGTAGATACAAAAATATGTTCTGTCTTTTTTTTATATACGAAAATTACATCTGTTTTTGAAAGACTCATTTGAAGCTGTGAGTTGGGCATCTCATCCCGGCGATCAGTCAGCCAGCCTGTGTGAATAATGAGGAAGCGGTCTGAAGCTAGCTTTACTTTGTTGTGGGGATTGCAAGCCTCTCTGCTGCCAAACACTATTTGGTGCTTCACATAAGGAAGCAATTGTGTTCACAGCTTCTGCCCTCCCAATAAGCTGTAGATCGATATTATTAAGTGGGTGAAGATACTACAGTACTTAAATAAAGGCACACTCTAACTTCCTGAGATTTGTGTTAGTTTCCATTACATTTTTTAAAAACAGTTACCAAGCAGATTTGTTTTCTTCCTTTGAAGGTCTGTAAAACAAAACAAAAAAAACATGTATGTAGCATTTATTATGAGCTGGGTTATCCTCTTTCCTTCAATATTAAGCTGTGTGAAAAATGTCCCTTCATTTAATTTATAAATTCCTCTTTCAGGGACATGCAACATGAAAATGCATGTCATTTATTAGTAAACGAAATATATAAAACAGGAGTCATAACAGAAAGTGTGAATATAGCATCATTTCTGGAGTTATATAAAGTTAAGTAAATCAGGTCACATGTTGGAAGGTCAATATAACTCTGATGGGAGAAAATTAAAGAAAACAGACAAGAGAGTTAGATAAATAATGATATTTAAGTTTGGTACGTACAGCACATGTAGTATATATACAGTAGGTGGACAACAACAGGTTGAAATTGACAGACACCAGCTACTACAGAGGCATCAGGAGTCCTGGGAAGCTGTTTCCTGCCACATTTAAAGAAGAAACATTTTCTGACTCATATCTACCAATGGGGTGTAACAGGGAGGTGCTTTCACCACCAGATGCATCTGCCAGCGCTGCCTGAGAAAGACATGGGGTTCGCTAGGAGCAGGCTGCTTATTGGTGGCTTTTAAGAGTAGAACTTTCACAGCATTCCAAAGATTGTGTTTGCGTACACAATGTGTTGGGTAAAAACAGGACAGCTAAAGAACACATACAGGTCCTTACAAAGGTTTACTCTGGTATAGCCTACCATAGTGTATTAGCAGTGTGGAAAACTACTGTTAAAGGTTACAAAATAATGTGTCTATGGCAGATGTCAGTTCCTGAGGCTCATTTCTACTTAGATTGTTTTGCTCTATCAGAGGCTAAATCACTTTTTTTGACAATATGGATGACCCTTCTAGACTAGGTGATATTTTAGCTAGGCTAGCTTCTTTAGAGTGCTTCAGTCATTTTGTGGATTGGAATATTCTGTATACCATTGGTATCTAGTTCCTGCATCTTTTTTTTTTTCTTATATTATATGTGTATGCTAAATAGAAACTTATTAGTCTACCCCTTGACCTTTTGGAGACTTGAATGTGACCTGTCCAGAATCCCCCACCTGTGAAGGGGCTTCGTCTGTTATCACTTAGACTCTAGGAATGTATCAGTGCAAGTTATATAATTTCTCCTGGAGATAACTGAGGCTTGAGACCTACCAGTCTCTGCAGAAGCAAGGAGGAACTGAGACAGACCACTGAACAAAGTGTCAGCCGCTGCTGTCTTCTGCATTACCACTTTATTTAGTGTGGCATAAATATATATTTCAATTATTTTCAATGCAAAAAATATTGGTATTTCTTACTGTTGTATTACTTGAACACACTAGGGACAGAGCGTTGCAGTGGTTAATGGCTACACAGGGGTTCCCTGATATGGGATTCTGAACAACAAGAATACATTTAAGACAACTGTGATATGTCAGAACCATACCAAGTTGCTGAACTCAGACACTTACGAATTCTGATTATTTTTCTTCTGTGAGAGCACAAAACAGCAGAGGTCATTCAAAAGGATCTAGACAAGATTCAGAACTAGGCAGACACATGGCAAATGACATTTAATAGAGAAAAGTGTAAGGTTCTGCACGCAGGAAATAAAAATGTGCATTATAAATATCATATGGGAGATACTGAAATTGAAGAAGGAATCTATGAAAAAGACCTAGGAGTTTTTGTTGACTCAGAAATGTCTTCATCTATTCTAGACAATGTGGGGAAGCTGTAAAAAAGGCCAACAAGATGCTCAGATATATTGTGAAAAGTGTTGAATTTAAATCAAGGGAAGTAATGTTAAAACTGTACAATGCACTAGTAAGACCTCATCTTGAATATTGTGTGCAGTTCTGGTCACCTCGCCACAAAAAGGATATATCTGCTGTAGAAAGAGTGCAAAGAAGAGCGATCAGAAATATTCCCAGTTTAAAAGGCATGTCACATGCAGACAGGCTAAAAGAATTGAATTTATTCAGTCTTGAACAAAGAAGACTACGCTGCGACCTGATTCAAGCATTCAAAATTATAAAAGGTATTGACAATGTCGACCCAAGGGACTTTTTCAGCCTGAAAAAAGAAACAAGGACCAGGTGTCACAAAAGGAGATTAGACAAAGGGGCATTCAAAACAGAAAATAGGAGGCACTTTTTACACAGAGAATTGTGAGGGTCTAGAACCAACTCCCCAGTAATGTTGTTGAAGCTGACACCCTGGGATCCTTCAAGAAGCTGCTTGATGAGATCAATAAGCTTCTAACAACCAAATGAGCAAGACAAGCTGAATGGACGCCTCTCGTTTGTAAATGTTCTTATATTCTTATGTTCTTAAAATGCACTGGCATGTATTGATGATAGATTACAAATAAAAAGGCACACCATTTGATACCCAGCTATCTCTGTGAAAAAATGTATTATGCATAACCTGACAAAAAATATACTTTTCAAAGCTAGTGGATTAGACTGTAACATTCTGCTTGAGTTTGAATTTTGGTGTTGATGTTCTGTATGGTGGACAGTGTAGTTACTGGTTTGTGGCACAGCAGTTGGAAATACAAAGATACAAACCCATTCCTCAAAGGTTTCAAATAAAGGTCTTTCTTACTCTGAATTTTCCATAGCCGTAATAATCTCGTATCTGAATGAAGATCTTCAGGGCAGTTAAAAATTGAATCACTTCCTGTTTGAGCAGGATGATGTTATCAGGAAAAGTTGGTGCTTGGATTCCCCTTTCAATTCTATCAATATTGCAATCTTGCAATAATGTTTTCTTTAAACTTTTAATTATTTATAAATGTTGGGGTTATAACTTTAGCCCAAAAGGAAGAGGAATTAAACCTAGTATAGCGTGTCAAAAAATGATTTGTGGAAAATATGCTATGGTCTGTCAGCTTGGATCCTATGGGCTACAATTCATACCACAGAGTTAGCATAGTTATTAGCTTGAACTGTGGCACTCTTAGTCCTAGAAATAGACAATGCCAGTTCTAAGGCCGCAATGCACGTCAAGTAGTACAGGAGTACAGCTATGGGCAAAAGTGTTGCATCATCTAGAATTTTAGGATTGAGACATACTTTAAAACACACACACACACACACACACAAACACACACACACACACACATTATATATATATATATATATATATATATATATATATATATATATATATATATATATATATATATATATATATATATATATATACACACACACACAGTGGCTTGCAAAAGCATTCAGACCCCTGACCAATTCTCTCATATTACTAAATTACAAATGGTACATTGGAATTTCGTTCTGTTTGATATTTTATTTTATCTGATAATGTTATTTAAGTATTTATTTGTATCTTTAATTCAAAAGTATAGGTTATTTTACTTATTTCCTTATGATTTGAATTCTGCAAAGGTAGTCACAGATCAGCACATAATTAAGAAAATGTAGTACTTTTGGATGGTCCTATTGAATTATATTTATTTACTTATATTTTTTCATGTGGACACCACTCCCCTGCCTCTACTTTGCAGTAGGCTCATGTATGGACACCTGTTTCTCCTGCCTGCTTACAGAAACAGCTGGTTCTCAGTCTTGAGTATTACCAGTTAACTTTAAATGCAAAGTATGTTGAAAGCTAGAAGGATATAAAATACAGGTCCTCCATATAATTGGCGGGTGTCTCCTTTCTTAAGTATGTTTTGGAATCGTAGAAAGCACACATGCGGTTCAAAGGGTGAAAATAGCACCAGCATGTTTCCTACAGCTGGGAGCAACCATTTATTCCGTTTGGTATGTTCTTAAAATAGTAAGTAAGCATTAATGGATGACATCCAACACAAGTCAATAAAACCACACCTGGCTAATATGTTTTTTTTTTTTTTGTTTTGTATTATATAAACTGCTTTGTCACCACTGGTTTGGTCTTCTTCGATGTTTTGACTAACTTGCAGAGAGCTCTGATAAATTACTGAAATCACTGAAACCTGAGGCAGCAGTAAGATGAGTTTCATTTAGAGGGTGATGAATGTGAATGATGGGGGGTAAACTTAAAATATAAAGAGCAGTTGTAGTAGACATTTTTTAAGGCTTTTATAAACAAATTCTAAATTGTTAAGCGTACTTGGGGTTCAACAGTCCTTGAAAGCTGGTATGGATTGTGTTGAGCTGCATTTCTGAAGTTTGCAGCTGTCATTTTATTTCCCTGCACGCTTGCAGGTTGACCTTTTAAGATTTTCAAAAAATAAATCCAACGGGGTGTCTGGCAAGTATTTTAGATGCCGCATGACAACTTCTGTCAATAGAATTCTTGGCGTTTTAATTAATTTAGTTAATTGCAGACATTGATTTGCAGTGCAGGCAGTTTCTTTTTTTGTTTAAAACTTGCAGTGTTGGTAGTGTAAGCACAGAAACTTTCCTGGCACACAAATTAGCTACAGGGAGTGTTCCCAGGCTATATTTGCACCCTACTAAACGGTATCCTAAAAATAAATGGAAGGAAGACCGTTCTTGCTGCTCACCTAGTTACGCCTATGGGTGAGGTTTCATAGCAGACAGACATAAATAAAGTAAAGGTTATTGCTCTGTGTACCAGATTGTAAAAGTGGCTAATTTAAATTCCCATTGCCTGACTGTTTATGCACCTAGTAATTAAAAATATACACCTGATGACTACTTAAGTGTCATATGACCAGGGTGTTGGTTACTTAGCTGGCTGGAATGACATTGGATGGATTACTGTCTGTCCAAACCTGAATATACTCCATATGTTACACATTGTAATTTAGGATGGTGTGCAGTGGACGCTATGCCATGAGAGCTGCTATTGAGGTCTCTCCCATGAGCATTAAAGAATCTGTGGTGCATGAAAAAAGGTACAATACTCTTTTTACCAAGCATGAACCTTTCATAGAGAGAGATTGTAAAGGCATGCTGAATTGTAGTAAAGCCTAGTGTAAAAAAAAAGCAAGTATAACAAAGCACAGAAAAGTGGGAAATCTACATGCAAACATGAATCCAATAGAAACATTATATATGTATTTCTACATATATATATATACGCTCTCTCTCTCTCTCCCCCCCCCCCCCCAAAGATATCCGTGAGATATCCGTAGCAATATATATAGATATATATCATATATATTAAATTTATAAATCGCTGGTTGACTGACAGATTCTAACAACCAAATGAGCAAGACAAGCTGAATGGACGCCTCTCGTTTGTAAATGTTCTTATATTCTTATGTTCTTAAAATGCACTGGCATGTATTGATGATAGATTACAAGGCTCTTATATAAAATATAATATATATATATATATATATATATATATATATATATATATATAGAGAGAGAGAGAGAGAGAGAGAGAGAGAGAGAGAGAGAGAGAGAGGGGGGGGGGGGGAATTTCTATAGGCAGGCACTATATATATATATATATATATATATATATATATATATATATATATATATATATATATATATATATATATATATAGCTGAAGCTGTTCCTGGGTTGTGTGTCTGCTGTTGCAATCCCATCTCGCAACACATGACAATTTAACATGGCACTTCATTTGTTTCAGCAACTATATGTTTTAAGTACATTTTAGCCAGTTTCATTATGCCACATATCTAGGTGCTGCAGCCTCAACAACAGAGGGTTTCCACTGAATTGGCTCTCCTTAGCGTACAGGCTGCCTAAAAAGTAAAACTGATTTTTAAAAGGTCATGCTAGTCAATCTCCTGCAGAATAATTTCTTCCTGGAGACTCAATAGTCTTCGCCAGTCAAAGACCTTTGGATAGTAAATATGCGAGTGTAGAATAGTAGTTATTATTGAATGCCTTAGTGTTTCCAGTGACCTGTGATATATTGGCACCATGTTCTGACATGTACTATATGAGTGAATAGATGTATCGCAGGGGGTCTGATTCCTTTCCCGTTAAACTAAATAATCTAGATAGGGGAGAAATTGGCAACCTTTTAAAATTGGCAAATGTCGGTGTTATATGTCAGGAAGAAAAATGTAGAATTTGAATACGAGAAAGACCTTGACTTCATTGTAGACTCGTAATGGATTGCTTGATTGTCTCGTCAAAAATGTAGAGTCACATCAAACGAGGTGATGAGGAGCCTTTATTATGCACTAATGAAGAGTTGGATGAAGGAAATTGATCTGTTTTGCCTAGAACAAAGAGGGGTTAGCAGAGACTGAAGTTTTTTAAATCCTTAAGAGTTGACCCTAATCAACATTTTAAACACAGTGCAGAGACCAGGGCCAGAGGACAGTCATAGCACAGAGAACAGGAGGTGATTCCTTACACAGAGAGTGATGCTGTTGTTGATGCTGAATCACTGGGAGTCAAAGGACCAACTAGGCAAAGTTCTGACGTTTCTTATGTTCTGCCCACTGTATCAGTGAAACATGCCCACTGCCAACCTTGTTCTGCCTTGGCAGTAGATCTCAATCCACCATTTGAATCTCAAAGGTATTAATAGCTTTAGCACTGCCCGCTTTCTTTTCCATTCCCTGTTTTGTGCTACAATATGTCATATGCAGTGAATTTAAAGTACAGTAATCGTTATCTGCCATGATCAACCTTTTCAACATTAGTTTATTATTGAACAGCGAAGATTAGTGCTGATATTGTAGATCCTACCAAAGTTTTCTGGCAGCTGGCAGCTGTTCAGTGTGTTAATGTGTAAATAAATCTTCTTCGCCTGCAGAGCGTGTCAACTTCAACCTCTTTCTTGATCTCCTGCCTGTCACTCAGCAGCGAAAGCGTGCACCCACATGGCAGATGGCTACTCTGTCACAAGCATTAACACCCTGTATCTTTCTAACCAAGGGATTTAGGGGAGCTCCCTAATAAAAGTTGAATAGCAAAACACTAATTGTGTGAATATAGTAATTGTTACAGCTGTGTATAATGGTATTTAAAACAGGATGCATTCATCCGACTTTTTACATATCCACCCATACTCTGGTCCCACTGCAGTCGGATGTGCAACGGATTACTGTACTGTGAAATACACTATGCCAATAAGTACTAACATTTTTGTACCATTTACAAAACAATCAGTAAAAGTTTTGTTTGCAGTATATTACTGTCAGCCCTTGAATATCCAGCTTAAACAAGAGCTGATGACATATTGAAGAGGAGTGCATTCCTAAACGTGGTAATCAGTGGAGGCTTCTGATAATGACTTATCCAGAGAGGAAGTGGGATATGAGGACAGGAACTGTAACTAGGTGTGGGAATGTTACAGCCTAGGAAGATGACTAAACTATGGTCATGGTGTGTACGGACGGGATTTATTCACATTTCTCTAGTGGGGATAAAGAAATGTGATGGTTCAATATTTTTCCTCTTAATATGTTTATTTGGTATTTCCTTTATTCCCTATACATTCAAGCATGAGGTTAATTACTATTGTGAACTATAAACAGCATAGTTAAAAAGAAAGTTGAAATACAAACTAACATTAATTAAATATCCTGGCTAATAATAATAATACAACACATTCTGGCTGACTGAACTGGCCTGTAGTTTCTGCTCTTCATAGTTCCAGCCACCTGAATGTCCCTCTTGTGGGTTTTACCACATTATGTGATAGCATAGCAGTGCTCGGAATGTTATGTTCAGTATGCTATAGGAAGAGATTCAGTAGCCAAGGCTTTGTGTACAGACTGTATCCACTGTCTGTGACAGTTCATATTAGTCAGGTCACAGTGGTGGTTAGAATACTGAGCCAATCCAATATTCAACTCATAGTGTTATTTAAGACAACATCCATCTAGTGTAATTCTGTTTGACCAGCATGCAGTTATATGTGGTCACCAAAGTTTTTGTAATATTCATGTTTTAGATTTCCTGGATGTTTTGGATATTGGAATATTTTCCAATAATAGGTATTTGCATTTTTTAAATATATATTTCTCTGTTATTCCACAAGATGGCGAACTAGAACTATAATTGAGGCTTGTAAATCTAAATCGTTCATCCTGTGATCTATGCAGGTGTTTAAACTGCATTGTTGCATACAGTAACACATGTTATACCATACAATTTTAAACTCAATTGTATTGTTATTCCTGGCACTTGCAATGTCTTTACTATGCCTCTATGCTTTACTATGCTACAATTTCCTTTCTCAATATTTTAGGAAACTGTACTATGTTGCTCCAGTATTTGTCATTTTCTGTGATATATCAGCTTGGCAACCTGGCTTTGAGCCTGCTTTGAGCAATATATTTTTCAAAGTAGGTAGACATTTGGACTAGGTACGATTTTAATATCTACAGTGAGAGACCGCAATTGCACCAATGCAAACACCAGTAGTGAGCTCTACCTGGCAGCAATTCAAATCAGGCAAGTGGAAACACCAATTGCAGAGAGAGCCAGCTAGAACAGTCAAAAGGTCACATTGACATGAGGAAATGAGATACTCTGTTCAATATTAACGCAGGATTCTCCAAACAAGCTGAAAACCATATGAAGCCAAATACAGAAAAATGTAAAAACTGTAAAACCAGTAAAAAAAATAATAGTATACCTAAGTAGACCCAGGTGTGTATTTCCTGTCTCATGGGTCAACACGAAACATCCTCATGCAGCTCTTGGTGCAGTAAGTGGTGTTGAGAAGTTAGATAGAGACATTCATTGTAAGGGTCTGTTTGTGCACATGGCATGATGTCATAAAACACTTTCCCTTTAGACTGTACTCACAGGGGCCCAGTTGTTTTCCCATTGATAAATAATGGCCTACACTTAAGCTGTAGAGTAAGGTCAAGATTGTGTTGAATCCTGTGGTTTACTCCAGCTTTATAATTCATGTGCACAACATTTGAACTTTGACCCCCACCTATCACTACTGTAGCTTCAGCATTAAGGCACCCATGGGATGGACCAAGATTGAACAAAAGCAATTGTCTAGTTAATTTGATGTAAATGTGTTGTGCAAATGTCCCACCTGTCTTCTGTCGAAAGATGTTGTTCTTTGCTTGTTTTTTTATTCTTTATTTGGGCTGCAGATATTTAAAAGTCAACACTGTAGACGAAGAGGTGCTGCTTCCTGGTTCCTGTGTTGTAGTTCAATTCACTCCAATGGTCTGGCTGCACAAGTTAATAGCACAGGTACCAGGATGCTGCTGTTTAGCTACCATATTGAAAGATGTGCATATCTGGAATTGATGTAAAAGAAGACATGAAGCACCAAAACATTTGCACCACAATAAAAGTCAAATGTATTTTTCAGCATTGGTAGTCATTCATTTATTAATAATAATAATAATAATAATAATAATAATAATAATAATAATAATAATAATAATAATATGCACCTAAACCTGTACTAGTTTCAAACATACCCACACAGCTGCATCCCTTCAACATAATATAAATTCATTTATAAGCAAACACAATCCTGTCTAGTGCATTTTTAATATAGCACATTCCATTTACTCCACTAAAGACACAACATTTGCCCTTGACTCTCAAGTCCATTAACAATATGATTGCAGCTGTGAGAAGACTCAGTTAATTGGAGTGATTGTTATTACTGACCATGTAACCTCTGAGCAAAACAATGGCAGGAAACACGTGAGGGAGGGGACTGAGGAGTCTCTTGCATTTTACCATGCTTGTAGTTTCCAGATTGGCTGGGATTGTGAAGAATAACCTATAAGTGGTCCCGCTGAGAATACAGTTCTCTCCTTTCTAACTGGGCCAGGCTCATCCTACTCAAGGAACAACTCGGTTATATAACAGTATCTGCAACAATGATAGAGAAACACTTCAAGCTTCTTTTTTTTTTTGACCAACCTCAGTCATCCTTTGTATATAAATACATTATAGATTGATCTTTAGCCAATGGACACTCTTGTTTATAAAATGCTAGAGAAAGACTACTTACTTAGTAGCTGTGTAGGAATTGGAAATATTGTGTACAAAAGGTCTTTTGATAATAGGATTTCTTTACAAATAAGATGTAGATCTCAATGGGAACCAATTAAGTTTTGCAAGAGCTGGGAGTATTGTATGCTGTGTTTTATTGCCCTATGAGACCTGCCTATGTACCACAGAATGCCTGAGGGCACTTTACTGTTAGATGTGAGAAGCGCATGTGCTGGTGTACAAAATAGAGTTGCTTGCTAATGCATGATGCATCATTTGGGGCTAGGAGGCTGCACCTTTTCAAGAGCAATTGCCAGAAGACATTGGTAGTGGGTGTGTACCTGAATAAACAGATTATGATAATACAGGTTCATTTACATGGTCCCTCCCATAGATCCATGGACCCCTTGCTTAAACCATGGCAATATTTCACTTCGGAGAACCAGCACACTCCTATACTGTCTGCATTGTCTTTTGCAAGCTCATTTTTAAGTACATATTTATTACAGTATATTGCCTACATGATACCTGAAAAGCAGCTTTTTCCACTGTTCAAGGTACTGTATGTAATCTAGAGAACTCACATCATCATGCTCAAGTGTTGTACACTTCATGGTTCAATAGACCAAACTGGTGATGGAGAAGGTATATAAGACTGTTCATGTGAAGCCCCATCTCAAGGATTCTCTTCCGGGTTCAACAAAAAAGGGGCGCATTTCAATGATCTAAACAGATGTTAACATCATTAAAATAGTCCCCAAAAACAACTTGAAAGATTTATGTTACATATCTCATAGGTGCAACAAATGTGTCTAATGAACCTCTCTGCTTTTACAAGATAGGTGCATCAAGCATCATACCCTCTAGTGGACTGTGAAGGCGAGTTTCCCAGGGAATGTAAGCTTATTGTTGTTGATTTCACAATTAGTAAGAATTAGAGCCTGGATTCAAATAAGAAGAAAGTTTTCCATAATCCTATAATGTAAAATACATATATACCTATGAAAGATGCATATAAACTTTATACACTAACCCTACAACACCACTCTATAAATTAGAGCAGCCATATATGTGATTTTTTTCCTAACATCAAATCATTCTCAATTTTCAAATCAGTTTTTTCTTTAGTGCTGGGACCTAGAATGCATGATGCCCTCACCCTCCTTATAAACAGACATAAATTACAACAATAAAAAAAGCATTTCTAGTAGTGACTCTCTCATCATTTATAGTTTGCAGAAACATACTTTTGTTTTACCTTTCCCTGTGAAATGATCAAGTCAA
This sequence comes from Polyodon spathula, assembly GCF_017654505.1. Classification (NCBI taxonomy): domain Eukaryota; kingdom Metazoa; phylum Chordata; class Actinopteri; order Acipenseriformes; family Polyodontidae; genus Polyodon; species Polyodon spathula. Next base: position 15,902,157 of record NC_054534.1, read on the forward strand.
CAAGGATTGTTCACAGAGTGCCAGTCTTCCACTTCACCTGGCAGTGCTATTAAATCAAAGTCTTGTATGTATACTGATACTGCCCATGAAATTTTACTCATACTGTACTCAACAATAATAAAGATGCACCATTCTTCCTCTTCCAAGTAGGTATGCCTACAGTATTTACACCATATTATTCAGTGTATTATGCCCTCGTTTGCAAGTGTTGATAAGTGCAAATGCAATTCAATGTTGAGGTGAGAACAGATACTAATGCTGATGGCAGCTTGCCTCAGCAAGGACAGTTTGATTATTCTACTTAACAAGACTATATAATCTATTTCCCTATTACCACACAACTGATTCCAAGTACACTTTGTATAAAGTTTCCTGACCTGAGTGTGACACAGTCTAAATGGTAAGGGTTTCCAGGCTGTATTCGAAGCTGTACTTATACATTATTGATTTCCTATTTTGTTTTCCTACAGCAAGTCCAAAATGTGTTAATGATTGTTTAGATTTTCTTTACAAACTCAGTAAACAATGGCAGAAGGCATTTATGTGGAAGTATCAAAACAATCCTGCTTTGTATGATGTGTAAATAAAACTCCCAAAGTCTAGTTATATTAATTCAGAAACTACTGTATGCCGCCTTTCCATAACTAACCAGCTGCTTCCCGTTTTGATTGACATCAAAGACACTGATGAGATACCAGAATTAGACTTCCTGAGAGTTAGGCATGGAAACTTTTTTTAAACTATTGTTTTATCACTTGTCATGTTTTAAAATAAGATACCTTGTTTTGTTTTTAGTCTATATGCAACATGAAGAAATTAAAAATGTAATGTGTTGACCATTGATAGGCAGTTCCCAGTGAGTCATATTAATATATTAATCTGGGGTATCTATACTCACAGAGTGCTGATAATCACATATAATGACATTGAGCTCCGTAATGTTTGTCACTGTGCGATTTGTATTTTGACAGGGATACAAGACTTGAGTCTCAGACAGTGTTACTGGCCAATAAAAAACAGCTTGAAAAGTGATGGGTAAGGTGCTTGGCAACAGGATATTGTTGTCATCAGCATGTATTAAAGTATAATTTGACAGTCTTGTTCCTAATGTGTGAAATACTGTCACAGTTGCCACTAGTTCTTTGTAGCAGTCTCGCAGTGAATGGGGTGGGTATGGTAGCTGAACTGACCCATCCAGCATGGTCATGTTTGAGGCACATGGGGCAATACAGGGTTTGGAAGCTTGCATTGCAGCTCCTTGTCATGTATGGCATTTTACTAGCACTGTAAAAAAAAAAAAGTAGTAAATGGGTAGTAAAAGCACTTCCATGTCATGTTCAAGGTGAGTCATACAGTCATGGAGCTCAGGCATGCCTCCTGGCTGTGCAAAGTCATCGGTCTTCATTGGGGATTCTCCAGGGAGCATTGCATTGGCTGTGGTGTGAAATGTTCATTTGTTGTTTCCTGACATTTATTTGTAGTAAATAAGTTTTCATTACACCATTATGAACTCTCTCAATAGTCATCTTCCCCACTGACCGAACCATGTCTCTTTTGACATTGCTGACTGCGCAGTGTTCTCTGAACCTGGACACTGAAGTTCAATCATTAGTTGCTACCTTCTGTTACCCTATGTTAAGCCAGCATACTTTAAACATTGAATGTAAGTAACATTAAAAAACCTGAAGTAAAGCATTTAATGTAACAGTAATTTGATAAACCTCTACCTTCCAAAAGGTGCAGCAGTATAACATGCACTGGGTCTCCCCAGAATTAAAAAACAATACTTTTGTCAATGCACTTGCATGTAAATTAGTAATCATTGCAGAATATTGCTCCCATGATATATATGTTATACATTCCATTTAAGGAAACAGTTGACTCACAATTTGCTACTGGGGTAAATGATTCTACTTTCCAAACTTGATTTTTTAACGGTTTACAATAATGGGAAAACATACAGTTAAGTGCTCTCTCAAAAAGCCAACATTCTACAATCTCAGATAAAGACAAAACTATTTTTTTTTTTATTTTAACCCAACAGTGAATATAGCCACGCTATTAAAAAAAATTACAAACATTAATCTAATTCTCTCATTCTATTATTATTTTAGACTTGAGGGAGAAATAGGGCAACTTGAGAGAGAAGAATCCCAGATTTCTGCCAAAGAACAGATTCTCAGAGAAAAGCTCAGAGAGACAGAGAAATCCATTGAGGACTTGCAAAAGGTAAGAGAAATCCCAACCACTGCCACATATATTACTTGCCAATTATGTAATTCAATATCTTTTATGATTTAGTTTGTCTCATTGACTTGATACACCCCACTGGGGTGTCCACAGGGAACAGGCTGAGGTTGTTCATTCATCAAATGGTCACTGGTCAGAAAAGCTGTTTACTGTAGTTCTTGTAATTCAGCCTCAATGCAAGTCTCAGGACTGAATCATGCTGTGTCCTCAGGAAACAAATGTACAACTCCCAGTTCACTAGTTCTGTCTTAAAAATAACTCTTACATACTGCATTACATGGCTTTGTCACAATGAGCATAGTTACTGAATTTTATGAAGGTATATAGCTGATAAACTACTATTTTATATTGCAGTGTATAAAAAAAGATGATGATTCACCACTAGTTATCCTATATCCGATATGTCTGAAAAATATTTTCGCAAGAATAGGAAGGGGAAAACCAAATGTAATGTATTATGGTTGTTCAAAAAGCTAATGCATTTGCTACATATAGCAAGATTGAAAGTGTGTGTAGACAAAGTCATCTCTACTTTAACAAGTGCTGATTCATGCAAAACCACTGTTAAGCTTTTAACAGATTATGTTTTATAGGGTTAGGGTTAGGGTATTCATGTCATGGGTCATGTGTTCATTTTAGGCTGTTAATATATATCTAAAAGTTTTGTTTTTTGTTTTGTTTTGTTCCTTACAGAGTTTCAAGAAGCAAGATGGAGGTACTTACCTTTTTTCTTTAGAATTGTTGCACAGCAGTACTAAAAGTTTTACTTGCTCCAAATATTATTGAGCATGACTAATAAACCTTTGCAATGCATTCTTAAATAAGGTAATACAAGATGTAGTGCACAATAATGGACGCTAATTCATATGAATTCAAACGCATTTGCCTCTGTTGATTGAATTCATAATGAATCTGTAGGGATTTATTTTTACATTTTCTTCAGGAATAGAAACATCATTGCAAAATAACAACAAAACATTTGTGATTCGTATTGGGGATTGTAACAGGATTCTGGAAGCAGACAGCAAATAATTATATCATAAAATAAAAAAATAAAAAATTATACTGTATTTGCTAATTGTCAACATACATAGTGATGCCATGTGCCATACATTTGTTTTTGATCAAAATCAGGGAGGGAGCTATGACAGCAATTAGGATCTGAACTGGTTGTTTATTCTGCCGTAAAGGGAATGAGGTTCTCTTAGTTACTTTAACCACAATTTCCTTGAACTCTGCTTTTAAAGTGCCTTTTATAACATCTGCCTAAAGGCTAGGTCTGGAAGAGCTCAGATTGTCAGCAACCAGTCATGTGGGTATTCCTAGTATGGTAAAAAGGCAACAGGATCCCATTGTAGTTTATGATTAGAAAGACCAATGTCAGCTAACAACTAATTTATTAAGTCATGATCACAACATAATAGTTGAAGCGCAAGCTCTTAATTTGTCCTCTGCTGCAAAAAGCAACAAAACAAAAGCAGTTAAAAAAAACATTGAAAACAGTCAAATTCCAGCTCGATAGGCTGTATTGTACAGTGAGACCCTCTTTTGTTATGCAGTTTTTTTTTCATTTTATTAATTTAATTTGCAACTACAGTAACACGAAGGGGTTTTATCCTCAGCAAAACACATAATTAAACAGGAAGTTAAACACCAGACCAAGGAAAAAAAGTCTAGAAACTTGTCACTTTTTAACCCAGATTTCGTATATTCTGCAGCACCATTTCCCTCATGGCTCAGCTAAACTGTTTAAATCACAAGGCAGTGACTCTGTACTTTGTTTACTTTCATCCCCCTATTCAGTGGGAGTCTGCCTGGCTGCTGGGGTCCATTGTTTCCTTTAATACACTGTCACAAGGCGATTGCTGCCTAAGCACTCTGCTGCCCCTGAGGGGCGGGGGGGGGGGGGTGCTCATGCTGTTGGGTCTGATGTTGCTTCCTCTTCTCCACTCCACTGACAGATGCAGTGAATTACGTTTACTCCCAGATCCCTGACCTCCCTGAGCTTTATTCCCAAACAGCAGAGGTGGCTTCTGGGGACAACAGACTCCCAAAGAAGGCTGGTAAGTCTCTGTGGCTGTACATCAACCGGTTGAGTTGACCTGAGCAGAGACCAGTAATTATGAGTAACTGTGTGGGACCAGTCTATGTCACTCAGCATGACATGCTCTTCCTTAGGCTGGTGAGTGTTGAACAAACTGTGCTGTGTGTGCATGACTCTCGCACTCATGCCAGAAACAATAGACAGTGGAACTTGGTTGCTGAAATGCATGCTTTTGATAAAGCATATACAGAAATGTATAAGATTATGTTGTTAAGTTATAAAACAGAAGCACTGCTGTTAAAGTGCCTCTTCATGCTTTAATATATGTTTTGACTTCTTCTGTAGACACTATAGAATTTTAAATGATAATGTATAGTATTAATTAAATGTAATATTATCTTCTGAATAATATCAAATATTGTATGATAGCCAAATGTTTACTTAATGTGGTCTTTACATGGACCTGTGACCTGCATTTACATTTCTATGGTGTCACATAAATGGCCTTTAATTGTAATATGTGCTTATGCAACTGGAAATAGCCATTAGCTCCCTGAAGGAGTTTTCAGGACGAAATATTAATAAGCGTCTCTATGTCCACTTATTATGGTGAATCCGCTATTGTTTAAGACTCAAGACATTGTCATTTAATTTTAGAAGGTGTTTTTTTGTTTTTGTTTTCTTTTTTGTTTTTTGTTTTTTTGTATTACTGAATATAGCACATTTAAGTGTTTTAGGATGATATGTAGTGACCCTGTATAGATAGATAACTTGTTCAGTGCAGTAAATACATTAATGTTAAACCTTTAACATTTCTCTGTGAAATAAAAAACTGAACCAATTGGCAGATTAAAATGTAATGGTTTAAGTGGATTATATGACATTTTTGACATTATGTTGTTTGAAGAATTATGTAAATGATAACCAGTATTAGTGACTTGTTTATAATATCTTTATATATAATGTATTGTCTGGGGGCATCATACACAGACTAAAGACAAAAAGAAATACCCTAAAACTGTCCTGTACCAGGAGTAATATGTTTCTATTAAAGGTAGTGTGGCCTACTTTCCCTTAGTCCCTGGGCACTGGAACTTGCATAGTCTGTCCCTCCTGTTGCTGATATAGCTAAAACCTAAAGGGAAGTGCATTTGGTAATACATTTACAGAACCACAATTAATTATTATTATTATTATTATTATTATTATTATTATTATTATTATTATTATTATTATTATTATTATTATTATTATTGTCTTTTTTACTTAATTTGCCCAGTCATCCAATTTGTACCCAGAATGTATGTATGAACAAAACCTTTAATTATTGTCTTATTGTAAAGACGCTAGTGCTGTTTGAGCAGGGCCAGAATGGCTCGTGCAGTACAGTTTTTATCAAGTACCCTAGAATTTATGGGCTAAGAATAATGCAACTATATAAAAGTAACTATTTGTTTTCCTTTGTTGAAGCAATGTATGCTATGGAGGTCAGTGTGGAGAAAGACAAACAGACGGGAGAGACCAAAATCCTCTCCACCTCTGCTGTAAGTCCAGAATGCATCCACCAGAGAGGAGTCAAGGTCTACGATGACGGCACCAAAGTAGTGTATGAGGTCCGCTCAGGAGTAGGCACAACCACCATGGAAAATGGGGTTCACCAGTGGAGCTCCTCTGATGTAGATAAACTTATCCATCGGGTTGAGCAGTCACAGACCATCGGGGTCTCTGAGAGGGGGGCTGTATCTCCCAGGGCCCCAGCCACAGCTGCCAGTGGCAATCTGGGACAGCAGAAGGAACAGATTGTTCATAAGGAAGCCAAGCTAGAGATGGTGCACAACCCAGAAAAAGGGGGGTTTGGGAATCCCAAGAACGGTTTTGACGAAGTGACCGACGCACCTGATGCCACCTCAGAGAAGCCCGTGACCATGATCTTTATGGGGTACCACAACGTGGAGGATGAAGAGGAAACAAAGAAGCTGCTTGGCTACGATGGAACCATCAAGGCCGAGATTGTGCTTATTGATGAAGACGATGAGAAGTCTCTGAGGGAGAAGACAGTTACCGATATTTCCACCATGGATGGCAACGCTGCTGACCTGGTCTCTGGGTGGCCACTGTCTGACACTACCGAACCTTCCTCGGAAGGCAAAGATGAAAGCTTGGCCAAGGAGGCACCACCAGCAGGTATTCAAAAGAAAAAGCGCTGTCGGTGCTGTACTGTCATGTGACCACTTCCACTTTCCTTCCTAGCAGCACATTCTTTAGTCCCTTCTACCTTAACCTCACCTTGTACTAATAGCATCTCTACTACTGTAATCTGGAAGGCACACTATTCTCTCCCTATGACCTCTCTTTGGCCAAAATCCAGTGAAGTACTGTACAATTCTTTTTCATTCATTTTCATTCTCAATTTGTATAAATTTATGATATAAGTAAGTTTTTACTGGGGAGGGGTATTTATGGTTCATTTATTGATGATAGTTATTTATATATTGCAAAAAGAACCCTGCATTTTTAAACAAAATGCAGGAATACTTGGCAAAGGAGCTACACTGATCTAAAGCCTGGATCTAATTTAATTTCTAAAAGCATTAATTAAATATTTCCTTACAATTCATCTATATATTGTACTATAGCTTCTGTGGTTTCAGGAATCGTGTGGTTTGAAAGACGTGTTTCACTCTAGATTACCTACATTCTTAAAAGCTGTTCAGACACTTGCCATTTTTTTAATTTAATCTCTGTAGCTTTCATTTGTCCAGTGGCCTTATGCAGGTTTTGAAGCAGTACACTCAGATCTGGGCATTTCATCAGTATTGCAGTGCCCTGTTTACAGAACTGAAGTTAACTACTTTTCACAAACTAATAGAAATACATGTCAATATACTTAAGTTAAGCTAGACACCTTTGATTTATTTAATACCATATGCCTTTTGGTAATTGTGCCTATTTTTTCTACCATATGAATAGTAGAGGTTTATTTTAAAGTATGCTGTTGTATTTGAATGTGTTTATAAAGAGGCCTGCATTCATAATTTTGGAGAAGCGTTTCTAATGTAAAATCACTTTTAAGTGCTTTCAACACCTGGCTTTAATTTGGGTTTTAAAACTGCTTTTCTAAAGGTATTTATTATGAGGTTGACTGTGGGACTTTTCTTCTTGAGGAATTCTGCTGTCCTTTTTTAAAGATCAACAACAAAAACTATGGGTTGAGAATCTGAGATATTTAACTTCTATTTTAGGTAGACCTTTCAGCAAAGTAACTTCCAATTTGAGCTATCCAGCTGTAAGTGTTCCGAAATCTTTTCTTTCTGTGAATAACTGAGGCTATACTTTATGCTATTGCATTAAAAATGCTTGATAAATGTCACAGCAGAACAGACATATTCGCCACCAGTTGTTCTCTGGCACATACGAAGAAACTGCCTGGTGATTCCCTTTCTTAACTGTGACTCATTCCTTTATTCAGGGTGTACAACCCATTTACTTCTGAGAAAAGATGCGTGAGATGACCATGTCCCTAGTTTACATTATTACATTATTAGGAGGACTGGTGCTCAAACTTATGGGACCTGCATCAACTAGTGCTCCTGTTCCAATTCCCGTTTCTCAGAAACTCCTGAAAACCTACATGTTAAGATCTTCTGAGGTCCTCACTCACCAGGGGAAAGTGTAGGGGCTAAACTAGATAAACCAAGGTGCTAGACACTAAAGAGAATGCATTCATATTGCTAGCATCGACTCATTAAATTATAATAATTAATAAACCACCCACTATGATTGGTTCCTGCAATGACAACCTTGATGTTCATTGGTTCAAATAAGTGTCTCATATTTTTTTTCATGCTGGAAAAAAAAGAACCAGCATGTAATAAGGGTTGTATCCGTGTTGTCTCAATTGAAATACTAAAGTGTTAGTGTGCACTATGTTAACAGTGTGAGGGAAGTTGAAATCATCACAGTGTAGGCATGCCCAGGTGAACAAAAGGTAGCTCATCAATACCTGGGATAGTTTTGTATTTGTTGGTGGTCAGAGTTAAAATCCTCCTACACATGCAACATATAAAGTAGACATTATATGTGTATATCAAATATGTATATACTGTACAGAAACATTGGTTGTATTTAAAATAGTCCTATTTGATTTGTATGAAAATAACTATTAAGCTATATACACACAAAGTCAGTCTGTAAGGAGTACAAATAAGTAACTATAAGTAATATATTGTGTGTGTGTGTGTATGTATATATATATATATATATATATATATATATATATATATATATATATATATATATATTTAATATAGTATTATTATATTAAGTACTATGAGCCATTTTTTATCTATGCTTTTGAGGTACATAGGTAGTACAGTATTAATCATATTAAAATGCATCAGTACAACAGATTCAGTGAAAGAAAAGCTCAGCCAGGATTGGTATATATTTCTCCTGGGGTTTTGTTATTGGTTTAGTGGATAAAAAGCACATCAGTAATTATTATAAGAGTAAATCAAGTAATGTATCAAAGCTCAAGAACAATTCACAACCTTTAGTCTCAGACAGTGATGAGATCAAGCTCTGCCTTTAACAATGAAAAGGAAGTCTGCTATTACTGTAATCTGTGGTTTCCCTTTTAAAATGGTCACACTATTAATTTTACTTAATTGCCAAAAGTCACTGAAGGTACATGTAGTTGGTTAGTGGGCTGAATCAAAACAGTGATGATAAAGGGACTGGCAAAACACACAGGCGGCTTGAGTAGTTTTTCCCCGCAGCAGGGTTTTTTTATTTGTTTGGCTGTAGATGAGCACCGACCAGTATTCCAATCAAAAAGGAAATAAAACATAAATAATGAAATGAAAATAATCAAAATAAATTCCCCCACCAATATCAACAATGATAAAGGAGGAGGTGAAAATAAAAAGATATAATTAACGAAGTCCCGCACACAATAACAGGTTAAAACAAAAATAGATCTAAGTTTTTGGACGCTCCTGCGCTGGTCTCTAGGGGGCTCCCGGTCCTGGGTAGGATTTTAGCAGCGAGGTCCTGGTCGTTCTTCAATTTCTGAAACACAATACACTATTTAATCAATACAGTAACACGTCTCCTTTTGCCTTTCTGAGCAACCGAGCTTATATCGTACCGTCCTTTAAAAATTGTTCAACCCAGCCCTTAGCCTCTGCCCCGGTCGCCGCTGTACCCAATCGGCGTACATAGTAACTGTGACTGTCGTACGTGGGGCGGCGGCCGCGGACTACCGCGTTCGGGCGGAGCTAGCGACCTTTCAGGAATTTCCAGACGGTTCGACTTTCGTCTTTTCGCCGGTTTCATCCCGTTTTATGCAACGCCACTAGCGATCGGGAGGATCGACCACAGCTCCGACCCGTTGCACCCCCGTCACAGTACAACACAAGAGAGCAATTCTTCCATGTCAGCTAGCCCACACCTACAGTAGTACAGGTTTCTTTGCTGGACAGAAATTCCCTCTCCAGTTAGAACTTCACTTAACAAACAGCTTGTGGTGCCACACTGTCTTACCACACCAGCTGTCCCAGCAGATGACACAGAGTTAAATATTCTGCAAGGGTCACTCTGTCCAGCAAAGAGTGGACCAATATAGTGTTGTAACATTAGAGTTACTGTATTAAGGTTAAGAAAACTATTAGAAATTAAAAGGGGATAATACTACTTTTATTACCATTGCAACAAATCACTGCATTTCTTAAAAGTATGCACTTCAGGTCAGCATTTTTCATTATTAATATATATATTTTTTTTAATCACTCGCTAATTTAAAGCTTTCTTTCCAAGGAGGCTGTGATTATCTTGTAATATATATATTTTTTTAAAACCTGAATGCAACAACCATTTGTTTAAGAGGAAACCTTTTTTTTTTTTTTTTTTTGTCTAAATAAAGGCCAGGTACTGTTTAGGTATGAAAACCAAATACAGATAGAAAAGAATTACAACCATTAGGTTGATATGCATGGTTTGACAAAATATGTATATGTTCTATATATATATATATATATATATATATATATATATATATATATATATATATATATATATATATATAGATAGATATAGATATAGATATAGATATGATATATATATACACACACACACACACACACACACACACGTATATGAAGTGTGACAATTCTGTATGATGTGCCATTTTTACAGTTTGCATTAGTAGTAGTTCAGTGGCATGACAACTGTGGTTACACAACATTTTGTTAAATAATGAAGGTAAAAAAATGTATAAAAGGACAAGCAAATTGGTACTGGTTTGACACTGAAAACCATAATAATTGAAGTATCTTAATTTGTCACAATTATTTGACTCTTTCGGTTCTATATGTTTTAATTCCTTAAATTAACGTAAGGTTTCACAGAGCCCAGTTAGCACTAATATTGGACTACCGGTACCTAATGTTACTTTAGTTAAGGTAGTTTAAGTAAAATAACCATTATGAGTATTTTGGATGTGGCCCACTAAACAACACAGTCATATTTAAGTTCCTACTGTGGTACTGTACAAAGCTGTAGTCTGAAGCACTTGTATTAACGAGCAGGTTTACGTGTAGGCAGGAGAGCAATGGAAGACAGTTAGTGAATCTTAAAAGATTAAATCTTTGAATCCCCAAAGGAACTGTATATTTCAGACAGGACTATTTTGGCTTTTTAAATTCAAAATGTAATGTTTTTGGAAATAAGATATATAAAGTGACAATATATGTTATTATAATATATAAACACTATAAAAGGTGTAGTCACTTTAAGCCTACGTACAGTGCTGAACCAGAAGTGGACACTGACAAGTACTGACTAGAGTTGAACCAAATCAGGCTGTTTTGGTGGTTGTATCCATGATGATAGGATGTCTTCTGATGGAGAAAGGAGACGCAATGAGGTAAAAATAGATACGAAGGTAACACATTATTATGTGACAATGTGCAGAGCACTTATATAAATATGTACAGTGCCTAGACACTTCGTAGATACAGACGTTTTCCAAAACAGGAACTGTATTAATTAAGTATCAGTCTAAGCTATATAAGTATTACACTAGTTTTGACATTTGTATTGTATAGGCTTTAATGCCCATTTTTGTGATGTGTTCAGGTTAAGCACCTTGGTACAGAGCAAGTGTTAAGGAGCTTACAGCGTAAGTAATGTCACATAACAAGCAGTGCTACCAAGGAAACAGCTGAAGTTGACAAGCATAGTTGGCCTTGAAAGTAGAAACCTTGAAAGTGATTAACAAAAGCAAGCAAACATTTTAACTATATTTTAAAAATCTCTTTTGCTTAAGCTTAAAGCAAGGTTAGAACCATCTACATAAAGTATACAGAACTAATATGGAAACACAACTAATATTGAAACAGAACAATGGAACGGTATTCAACAATGTTTTCTATATTATATTATCATTTTATTAAGTATATTTTAGAATACTAGGCTCACAAAACAAACTCACACTTTATTAAGACTGTTTATACCTGAATGCCTAAATGATCAGTAATGTAAAAGGGCTACACTTCAAAGTGCTGGTCAAGTTGTTACACTGTAATTAATATTTCCAAATATTTTCTACCTGCACTTAGCGTACAATTCTGTGATTGGCAGGATGGAACTCAATACACCAAGTTTTTAAAGTTATTTCTCAATCATATAATTTGGTTCTAATTTATATAATGTAACAATATTGTGAGTGCATACAGTCTAGCTACAGTGCAGGTAAAGTCATTTTGAAGTGTATCCATAAAAAAAAAAAGTTGTTGGTTTTCTTGTGTTTTAAAATACTTTATAAATGTTTACAAAAAAAGTATTATGTGAGTGAGTTTTGTGATTAGACCCACAAGTGCTTTAATTGCATACTGTGTGTTGGACTTTTTGTCACTAAGCTCCATATGATTGCAAAGGATTCCTTGATTTTCTCTACCAAAATTCCTAGTGTGAAACCATCCCCATAAATGTTGTGTAGCGCACAGTTTGCAAAATTAGACACACTGTCTGCGTAGAGCTTTGAAAGTGGGATTTGCAGCTTCAAAAGTGTACTCTTCTGTCTGAGCAGAACAATGTGAATAAATGAAATTGCAATTGAACCGCTGTGCTTGTTGATTGGAAACTGCTGTACATTTGTAACCTGAAGTGTATTTTTAATGCTGTTTTATTTGACTTTTTTTCTCTCTTTCTGATACAAACTGCCTGCAGCCATGCTGTAACTGTGGCTTGTTCTCTGTATGGTGTATCTAGTAAAATAAATTGCATTTTTCACTGTGCCTTCCCACTTTGCCTCTGTGCTCTGGTTCTTTCTAACTCACTTTGCAAGGACACTTTCCTTCTACTGCTAGGACATGTTGCATCCCTTCAAATTTCTCAAGCACCACTAACTCCACACTGGCCTATTATGCATTACTACCTGCCACTACCCCATCTGCTTTCCATTTCATTATTATTTATGTATAACAGATGCAGGATTTTTTTTTTTTATGCCAGCTGGAGAGCTTAAATGGATAACAATATCTCCATATATGAAGTTGTATTTTCTTTTTTTTTTATTTACCTTGGATATCCCTATTTAGATGCATGAGTTTGTACAAAACAAGTCTGCAAGGTGTTTCCTTTGTTCTGTTCGGATACATGCCAATTCTTCAACAATTATTGCCTCTTATTCTCTTAGGTAGGTTGGGGGTGGACTGCAGCAGTGAAGTAGGTTCTCATAATAGCTCATAAAGTGCTGACTGTTCCCTGTAAATCATCAGTAAGTTGTGTTGTCTTGGACAGAGCAGCACCTGCAATGATGTCAATGATGTTTCCTTGCCAATTGACTGAAACTGATTGGCAACAGGAAGATGCAGTTTTTATATATTTTAAATAGCTGCTTATCTGAGGCAGAAAAGAGAGTAGATGTTTATAAAGTAGCCGTTTATAATGAATGTAAGTTGTGATTCTAATATGAAACATACAGTCCCAGCATCCTAGGCACAGTCTTTATTATTTGTATAATCATCTGCTTTGTATTCATCTGCTCCAAAAAATGCTGGCTAAGCTAATTGATTTGTATAGAGTAACACAATTGATATAACACAATGTCCCCTTGTTTGTGACCTTTCATTAATTAGACTTGCTTCCAGTGAAACCTCTAATTGAGCCCCTATCTATTTTTGTGAAAGCCCACATGAAAGCTTTGCCAAGTTTGCACCTCTTTCAAAAACATTACCTGCAGTGTTTACTATAAAAAATGATATTCCACTGAAGTGGGATAACAAAAATGTATCCCTAGATATTGGTTGGTGCACCGATACCTCCTCAACAATCCATTAAAAACTAAAATCTTTTTCTTCCCCTCCTCATCTTCACCCCCACCCTGTCCCGCAAAATACACCCCTCCATTTCCCTGTCTGCTACTAAACTCCTGGTCCACTCTCTTATCTTAACCCAACTTGACTATTGCAACTCCCTCTTTCTTGGCCTTCCATCCTACGCTTTTACACCATTACAACAAGTTCAAAATGCCTCTGCCCGTATCATATTTAACCTCCCCACTCCTTTCATACTTCCCCTCTCCTCCTCCAGCTACACTGGCTTCCTGTCTACTATCACTACCTGTTCAAATTCCTTACCCTTGTGTATAAATCTCTCCATGGCCTTACCCCATCTTGTCTGGCTGCATTGATTACCTGCTATATTCCCCCACGTCCCTAATGCTCCCACCCACTATTGTTCCTCTCTGTCTCACCCTCACCCTGTGCCCAATTCCGTTTCCGTTCCTTTTACCTTCTTGCTCCCCTTCATTGGAATAGACTCCCACTTACCATAAAACAGTCACCCACACTGTGTAGTTTCCACTCCTCCCTCAAAACGCATCTCTTTTCCCTGCCCATCCTACTGCTACCCCTGGCCCCTGACCTCCTGTTATGACCCTGCTTTCCTGACCCTGACCTAGCCTCTGGCCCTCTGCTTTCATTTAAGCAACTAATCTGTCTCCCCACCACAGCCCAATACACTTACATTATTTTCATCCATTTTTCCTAGATTGTACCACATTGTTTAAACTTGTAAAGCGCCTTGGCTAAAGGCGCTATAAAAATGTAACTAAACCAAAAAATAAATAAATATACCCTCAACAATGGGCATTACCAGGCATTATAGGACGTCTGGGTAACGGAGTCCAAGAAGTCTAGTTGAAAAGTCTGCTATGGTTTTTATAACTAATACCAAGCAAAATAAAACAAATAATTCACTATTATTATAAAATTTAAAAAAAGATACATCCTCAACAAATAAAAATATAGAGCTCAAATGAATTGTTTGAAAAAGTTCACAATAATATATATATTTTTTTTTATTTCAACTTTTACAATTCAAATATTATGACTTACTTTTCATTCACCCTGTTCTCAAAGGGTGTTGGGGGTCTCCATGGTTACACCGGTGACCCAGCTCCTAAGTCTAATTTCTTACCTCTTCCCTAAAGCTTCATTGCACACTGTAAGAGAATAACTATGCAACTTGGGGAAAATTTCCCTCATATTCACATTAACTATAGTTCAAATTTACACTAACTGTATTTGCTTGGTATCCGGTATGACCGTTTAAGGCCTTTAAGAATACAAACATCCTCCCTCTTATAAACCTCATGTGCACTCTGTGATGCTCTTCTACAGTATTGTAGCACTGACAAGCACTGCTGTTGGGATTTACCTGAGAAAGACAGGTAGACACCAGAATTAGCTCTCAGCTCTTTTATTAAAGCAGGCGAAGCACCAGGCAGCCAAGTAGTTACGCATCACTCACACTCTCTCCCGCAGCCCCACAGATTAGCGCTACTACAACTCTCAGGCTGGCACACACCAGAACATAGGAAATATTAACCATATCCAAAGAAGTAGTTAACTGTGCTGTTATAACTGTTGTATAGTCTATGTTTAATGTAAACGTGGCAGCCAGTCATAGGTGTGTTTACACTGAGGAAAATGTGGCTAACCATGGAAATGTGTGTGCTTCAGTGTGTGTGGCACTGCTAAAGCTGACACACTCATACTCACACCTTGGAAAATATTACTAAAGACCCCAAAGCAGATCTAGGTACAGTATCTGGATGAAGGCAAAAGTTATACAGTACCACTGTATATAACAAGATGGGAAACAATTCAGATAGGTTTGCCAGTATCTACAGATGTCTAAAACCATGTTTAATTTATGAGACAAGTTGGTCAGTTCATTGAGCTCCAGCTAATCCTTGCATCACCAGCTTTGTTTTCTTTACCAGCTCAGCACAGATGCAAAATTTTACTGTGATTGTCCACTTATCCAAAACAGCTGTACAACAGTAATAGCAGATAAATACAGCTGAATATGATGCAACTTCATATGTTGCTACTCTTGCTGTGCTAGTGTAGACAATATACACAGCAGGACCATATTAATTGGAGATTTTATTCAAATTAAGGTTCAAAAAGCTCACACTCCCCGATAAGTTAAACTGGCCTTTATTGCTTTCTTTCTTTGGTAGACGTCTGACTGCCACGGCTTGCACTTCCAAGGAGATATCCTATGTGGGTCTCTTCATACTTTCAGTTTCAAGGTCTTTATTCTCACAAGCAACTCATGCCTTTTATATGTGCTAAAGCACTTCAGCCAGAAATATCAGAAATCAGAACTGGTTACATAATATTTAAGTCCGAACTGAGAAGAACATGATACCAGGATGCTTCAGAAGATCTGCCAAACTCACAGCATTATATAAAACACACACACACACACACACACACACACACACACACACACACACACACACACACATTTATTTTATACTCAAAATGAAACAAACTTTTGTATTTAAGTTGAGTTTGAATGGATGCCAAAACCATCAATTTGATATCCAAAATGCATTCCAACAAAGAGTTTAATTGAATATATTTATAACATGAAAGCAGAATGTGAATCTAATATAAAGTCTAAGCTCTTAAAAAAAAAAAAAAAAAACATCAACAGTATGCTGGGTTACTGTATGAGATTTCATGACTTGATGAACAGAGTTTAACATGAGCACTCAATACTCAACTGAAGACTGAAGAGTTTAATGAGAAGCTGCTGGTATTAATATTCTGGTTTTTTTATGATGATATAATGGTATTGCATTATAGGTCCAGAGGCTGCCTCTCCTTTGCTGGTGATTGTGGGGAATGAATCTTTTATATGTGGACCTGCATTCCCACAGCAGTCTTCTCTGGTAAGTGTTTGATTTATCATTTTTTTCATCAAGTGGGATAAAGGAAAACAATCTTCTTGAATTATTTGTACGATACTTGCTTTAACTGTCTCTTACTTAGTATGTATGATATATATATATATCACATTGGCTGAGGGAATCATTCATTTAGCAAGCACATATCTGGAGTATTTAATCATTGTTTTTCCTGTTTATGGAAGAAAACATGATTTATCTTCTCAACACAGCCTGGAATTTATAACAGTTTTGAGAAAATACTAGTTTTCTGCAGTATCAGTAGTCAATCTGTTACGTGTTCTTGCTGTAGGTTAGTATAATAATGCATACTGTATAGCATCCTGTAAAGCAAGAATAGTTATTTTCCCAGTGAATAAAAGCTATAATCAGTCAAACAGATTTTACAGTGAAGGTTAATTAGGGTGGGACATTGAAGAAGCCATTTTGGGAACACTAATGTTTATTTACACATTTTATATACCATAAACAAGACCGTTCTTGATTACTATTTACATTCCTGCAAAACGTTCCTAACTAGACATCAATTAAAGACTGTCAATTGAATACAGCTGGGGTTGACTGATAAGGTTTTTACTTTTTGTTTATTATTTAAGCAGTTGTTCAGATGTTAAGCATTGGGGCTCCAGTCCACAGATCTAGATTTAAATGCTATCAGATGACATGAAATTGGGAAATGCCACGCTGCATAGAAGGCCTACTGTGCAAGGGACTTCCACTTAGCATTGAATATCAAGCACAGTTATTCATCAGTATTGCTGGACAAATCCTCACCAAGAGACCACTGTCTCACACATATACAGTTTTAAATATAGTCATGCAATTTCACAGCAGCCAGTTAATTCTTCATGCACACTTTTATTAATTCAAGCTCATGGTTGATGCCACAATACAAAAATATTGTGAAGTTGCAAGCAAATTTCAATCGGCTTTGAAATATGCATTTTCTTGAACTACAGACTCATACTGCATCCAAAAATCAAGTGACATGCCAGGAATTCTTGTTACAGTTATTAAGAATAACAGCTCTTTTCAAAACTGAAAGGCTATTGGAAAAAACAGCTCTTTCCTCAGCAGCAAAAGGCTATAAGGGTACTGAGTCATTTAAATACATAGGAGCTTCAGTTTCAAGCATGGCTCTGTGGCCTGAAAAACATCTGAACAGTTGTGACACACAACATAAAAGTATCCAAGTATTTTAGGGAACTCACATCTCCAAAGAATCATATTTCTAGAGATATTTAAGAAAAAGTATATCATACATTATTAATTATTTACCTTTAGGGAATATAAGTGCTGTTAGCTCATTTGTATAACTTGGTTTGTGAGCTGAAATTCAAAGATACCATGTCCAGGGTTGTCGTAGTTAGGCTGAAAGACCTGCATTTTTTAGCTTATCTAGTAAGACCTAGCTTTAGATGAAGGGTTGGTTGGTTGAAATTCAGAGTTTCCAAGGTTGTAGTAGCTGTGATGTAATGTTGTTTTCATGTGTTAGTGTATTTTATTATTCTGTGCTTTAAGGGTTATCTAATGCACTTAAATGTGGTCTTCCTAACCCCAGAGACACGCAATGAGTGGAACCCTGTTTCAGACAAAACAGGGTTCAACTCATTCTTTTTGGCAGTGCTAATTCTTTTTGGCAGGGCAAATCAATATTGAAACACTGGTAGAAACTCTACTTCTATGCATAATTTACCATATGTTACAAAAAACTTTTGAGATACTACCATTTTATAAAAACAGCTCTAGTTTGCCAGCCTCCTACTTCCATCTTGCAGCAGACTTACTTCAGAGGAGAGTCACCAATGGGTAGGGCACATGTTCTACCTGCTGGTATATCTATGTTTGCGTATTTAATTGTTTGCTGCTTTTATTACTTGACAAGCTTAAGAATGCATACTATGAGTTCATACAATATATACAGTTGACCCTGTATTGTGAAAGAATATCTTTGGCATTGTACTTTGGTGAGCATTTACTGTATACCCTAATACCATAAAAATATAGCTGAATCAACCATAAATATGAATATGAATTATTATTATTATTATTATTATTATTATTATTATTATTATATTATTAGCAGACACCCTTACCCGGGGCGACTTACAGTACAGAATTACAGTACTGTCACTTGGTAGGTCTCACATTTTACACATTATGGTACTGTTAGATTTTTAATTGGTATTTTATAAAAATCAAATACATGTTTTCCATTATATGTCTGTCTACCAAGTAGGAAAACATGAGATCTACTAATTGACATTATCAAATTAAGTAAGAATTTACTGGAATTATTTTATTAGTTTCTTGTCCTTTTGAATGCACATTCTTTCTTTAAAAAAAAAAAAAAAAAAAAATTATAAGAGTCTCCTGTTATGTAGTCCCATTGAAATTGAGCATAGGCATGTTACCCAAGTGTTTGTCAGGATAGTTAAAAAAAAAAAAAAAAAAAGTATTAAAACAGCAAATTTGGTTTTGTGAGTGTCAAAATAAATATGTATACATTTAAAATGAATACAGTTAATTAAAAAAAATCATTAAATGCTTGACTATGACGGGATGAAGGTCACTGAAATGGGAAATAAAGCTGTGTGTTGATTTTTCTCGAAAAGTAACCACTGAGACAGCCCACCAAAAATATCTGGAATTGTAAACACACTTCCTCTAATCAGTAAACTTACAATATATATTGGGGAAGGGGGGGGGGGGGGCTTGGTTTTGTCAGAAAATGCCTTTACCAGCCGCATGCAACTTCCACTGTGACACCTGTGGTCCACTGAATGGTTCTTATTTGAGGCCATGGAAAACAATAGCAGGATGAAAGAGACTGGTGGGCTGCTGAATGGGGAGCTGTAACCTGACCTAACTCATTGTGTGGCTTAACTCTGATCAGTACCGGATTGCACTGGAATGGGAGAGAAACCTCCAGGACTACATACTTCATTCATTATTCAGTGGCAGCAGTGCTGAGAGAGAGAGAGAGAGAGAGAGAGAGAGAGAGAGAGAGAGAGAGAGAGAGAGAGAGAGAGAGAGAGAACGAGCGAGCTAGCGAGCACATTCAGTGTCATCTGGAGTCAAAGCTGCTGCAAACATCATCCCCACACACACAACGGGGAGAGGAAGGAGCTGTATCTAAGTTGAAGACTGTACTTCCAGACCTCCAGAACTGACATTTACAATTTATAACTGGAAGGAACCTTTTACAGCACTGAGGAAACAAGGACTCTCCTTTGTGTACCTGTGTGGGAATCACATAGTGAGGTATGGTGCGGTAGTGATATGATGCTTGGCTAATTGGTGCTGAAAGGATTACTACTGAAAATAACTGAAAATGTGTTTGTAAAGCATTTAGGGGCTTCAGGTTATGCTGTGAGTCTTACCAGTATACAATATTTTCTGAAAGAGCAGATTAAGTTCTGAAATACTAATATGGGACTGAGTAAAGTCTGATGTGTTTGTTGTAATTTATAATAAGTTCTGTGTGCTTGCAATTAGGTACATTGTCAATACAGAAACCAATACAGTGTATTTTTTTATATTAGTGTACTTAATATGGTTGCAAAAGTATTGTTATTTTATGAGAGATTTTGTCAATAATGGCAAACTAGGGAAATCTGTTGGTCACCAGTTTCAGGAGGCTGCAGAGGTTTTGTGAAGCAAAAGCACTGTGTATGCTGGTGCCCACTGCAAATGGTTTTCTGCAGTTGAAGCTATACTGTACCATACTGGTAAAGCTATACACAGCTGGTATCATAATAGCAGACTCATACTTGCATTTTAGTTTATGCTGGCAGCTGCAATGTTACTTTGGTGCATGATGAAGTTTCCACAACTTATAAATTTTCAAAGGGGCAACTTTCACAAGGAAGCTTGGTGGTCCAGTGATTAAGGTCTTGGATAAAAAGCATCTGTTAAATGAGTAATTAATTATTATAATAATAATAATAATAATAATAATAATAATAATAATAATAATAATAATAATAATAATAATAATAATAATAATACATATTTATGCTATATATTTAAACCAGTATCATATGTTTGTTTAGATTTTCATTTGCACTACATTCTATGGCTGTAACTGCTATGATTTTTATTCAATACCAGGATTTCTGTCTTGGTTCATAATAATTTTTCAAATCACAGCAATTACTGGGCTTGTGGCTGGTACTTGACTACCAGTGAAAGAGTTAATTGGGACCATCAATCAGTTAAATAACAGAAGCTATTCAAAAAAGGAGTATAGGCTACAACAGGGGTGGGGCACAGTATTAACAAGGATCAGTGATCAACTGGTAGTGGGGTGCTGGAACTTTCTAGTTTGTCAATAACGTTACCAAGCAAAGCTCCTTTTTAAAACTGTGGCAGACGGTAGTACAGAATTGCAGCTACCCTAATTCTCCCTAACACTAAAGCAAATGTTGTATATTTACACAGAGGGTGAACCCATGCCTGTCCAACAAATCCAGTTTTCTCAACCTTGTTTTACATGGAAGAAAGTTCATTTGAATGATTTGTCCTAGAGCTCAGTGCTGAGTATATAATTTATGGTGCACTTGTATTAAATTGACACTAAGTACCATTCATTTTCACGTGTGATTAAATGCCTGCCTTGCAGTACATACCTACAGTATATTGATTCTACTGTCCAGTGTCATGTGATGAAGGTTATAAAGCATTCTCTTTCTGTACCCACAGACTGGCGTTTCATAGGGCAGCACAGGCTTGTAGATTTAATGTAGTGAGGTATTGATGTTCTTCATTGGCTGTGGTGGTAATGGAATTTATGATTGTGGTAATAGTGGAAAGTCAATGGCAATGTATGTAAAGTATATGGTTTAATCTGCACAAACTCTCCCCCAGAGTGCAAATCAATAGCAACTGGTCAATTGGTTACAAATCGGTCACAGACTATTTTTCATCTTGGGAAGTTTATGTACAATAGCATTCCTCTCTAAACTGTTAATAAAAATAGGCGTCTAGTTAATCAGTTGACATTCGTGTGATACCAATGTTTATGCTTGGAATGCACACACCATGTAAATAGTGATTATGGTTTTGTCCAAAAGACTACACATGCATTTTTGTATAGTTTATATATATATATATATATATATATATATATATATATATATATATGTATGTGTGTATATATATATATATGTGTGTGTGTGTGTATATATATATATATATATATATATATATATATATATATATATATAGATGGATGTATTTAAATCTGCTCCAGTTTAAATCAATTAATAGGCAACTGTGACAAGAATGTCTACAAACATTTGAGATACCGGACATCACAAAGAGTCTTGTGTGTGTGTGTGTGTGTGTGTGTGTGTGTGTGTGTGTGTGTGTGTGTGTGTGTGTGTGTGTGTGTGTGTGTTTTTGTGGCATGGAAGTCAAAATTACAAAATAGACATGGAAACTCATCGAAAATTAATTACATATGCATATTCTTAAAGTATTTATTCTGGGTGAGTTTACTTGCACATGTTCATATGTGAATAATGGAAATCTTAGGATAAATATGTATTTCTGCCTTCAAATAATTAAAAAACTGCAGCAGTATCAACTAGCTCAGCTTTTGGAGGCTTGGTTTGCTGACTGTTAGAATCACTTTATCCTGGTTCACTGTACTCTATGCTTGTATAAGCACCAACTGTCACACTGCAGCAATTTGAATAGTATTGCTGCCTATCGCAATAAGTTATGCCAATAAATGTAAAAACAATGTTTGGCAGATGATGTCATTTATTGTCTTGTTTCCCAGAGCAGGTCATTTCTGATGGCAGGTAAGATTTATGCAGTGATGTTCTTTGTTTCAAAGATTACATCTACATCTGCCAATTGAAGCTGACTGGCACAAGCTTTTTAGAATGCTAATACAGAAGCAGAGGAGAGAAGGATAAACTAACCAACATTGATCAATATAGGTCTTTTATTTTGGAAGGGGCTGATTGAGGTGCAGTCTGAATCATTTTTTCATTTTCAATTACGCAAGAGAATGGCTTCTATTTATGATAATGGGAATAAAACACTGCGGCATAAAATGACAGGCTCTAAGAAAAAAAATTTTGGCTAGTGATTTTTTGCTGCAGTATCTGTAATAGAACTGCTAACTAAGAAAAGCAACTTCAAGTATTTATTTTATTTTCTAAAATTTAAAGTGTTTTTATTGTACAATAAAAGTGAATTTGATTATACATATTCATATTTAACCCTGAAGTGACATAGCCGACATTTTATTTGTAATGTAAATGTTAATTAATGAGATCCATAACAACAATCTAAATTGTAATCAATTAGGTATTTAGTCTTCTTTTTTTCTGAGACCGCCTTCCTGCAGTAAAAAATATGGAGATTTAATGTGAAAAACTCTATAATGTAGGAACAGTGGTACTTAATCTGAGCCTCCTATACCAAGACTTCGATGGTAACAAAAGGCACGCTTAAGAAAATGGCTTTTTAATGATTTTAATGTGGCTGTTTGTTTTTTTTTTTAACCTAGGATACAATGGATCTATCTGTCCCAGAAATAAATTATGCTAACAATTGTTGTATGAAACAGGGTTTAAAATGTACTGACAGGTTGGATCTGGTCATCCAAATTGTCAGCTTCCTCTTGATAGCTGAGTCACTCTCAAATCTGTTTCAAGAAGAAACGGTTTGAACAATAATCGCTCAATTCCTTACGCACCTTAAGGGGTTAAAGTTTTGCTTATCCTCTTCCTTAAAATCAAGGCTTCCTTTTGGGTGTATTATAATCAGCAAGTCTCTGCCAATTACACCTTCCATTATCCTGCCAGTGAGCTTTCTGCATAATAGAAATGTAAAACAGCTTAAGCATTAATCAACACATTTCCAATCATATTGTGGAAGGCTTTTCCTGTTATTTTGTTTCTACCCCTACCATTTTCACAATAAGCTTTAATATGGTAAAACTCAACATCAACCTGAAGGGGTGAATTTCAAATTGTATACCAGACCATGAGACTAATATATAATTAGTTAGGCTGTTATATTCAAGGCTGCTCATATTAATGAATATACAGTACAATTACAGTACACATTTATAAAGTGCTGTAAACAATGAAAAGCTTCATAAATCATCCATACCAGAACCATAAAACAAAGTGTCAGTATTATTCTTTTGTTTTGCACATGCTTTCATGATGCAGCTGTTGGAATATTCATTGCGTTCTATCGACACAATAAAAGTTCGTATGTGCTGAATAAGACTGAACTGAACTGACACAGCCTTCAGTTGCCAACAACACATTCAGTTATATTAACGTTGATAGATGAAATGGTAGCCAGTATCAGTCCAGAGATGACAGATAGAAAAGGAAATGTGATACCTGTTATTGGACTAACTAAACAATAATTAATCGCAAGCTTTCAAGACCTTAAAGGTCTCTTCTTCCGGTGAAAGTATTTAAAATGACAGGACAGTACAGTTATTAGGGTCATTATACTCAAATGGAGCTCAGCCTGCTTGTATTCAGCACCCTGTCCTTTTTATGAAGTTGTGGAACTATTGTGTTTTATATGTAGAAATATATAGTAGATGGGCTATTATTTGCCGCAAAGTTCTTAAAACAATAAGTTAATTGCTGTCAAGATATGAGTCTTTAGCCTATTTTTTTAGGTCCTGTATGACTTCACAAGGTTTGTATTTTTGCTCTGTTTTTGTTTTCTTTATGTATATGATATAGCAGCACGTACCACGCACATTCCACTTGCTTTAGGAAGTGCACGTTTAAAACATTGTACAACTTCAGGAGTGGGTAAATCACCTTCTCATGCTAAAAGCAGGGCAACTGACCGCATTTTTTATTCTTTTGCATAGAAACATGTCCAGAAGTCGAGGGATGTATGTCTTAGCAATATACATAGGCATTTTGAATTACTGTTAGTTTTATTTTGTACTGCAAATCAAAAACACAAATATACATAACTAATAAAAACAAAGCCTTAATATCATACTGTTATCATATACACACGTATTGCACATTAACACAAAGCAAATTAAACATCTACTTGCTGAAGTGGTTTTTATTTTCGCCAACAAGGTGCTCACGTGTGGCAGGAATGCACTCACAAGGCAGCGCCCTAGCAGCAAGCCTCCTATGATGAGAATATATTGTTTCAATGCAGTGGGTTTGTGCATTTGAGAAAGGAGAGGAAGACTCATGAAATGAATTGGAGACTGAAGTTGATGAGAAGCAATTACCCTCCACGGTACAAATTAAAATGGTGTGCTGCTTGTTATACGAAAAGTGAGAAAAAGCGGGTTGTGTAGAGGACTTATATTGGACCCTGACGCCCCCGATAAAATGAGAGAGTGGTTGTACAGCATTTATTATTAGTCTATTTGTTTTTCTAATGGTCTCTTGCTATGTTGCGGCCCTGGATATATCGAGGATTTATATTGGACCCCGACACCCGTGATATATCGAGTGAGTGCTGTACCTGTTTTATTAGTTTACAAATGAGTGGCTGTATATCTCTAAATGAGAAGAATTTGTTAACATATTTATACCAGAAAAAGAGTATAGATCTAATAAGAATGCTGATGAAACTTAGGCCCTGTCCACAATGTGCCTTTTAAACCATATTATTTGCCTTTAAACTGGCTTAAAAGTGTTAAATACCTCAGGGTAGTCTTGAGTCCGAGTCTATATTAGATCACATCAAGAAGTGCGGTTTGTCAGAAATGTGGACGGTGTAATACCAAACTACATTGGTATTACACCGTTTTTGTGTATCTTCCAATATCCCCAAATGCTTTCTGATACGTTTTAGCAGGTGGACATTACAAATACAGTACTCAGAACAGACGCCTAAAGGAGTTGAGAACGACTATCAATACTGCTGTACCGTATACAATTTCTGAGACTTGTTGTAAATTGTAAACTTGGTTGCTTTTCTGGAAGTAGAATCCGTCCATAACCAATACATCATCAGCAAGCAGCTGCTAAGTCAAGCGCTGGGAAGCCGAAACGGGAGTTGACCGCTTAGAGCCTGGAGGAAGGGCTGCCCTCAGCCACGGATTTACTGAGGTTTCCCCCTAAAAAAATTAAAAAATATGTGAGTAGGGTTTTTTTCCTTTCCTGAGTGCTGAGCGGTTCATATTTAGTAGCGCTGCAGGGTGCGTGGTCGGGTTTGAGAGGCTCTGTGCTGAAATGGTGGATCATGGAGCGATGTGATCAAATGCCGAAATCAAGGCACATTGATATCTGGAGTGAAAAAATCGGTCAAAGAGAACTTCAAAACTAAACACACACATTATGATAAAGTGTATCTTGTGTTTTTAAGAAACAAAACCATAACGTTCATGATAAGAAGTGTATGTTTTCCGTGGGCACAGACTCTATATTTGCCGGGTTGTAAACATAAATATAGTGCATGGTGGGATAATGTCAAGCCTAACTAAACATGGATAGTGCTTTAATATGGACGCTTTGAGCTCGATAAATTAAAACGTTTTTATGTATGGTTCTTGAGATTGGTTAAGTAGTGTGGACAGGGCCTTAGTGGCAGTAAAGATTTGAGAACCAAAGGATCGGAATAAAGCCTGAGCAGAGAACTATGAATTGTTTACAAACAAAAGGCACTGTTTCAGCAGGACAGTAGTACTAGAATTGAAATAGTATTGAAAGTTTAAGGTGTAAATTGTACAAATGTAAATCACCAGGCCACGGATGTTAGTTCAGCACCTCGTTCAAATGAAGTAAGAGTCAGTTTTCAAAAAGCAATACACTTGACCTTCTTGGAATGGTCAAGTTACATATAGTATCTGGAATGCAACTTTGGCAAAGACAGAACAAATGGCCTTGAAAGTGAAATTCTGAGCAAGCTGATTACGCATATTATCAGTGACTTCCTCAAAAGCTTAGGAAAGGGGAAGTTTCCTTTCCCACCCTTACTGCTGCTAGCCAGAAGTGGTTACAGAAGGAGAATATGGGAATCCCAGTGTCATCTTTGAAAATTAAGTAAATCCTCGTGAAAGATAAAGACATTCCCAGAGTTTGTTTTTAAGATATAAAAATACAAAGATATTACACAACATCTCAAAAGTAGTCAAAAACTACTTTTTGTGAAATGGGACACTTATCAAAAGAATGTTTGTGTATCATTTCCAGTGGACTTACTGTAGTCCTACTGCAGTTGTTGTTGTGATGTTCACTATATTAATAAGGCATTATAGAGCAACTGGACTTAATATTTGAAAAACAAATAATAAGAACTATGTGGACAGGTATAAATAATGTCTTCAATATGTATTCAATTAAAAGAGGATTTGATTGGTATTTATAAAACCCTAAGTGGTAGAAATAGTTTACTGTTTAAGTGTTATGACAGAGAGTTTGACCACAGGGCACAAATGGAAGTGGATAGTTACAATGATTCCACAATGGAAGGCTGGAAGAACATTGTTTACAAGTAATTAAAGCACGGTATTGTGTAACGAGTAAAACACAGGTATCGTTAAAAAAAAACATGACACTGCCATAGGGCTCATGGTATGCTAACAAGAGACTCCATCCCTTATGTTCCTACTTTTATTTTGACACACTTTCAACTGGTATTGTTCAACCAAGTTTAACCGAGAATAGATTTAGTCCTTAGTTCTACAGTTTATGCAATAGTCCCCCCACAATGTTTATTTTTAAACAGAGCACTGTAGAAATAGCCTTGTACTCATTTTTCAACACTTACAATTTATATAAATAGCTATTGTGTTGGAATACTGCATGACTGTACAATGTCAGCATTTTGAGGGTTAAAGTACCTGTGATATCTTTCTGATAACAGTTCTAATACAGAGACCACTCATGATCTTACGGTGGAGCGTTCTGCTTAGAAACCTTTTTCACAGTGTTTACACATAGAAATAATGGTCTTCCTTAGTTTTGGATGATTAATTTAATGCATTTTTTTCTTACCTGAGACTTACATTTAGCTGCTCCAGTTAGGTGTTTGAAGCGCTAAATTTGACATGTGAGATGGCTAACTGAAACACTAATGTAAAAAAATGTTGTTTAATTGCCATCTGGACTACTGTATAAGATGATATTTTTGTTTAGCTAACACATGTTCAATGTATTTTTTATTACATTTCTAATTAGTTTTTTGTGCTGAGTAAAGGATTTTGCTTTTATTTTGAATCAGAGTGAGTATTAAACTTTAGAACTGTCTCGTGATTAGATTTTGTTTAAAAAGATTGCAGAGTAACATCAAGTAACCTTGAGCATGGATAAACTGATATTCAACATTATCATTTTTATCCACATGTCCTTGAAGAGGGATGAGTCAGACTGAGATGAGATTTAGAGGACATTGCATAAAGTATACACAAAACTGTAAATATATCTCATTCTTATTTGAGAAAAAAAAAACAAATAAGCTACAGTGCCTCAAAATTAAAGGACCTGCACTGAATGCACAAATACAATTGTTCCAGGCTCCAATAACTGTTATCAGACCTAAACATATGAACTAGTGCTACAAAAAGACATATTCATCTTAGTCATTTTCCAGTTTTTGCATCTGTTACCATCACAATGCAATAGCAGTGCCAGAATAAAATGAAATAAACAACCAAGTACAACTTCACCAGATTCAGTATATAAGCACTGTACAAACTTGCACACAACAGGGCCTCTGATGATACTTGGCTATTCTATAAACAGCAGGCTTTCTTTCTGTTTTTATTTTTTCTCAAAGGTAGTCAGATTTTGTAAGAGAATAAGTATTCATTCAATGGTATCATGGCATGCCCTACCTGTAAGAATGAGTTTTAAAATGCTGGACAGCACGTATTAAAAAAAAAAAAAAAAAAAAAAACAGGACAGCTTGCCCTTCTGGGCAACCTCTAATGGACGTTTCAGTGTTGCACAGTCATTAAACCAGGAGTACTTTAATCACTCACACCTCCCAGGCTAGGAAATCTCTTTTGTGTGTCCAAGGACAGCTTTTTAAACTAAAATAATTGACCCAAAAGCTACTTTGTTTAAAACTTATTGTGAAAGTCAACCCAAATAAACAGTTTTCCAGTTCACTAGGCCCTACTCATGTAAACACATGTATAGTAGAATGGTAATGTAAGTCATACATAAATCCATCCTCTGCTGTCCACACCATGGATCCTAAGAATCTTGATTTATTTTCCTTCTAACAGCTAGTGCTATTTTTACAGTAAATGGAGCTGCCAGCATTTTTTTTCCCCACAGATTGGATATATACCTGTTTACATTGGGAATGCACGGAACTGTGATTCCTAAATGAAGATAATGTTCACATAAACATTGTTAGCAAGCTAGAAGGAAACTCATAATTCGATCCTGTGTTGAAGGCAGGAAGAAATCTAAGAAAACACTTCCAAACATAAAACAGTCCCAAGATTCAAAAAAGAGAAGGGGGGGCACTCAGAAAAAAAACCTGTTAGATGTGTTTAGTTTACATGCCCTGAGAACTGTTGCCGTACCAGAGTTACCTAATTGTCGTCTGCTGCTGATTTTAGTTCAGAACAGAACAACCTATTCCTAAAAGCAATTATTCCTTATATTACTAAAAATTAGTTATTGCTGATATCGGGTGATGTTCACAAGGGACTGGATTTAGTTAGCTTTTGCTGCAGTGCAAAGTTTGCTCCACTTTTTTTTCTAAAGCTATTCAGAAACAACTTGAGATGCAAGAAAAAGCCCACTAAAAAAACATGACAGGTTTTATTTTGATTTGGATCCTTTCTACTGCAGAAGCATACAAAACAAAAAATGACTTTACCCTTTTAAGAATTCTGTCAAACGTGCTAGAGTATTTTCAGTAAATCGAGTGTTATTTACTTTTTTTGGAATGTCCCGAGAGTTTCCCTCATGTTTTCCTTCTAAGTAACAGAGCCCATGCTCGCTATCACTTGCTTTTAGAAACAAAACTGAATCTGGCAATCCAGTGGTGTGTATAGAAGACTGATAGAAATCTTTTCCACATCAATTAAAATATTGTGTTGTGGGAGATTCCCGCAGTGAACAGACTGCAGATCGCTTTGAATAAAACTGGAATACTGAAACCTGCTGCAAGCTTGAAAGGGGTATGTGATTCAGGACTGCCGTTGTTTATGAAATTGTGTTTGTAGTTAAATCAGCGGGCGAGTAAAATCGCAGAGGTTAATTTGCTATGTGTGGGAAAATTAAACAAATAAGTATATAACCAACCAAATAGGGAACCTGGGAGTGAGGGGTAAACCTGAAGGCATGTGGCTTTGAGATTTAATATAAAAGTAACCACACAGACTCATGAGAGACTTTTAAAAAAAAAAAAAAAAAGCAAAAAAAAAGTTTAATTGTTGAACACTATTTCTGGTGGGGAAACCGGAAATTCCACCCTCTTCTCAGCCAGTTCTTGATCGGACATCTCTGACTTTTTGGAGCGGTTCCACCCAAAGTTTCCTGATACTTACCTGTGGGCAAACCATTTGGATCTGAAATGAAAGGAATAAAGAGGGAATTGAAAAAGAAAAAAACAAGAAAAGAACTGAATGTTTGTTGCTCACGTGGCGCGACTGAGACTCCACACAACTTATAAAACATCCATACTGCCCCTGTTGTTGAACAGGGGAAATACTTGCTTACAGACTCAAGCTGTGTTTCTTTGTTTCTCTGTTAGAGATGGACAAAGAAGAAAGTCAGTTAGACCCGAAAAAGGGCTAGGCATATTATTTTGATTTGTTTGTTTATATTGTGTAAATAATAAACTTACCGGGACCATACTGTCCTCTCTTCTGGACCTTCGTTTTTTTTGGACACACCCACTTACCTATCTGTCATATATATATATATATATATATATATATATATATATATATATATATATATATATATATATATATATATATATATATATATTTATGTGTGTGTGTGTGAATAGTTTAAATCAATGACTAGCTTTTATGTGCCAAAACAAGACAGCTGGTCTAGTAACTTCCAAACAAAAACTAGGCACTTGTATTAATAGGAATTAAAACAATTTACAGTAAAAATGGGATTCAATTAGTACTAAGGATACTTGGTTTTAATTTATTTAACAAACAAAAAGAGAAGTTGTGGCAAAGTGGTTTGTAGTGCTCCGGTGTATAGGTGAGTTGAGGTGCTCCAGCAAAGGACAAACACAAAGTCTACCGGTCAGGTTTCTTTTAATGCTCTTTTTAAACCGGGTTTCAAATAATAAAGCTGGCTCTACCCATCAATGGGTATTGCCAGTGAAAACTGGACCCAAAATAATAAAGCTGTTTCTACCCAGCAATGGGTATTACCAGCTACAAAACAAAGGGGTTGCAGTCCCGAAATAATAAACACAAAAACACATCTCCAAACTGGGTGCTCTGGTGCAGGTGCGGTGCTCTGAGTGCTGGTGCTCATGTGCGTTCAGGTCCGGGCTTCTTGCTGCAGCTCCAGCTTCGTATCAGCCGTCTGGCAAAACAAACACAATGCTCCTCAATGAACCCACACTTCATTCAAGATTCCGTCCTTGTCTCCTCCCATTAACCACAACAAAGGAGCCGATTACGGCGTCACGTCCCCCTAAAGTACCCTAAGCCCCGCCCCCTCCGATAGCTAGTTCAATCACGTCTCCTCCAATTCATGACTGAAACTTCGCTCACCGTACTAGGGCGATGACTCCAGATACCGTAACGCCGCCCTCTTCCTGAATGGCCGGCTCCCGATTGTCCCCAGGATGAACTGCCCAACCATTCAGTAGGAAGCCCGCAGCTCCTGTTGTACAGTGTCCTGACTGGTCGAGAGGGAGATTTTTGATTCGGATTCATTCGCTCTCCTTCACAGAAGTACAAAAAAGCGAATTCAGATGCCACAATGGATTATAATTACAGAACATGATATGATGAACGCAGCAGGTTTTAAATGTAATAGTACATTATTCAGCCTAGGTGTTATTGATAATCAACGAAACCATGCCAGTTTGAAGATGCTCTGGTTAATTTGTTAATTTGAGAGTCTCACTCTCAACATATGCTTGAGTGGTCAAAAGTTCACTCCACATCATAAAACCACCACACATTGTAGCCACAGTTTGGTCTCAAAAGGACAGGCAATCTTTTTTATAGGTATGAAGACTAAAGTGCTCCATGACCCTCTGGGAGTTTGCTCCCTCCAGTTTAAAGCATACTCATGGGAGAATGTACATTGATTGTGTTTGTCTGTCTATAGTATAAGTATTTCACAGTAAACTACCATACAAATTAAGAATAAACATTATTCTAATAAATTGTGTTTTAAAAGCGTTACAGGTGTTGGTATACCTATTGGTACTTCAAATAAATGCTTCCATGTGTTTAATTTCCATAATTTCCTTTGTGTTAAACACTTAACAGCAATTTCAGGAATGTCAAGCAAATCACTATGGCACAGATTAAGCCACATCATGATGTACCAGATCCTGTATATTATTAGAAATATTTGGAATAATTTATAATAAAATGTTCACTTCCCACAACTTTCAGTTTGGCAGCATGAATGAGGATTGTAAGGCAAGGTCTTTTGTGTTAAAGTACGTGCCGAGGATCAAGTGGCAGGTCGGTTTTGTTCTTGTTTTGTTGGGATTTTGTTTGGTGTAGGCTCTTGGATACGGAAAGAAGCCCTTCCTTTCTGGCTGGGCAGTGCTTATTGTACAACAAGGGTAAACAAGACAGCTGTTTCCTGTCAAAAATGTGTATACTTGTGCAGCATTTTATGAGGACCTAACATAACCCCTTAAAAGTATGTTAAGCTAAAATACCTCTGTATTTGATTTCTGAAAGTAATAGGTAATTTTTATCTTTAGGAAAAATAGTAGAATCACAGGCTTCAAGAAGACAAATGAGTTGGTATGTGCAAAGGTTGCTGGGAGATTCACAAGGAGTTAAAATACCAGCAGTCTTTGAAACGTCCAATATCTTTAGCTTTAGTTTACCGTCTGAGTCATCGTGACATCCATCCTAATTGCCACAGTTTTTGAAACTGAGAACACAGCTCACTGATGTTTTCTCAGAAGGCAGTGATTTAATAGTGTGATAAACCCAGGACACGGATGCAAAGATAAATAGATGCTACTGATTTCTGGGTCCTTACATTTTAACAAAAAATATATACTTTTTCATTTTTTTTTTTTTTTTTAATCCTATACGCAGAAACTGTGCTGGAAGAAATGTTCATGTCTTTTTTACATGTGCAATGAGGCAGTCTTTAGCACCCAGGTGTTTGGGCTGAAAGGCAAATAACATCAAAGAAAGTATGTCACTGCATCTCCTGGAAATCGGGTCAATTCTGACAAGGACAACTTCTGCAATCAATTACATTCCTAGCTTTGCCACAGATATCAGCCAATTATTCAAGAGGAATGGTCACTCATAGAAATCACTGCAACACAGAGTGCTGGCTTCTGAAACAGGAAACCTGCAGGGATGCATGATTAGAAAGCAGCATTAGCAATAAATCCTTTATACCATTGGCAGAGGTCGTCCACCTGTAAATATTTATATGCAGGACAATTATTCTGGTGTGCTGGTTTTGTATTTTATATTTACAAAAACATATTTAATTGTCCATATGTGGACAATCAAACAAATCCCTTACCTAGTCCTATTCTTGATGGTGTGCTAGTGATCTCTCCAGGCTCCTGTTATGTACTGTCTCTTCAGATTTTGGGCATAATATTTAGAGCAGTGGACGTCAGGGACGATAAAGAGGTGAGCAATTGCGGGATCTCTGCTCTGCCTTTTCCCAGAAAGCGCATTTGAGACTGCGGTGAAAAGCACAGTCTTAAATCATCCCATTTTGTCAGGGCAGCTGCCCTGAACCTGCGTAGTGTTGGCAGCACAGTTACAGCATCTAACAGCTTCTAGACCATCTCAAAATGTTCTTTTCATTTAACACTTTGAGCACGTTATAGAACTTACTGTATGTAGCATTATAGCATAACAAATTGAGTAGTTTCACTAATGGAAAATAAATAAAAATGTGGCTCAAATTCCACCTCTGCCACTGACTGACTCACTTTGTGACCCTGAGCAAGTCACTTAACCTCCTTGTGCTCCATCCTGTGGAAGAGATGTTAAATCAATGTCCTATTGTAAGTGACTCTCTATATATTGCACAGTTCATAGCCTACCTCTGTAAAGCGCTTTGTGTGGCCCATTATGAAAGGCGCTATATAAAAATAAAGATTACTTTATTATTATACATACATTCATGCAAACAAACACATTTAAACCAGTGTAGGGAAGTTCAGCAAGCTGTAATATCAAAAGCATGTATGGCAACATTTTGAAATGTGTTGCACTAGGACACTACATGAAGAAAATACCAGTAGTTACTCAAAGTGAGTTAGGGGTGCCACTAGTGCACCTGACAGGCCTCTAAGGCCTCTTACCTGTTGTATTGTGCTTCAAGTATTTTTTAATCTGCAATGAGTCAGTAGGCTGTAGCCAAATCAGAAGATGTGTTAAAGTTTAGGCTGGATAGTTAAAAGGTCTATTATGTTAGTTTCATTTCTGTGATGTTACTGTAATCTAAATTCTACTTAATTACAGGTCACTTATTATAAGCACTACTGCAACTCAAAAGTAATTGAAACAAGTTAACCTGTGTGTAGTAATACCATGTAGTAATATAACATGATATCCAACCTAAGTGCAAACATTAGCTTACTTTTTCTGCAAATAAAAACTATTTACCACTTACCTTTATACTGTTTGGAAAACATCAATGTAGCTGTACAATACCTTAACTGTAAACAATAGTCACAGGGTTTAAAGAGCTGACATCTATTAAAAAGAACCACACAGAATGGCAATATCAGGAGATATGGCACCTTGGTATTAAGCTCTCAGCTTAATATAACACATAGAGGTCAATTCAATAAACATATAACCTTATTGTATGAGCCACAGCTTGACTTTATTGGTACATTTTACAGAACTGATAAACTCTAAAAAATTCTAATGGTTTCACCAGTGCTGTAAACGGGCAAATGTGGGGCAACGTTTGACCAAATTGAGCACTTGGATATTGAAAAAAAAAAAAAAAACACCAAATGCAGCACCTCAAGTTATTTGTTAAATACCTTTGTTTGAAAGGATTATCAATCAATTAAACTGGAAAACCAGTTTATCTTTTTTCCACCCCAATGGCCCATTCCCATCTCCTCAAAAGTCTTCTCCCTTCCTTTGCTGTTACGTCTTTATTTACCAGATTAACTGTGATAATGCTCAGAAAGACTGGACAGTCTTGTTTTCAGGAAGGGCCCAGGCTAAGTGCCAATATAATTACATCTTAGAGACAATGGGCTATATTCACGAAACATTAAGTCGCACTCATTTAAAGCCTTTATACACTAATGTAATCACTAGCCTGGAACTAGAGTAGGCAAGTGTATTACTCTTTGGGTTACTTTTTTTATACACGGTACATGTTCATGAACCATATACATGATTCTCAAACTTTAGACCATAGTCATGTGTCTGCCTGTAATCCTGTTATTTTGCAGCACACCTTAAACCTTTCTGTACCGTCCCAGGGGCTCCTGACCATTTAGAATCGCCAAATAGTAGCAGAACAGTTCTGTTTTTGGCAGGTAACATTCCTATATACCTCTGTGAGCTATACCAATAGACAGCCTCCTTGTTGGACATGCAGAGAGGAAACGCTATTTAGCTAGTAAATAAACCCCATTGTTGCCATGTGGGCGTGTTGTCCAGGTGGTCTTCAGAGGAGCTGGTGGGAATGAAGAATCAGGAGGCGGTGCCCATTGTTTGTAAACCATCCCAGCAGGGAGGTGAAAGGTTAGCCATATAACTGAGTTTAATGCTAAGCTCTTCTTGAGAAGAAAGCTTCTTAGTGGTGACTTTGTTTAGCCACCTGTGTTCAGTGCTAAGACCTGCTGCTGTGTGTTGGAATGCAGTGTTTGCTGCCTACTGCCACCGTGGGACTGTTTTAGTGTTAAATAAAAACACTAAAATGTAACTTAATAAAAGGAGCAGCCCTTTCTTTTTCTCTAGCTTTCCTTGGGCCTGTCCTGGATAGTAAAAATGTTTAGATACACTGCGCCCTGGAAAGTACTTTGCCTATCCATGGAGCGGGGATTTAGGGTAAGACTGGTTTTATCTTTACACAACTTCCTCTATTTAAAATATTGTTCTCCAGCTCTCCTTCAATCTACCTATTAGAAAGTATATCTGTTATCTACCCGTTCACAGAATTGTTTGCAGAATTCTCCAATTCTCAGTGCTTTTAAAAAACCACAAATCTTATAGGTCTCTTCTGCTTGCTCACTTTCTAAGGATTTATGTATCATATCTCCGGCCATGGATTGAGAAGTACGTTTACTAAGCAGGCATGTCTAAAATATACACTTGGTTTAGCTGTAGCGTCAAACAAACTGCTCAGTGTGTTTGGATTGCTTAAAAAAAAAAAAGTGCAGTCCAAGCTTGAAGGCAGCAAAATCCAAATTTGTTTCACAAACATGAAGGGATTCTATTTCTGTCTCAATATCATGCATCTTCAATGACCTACTTTT
Source organism: Polyodon spathula (assembly GCF_017654505.1). Classification (NCBI taxonomy): domain Eukaryota; kingdom Metazoa; phylum Chordata; class Actinopteri; order Acipenseriformes; family Polyodontidae; genus Polyodon; species Polyodon spathula. The sequence goes on from NC_054534.1 coordinate 15,938,309, forward strand.
AAACAAAAAATGTGTTATAATACGGACATAAATAAGTGGAATTTAAAGGTTAACATTTTTTAGTAAAAAGGGAAAAAAAGTTTTGGATACAAATTTCTATTCAGTTTAAGTACATTTGTTCTTACTTAAATCATAGAATTAATATTCCGTTGGCTCATAATTTCAACACTTCATACATCCAACAACAGGGGATTTTTATTTCTATTTCTCTTTACATAGTTTCTCTTATGCTTCATAATATTTCATTGGCCAGGATTTTATTGATTAACAGCAGTGCTGATAAAAGAGAAATGTGTATGTTTTATTGGACTTAAATTAAGATGAAGCAAAGTAGTTATGTTAAGAATGTGTATACTAAAAAGGTAACATAACAATCCAGGACTCTAATTACTTTACTGTCAGAAAAAAGAACTGTCAGAAAATGGATAGGAAACGTTCGTTTCTGTTAGTATAACTTAAGGTTTCACAATATAGCGTTTGATGGTAATTGGTAATTAATTTGATATATTTTATTGAGCTGTGTGTCTGTGCTTTTAGCCTGTGGATTCATTCTTGCATGATGCAGAGAAAAGAGAGCAACAGTTCAAGTTCAATCATTTTTAATAACCAAATGCCGACTCGATTACAAATCTTGAAGCAGCCTGTTAAAAAAATAAACTGGCATAAAAGGACATCTGGCTTCTTACATACCTTTATACATACAGATAAACATTCATTCACGTTTGCTTTTTCCTCGTGTAATTGAAGCAGATTTGTTTGTAAATGATCACATTGGATTTTTGAGAATGGTTGGATAATTGTAAGCACTTAATTAGATGCAGGTAGATAATACATAAATATCTACTGAGAATACCAAATCAGGAGTAAATTAATCCATTTGAAAAGTTACAAATACTTTTGTCATAATCTCATTCTGAAAGTTTTGCCAGATATCTGGTATTGCACTGTAAAGAAAGCCTTGCACTTCTTTGGTTCTTTCAGATGATCTCCTTCTTTCATGTATTGACTCACATGCTTTTACAACCAGTTTTCATCCAGAAGACACTGTTAAGGTGAATGACCTAGGAAATGTAATATGAATGCACTTCCTGTAAGTAAGACAAGCAAACATAGTATATTTAAAAAAAAAAAAACACAAGGGTAGTAATATACCATATTTTAAAGTGAAAATATTCTATGTTTGCTATAGCATGTTTCTTTGAAAATTGCACATTTGGTATAGTGAACAAAAGGGCATGACAGGTAAGATTAAGCGACAAGAAATCTGTACACATTTCAAAAATACCTACTAGTCCTTTACCGATGGCAGTTGCCTTCCAAATATAGATGTGACAGATTCTGCTCTGTTTCCTTGATCCCAAAGGAGTTCAAAATTAGGTTAACCCAGAAGGGACGAGCAGCTTGCAAGACAAAACTGGCAGCTATACCAAGTGTGGACTGCACTTGGACCATCAGTTTACTGGCTCCGTGAAACACAGCCTTGAGCTTTTTACTTAGCATACTGTGTCATTAAAATGAACTTGCTCATAAATTGTGCGCTTAGTTGTTTGAGAGAAGAATTACAAAGTTATGCATTATCACAATATAAATAGAAGCAGGCTTTCTATTTAAAGTCATTAGCATTTTAGAATTGACAGTGGCACCCTGCTTTGTTTTACAACTGATAAGAAGCACAATAAGAAAGACGAACGTGACCCGTCCCCGTCTCCCATCCCCGATCCCCGTTCGCAGTTACGGTAGCCCAGTTACTGTGAGTCACATCTGAAACCATAACACATGTCATAGCCTATTTTACCAATGTGAAATAACCCCCTTTTATTACTGTTTATCAAAGAAAGCTAATAAAATAAACACACTAAGTGTGGGCCAATACCTTTAGGGTAGTGTACTAAATTTGTTCAGTCCTTGATAAATTCACATATTCAGTGTGCTGAACTGTGTAACACTATAGGTAGAATTGACCTCATAACCCTTATTAGCAATATTAATAACCTGGCCAGCCACCTAGATGGCTGCACTGCCACATTTTTTACCTGGCTAATGCACCCTGCCATGATCTCTTTAAGCCTACATAATCCCGCCTTCATCGAGGAAAAAGGACACTGCTCTAAATGGCTCATAAGCCCCTTTAGTAGTCTTCTGGTTCTGTAAGTAGCAGGAGTTATCACTGGAGTAGAAAGTGTATTGACAAACATCTATTCCATGTTTTCAAATTAACATGAGTGGTCAATGGTGGTCTTTCTGACTGCACTATATACTGACTTCTCTATTACATATTTTACTTAACAATGACATTAGTTTAGATTGTGAACAAAGCCCAGGAAAGCACTTTGAAGAATGCCCTGCAGGTGATGAGGATGTGATTATAGATAGTATTTTTGTTGGCACCAGACATTGCTAATTCATTACAGCATTATTGGGTTATTCTCCAACATAACACCCTGAGGGCACAGTAAAGGCTGTGGGAAATTATTATCCATTTGTTCTGGTGCATTATGATATTAAATAGAAAGCATGTCTTTTAGGTCTATTATATCGTGCTGTCAAAATACAAAGTTGTTTTGCGGCAATTATTTTTGCTGTAAGTCATGTTTGCAGCCTTCCTCTATTTATTTATTTTTTGATAAATATTTCATCAATTTTACCCCCATTTTCTAGCCATTTTGAATTGCCCATTTCGTTATCAAGCCATCCTGTTTTGTGCCCAATGAACCTAGGGACTTGACCAGTACGGATTGAGTAAAACTCTCCACAGCTGATTTCCTAGCACAAATGGTAAGGGCAGTGCTCCACAGTCAAGACCCCATGACTCAAGTTGCACTTCAAGTGGCAATGCTTTTACAAAGGGATTCATTGAAGTCTGAGTTCCGTTGTTCTAAAATGTCACAATTGGAGGAACATGACTGTTTAAAATACAAGGATAATGATATACTGTACTTGTAGATTCAGGCCAAATCTTCTCTGCTGTTAGTGGTAAGAAACCCCTAATAAAACAGGCATGTGTCAATTTTTGACTGCTCTTCAAATTCTATCAACACTTGAGCTTTGGGTTGCCAGTGGCAACCAGGTGACAAGATAATGCTTCATGAATGATTTTGAATAATGTTGAAGGACTGAGGCATTACTTTTCTTTGAAGTTGGAATTTGGCCAGGGCAACACAGGATAATCCCCTTGGTCTATTTTGACATCTGGTGTAAAGGTTTTCAGTATCCACAAAACAGACAGAGGGTCCTCAATATTTGCACAGGACAACATTTGAAACCCTGGTATTTTTATCTGTTGTGTACATGAAGTTTCCCCTTTAATACATATTTTACACTGTTAAGATTTTGTGGTGGCCGATTGTGGTCGTATATTTTGTTTATTACCACAGGCAGACCTGGGTCTGATATATCTTTTGTTGCTACATCTCACTGTAAAAACATTGGAATACGCTTCTCTAAAGAAACCCTGCACAATCTCCATTTACTGCTGTCAAACTCTCTAACACCTCCACCCACACATCACAACTTAATGGGACTGTGTGGAGGCAAAACAAATCCAACGCTTAAGCAAAGTTTGGCATCCAGACCATCCTGTACTTGCAAATTCCAAATTCCGATTCTTTGCTTGTAGTCTTTCTGTTAAGGTATGCCTAGAAAATGTGTTTACTGCAGATTTGTCATGATTAATTTGACTAATAAACCATTCTGAGGATGATAAACAAAGAAACAAATGTGCCAGTACTCTGCAGACAAATGACTGCTAGTATTAGATTTGATGGATGGTTATGGAATTCTCACAGAAAGCTTGTGTAATCTATTCTGCATCCAACACAACATGCCATTTATTTCTATCAATATACAGTATTAGCATGTTTCATTACACCTGAGGTAAAATCATATACAGGCAACAGCAAGTAATGCAGAGTATACAAACACAGGATTGATTGCACATTTGATCTGAAGAAAATATAATTCTTCAAAAAGACATTTCAATTACAGTTATTTTTCATACTAAAACATATAATTGATTAATACATGCTTGGTCAGAGCTGTATTCTACTACCAAAAGCAACAAATGAGAATGTGCATGAGAATTATTCATAAACTTAAAAATGAAAAGATGCAAAAACTTCAACTTTTCACAACAATTTAGTCTCCCTTGTTTGTCTGACAAATTATATAGTTTTTTTTGTTTGTTTGTTTATAAATATTATGAGCCTTTCAGTTTTAACTGTGGTTATTTTTTACTCTCATCTGCAAAAGCTTCATTCACAGGCATCTTTAACCTGTATCATGTAGCAAAATGGAATGTATCCAGTTTCAATAGGCTCTGGAGCTTGAACAGGGATCAATCATCTGAACTGTAATCTACACAGGCCTGCCAAGTTTCATGTTGATTGGTTACACTGTGTGTGAACAGCAGAAGTTTAAAGTTTTGGGAGGAAAAACAACAATAATATATACAGTATTTAATTTTTTTTTAGAAAAGCAACTTTACAATAACAGCTTGGAAGCTTGCTAACTTTTCTTTCAGTCAACTTCAGGCTGTTGTCTTGGCAAAATAAAGACACAGGGTTTGTTAAAAGGAAAGACAATATTGCTTTACTAAGAAAAATAATTAAGAAAACAATCAGTAAAATACCATCATAGTTTGGCTGCCATTATTATAGCAATAACACCTTGCAGAGAGGGAATTACCTGAATATGGATTATTTTTTTCAGTACTGATCCAAAATGAAGGTAATGTGGGAGATTTCTAGGACTACCAGGGAATATAGTCCGATTGTAATTTTATTTTGTACTGTAAAGTGCTAGGTTATTCGTTAATGGCCGCAACCAAAAGAACATTTTTGTCAAAAAGTAAGATTTAGTATTTAAAAAGATTATATTGCGGTCGGCAAATGCGAAAGACAGAGTGGGATTACATATTTAGAGATATTAAAAAGGAAAGAAGAATGTGTTTTATGTCTGTTGCATGGTTTCTAATTACAGAAGTATTTTAACAATTTTAATTAGCTGTCAGTATCATGCTGGAGAAGTTCACAGCTAACACCTTGCACAGGGTTGCTGATTAGTTTAAGCCATGGTTTAATAACAAGTTTCACGCAAAGGTGTGTAAGCCAATCAGGAGATATACGAAATCCCAAAGGTGACAATTTGTTTTTTCCAAAGCTTTGCTGCAGCTCCCAGCCAGTGTGTAATTACTCAAGGTGAAACACACACAGCAGGATTACACCAAAACCAACTGTTAAAATGTAAGCACAGCATAGTTTGAATAGTGCTCCCCATTGCTTTTTTAGCCTGCCACTGTTGTTTTAGGGAGCCAGTTGGTAGCTGCTTGGTTGTCAGCAGTTGCCTGCATGCCCAATTTCCCTTTGTGTTCTAATTGAGTGTAGGTCACATAGAGACCCGCAGCCTCTGGCTACCCAGCACTGTTTAGCAAAAGGCGTTCAAAAGCACTGGAGTAAAATAAATGTTTAGAATCAAGTAAATAACAATCACATGGAGAAAACTTTGACCATGATCTCCTATGAAACTACAAACCTAAAATAAGAAGCATGCTGGAGCTGTTAGTTTATGGTAGTCAGCAGCACATTTTTCGAGATTTACGATTATACTGTAAATACAGTATAATCGTAAATCTCGAAAAACTACTCACTTCTAAATCTTTTGTAGTCATTTGTGTATTACTTTAGTATAAATACATGTTAATTTGGATTCATATGTTGCTTTCTTCTGACTTTATGTGAACGAAAAGACACACATTTGCCCGTTTTCCCATTGGAAATAGTAATATTTTGAAATATCACTGTCCTGGTCACGAAAGCAAAGTTTGTGGGGAATAATAGCCATTTTCTATACTTTTGAGGCATAAGCAATTAGGAAATAACACTTACTACCCAGGAACAAAAAAACAAAAAAAAACGTTACACCGTGTAATTTTACTATGATTCTCTGCTGCTTTTGATAATCACTTCAGTTCTTTTTAGGGACCCTTATGTTCTAAACGTGTCTGTTTTTTTGTACATGTGTCTCTCTGTCACACTCTGTGGTGAACACATGAACAGTCTTGATTCTGCACCAATCTTGACCAAACTACTGTATATAATTTTAGCCTCCTATAGACATTCCAGCCGGCATTTGGCTAAACTCTGATAAAATCTGATTTTATACAAATATATATATATTTTTTTTTATCTTTCAGGTACTGTGCAATTATTATGTGATTATGAGAGCCCTCTATATCTGACAAACATTTTGCATTTTCAAATATTCTTTTGTGGATACTGAAATGTTCTTTCTTTTTTAACTTCAGTTTAGCTTCTTGACTTTGTGGAATATGTTTTATTGTATAGTACTATTTTTTTTTATCAAAACACTGATGAAGGCACTGGCTGAAAAGTTTGTCTAAGTGACTTAGTTTCCAATAAGTTTTACCATGTATAGTACAGTAAAATAAGGAGGGAGCCCTACACTACAAACTGTAATTAATTATTTGCTGCAGTAGTTAATTGTCCTATTAGTTGACGATGCCTGTTGTATAAATTTGCACTTTGTCATATCGTCAGCCTTTCAGGTGCAGTGAATAAATAGAAAAGCAAATATTACTGGAGGGTGGAAGGAGTGCCAAGATTAAAAATCAAGAGAAAAAGCACTAAATTGCAGCATTATAGATTTTGCTCTGCAATAATACAAATGTACAACATGGGTAGTGAAAATAAGGGGTTTCTCTCCAATTTACCAATATATTTCAGGAGATTAAAACAATTCTAATCTCTCTAGTGCATGCATGTCTCCTTACTGCTTGTAAACTTTTGGCAGGGTTACGTGGGGCAGTGAGAGGGGATCATGTGGTTAGTTTGTGATTTGTTTCTGTCAGAAGGATGTTTAACCTCTGTTCAATATCACATAGCAATTAGTGATATCTGTTTGGAGAAAAGGTAGCCATGCTAAAGCTTTGGTTTCAGTGAAGCAACTTTTTGCCAATGCTCTCTCCTGGTAAAGCAGTAGATGGCATGTCCCCATTTCTCACTGGAGCAATTTGAACAAATGATTAGGCACTGGGAGATATGACATGAGAGCTAAACAATTTGTGGTCTTGCCTTGTTTGGTGAAGCAATTCTGGCTTAGATTTGTGTACTGAGTCGGCACAAGATCATTTCTGAGTCAATCAGCACCTAGTTTATTTAGTTATGCATTAAAAGTACTGTTCATTGTTACAGTATCTCCGTTGTTATTGCCATTGTCTTAAACATTTTGCCATCAAAGTTTTTAAAAGTCTGACTCTAAATCAATGAAACCTGACACATTTGCCCATGCTTAGCTTAATGTGCACGGCTAAGCATTTACAGGAAACATTTAACACAGATAGCATTTCATCTTTCATGGAACTGAAACACTATATATTCATTTGTTCTACCTATGCTACAGTATCTCAATACTTGGTTTATACTGTGGAGCTTTTGGCATTACAATGGCTTATTGAAAATGATATTAGCTCATGCACCAGTTAAAGATGACAAGCTATTTATGACCCCTGTTATTTATTTGCCTGAGCAATAGGATCTGCTAAAAAGTCTGCTGGGAAAGAAAATGAAATTGGTGACACATACAGATGGACAGTTTTGGGGAAATTAGTCAAGAAGTGATAGTAGTCATCCTTTGGATGAAACATACTGTAAAATCAAGGTCCCATTGTAAGTGACTCTGCAGCAGTTGTGATGCATCATTCACCCCAAGTCTCTGTAAGTTGCTTTGGATAAAAGCATCTGCTAAATGACAAAGTTGTGTAATATAAAGTAATTTAATTTAAAATATGTCCAGTCAGTGTATTGTAGTTAACGTTTGGAAAGGGAGATGTTGGGTTCAGTCAAAGACCAATGTTGACTCAAGAGACAGATATGCTTACCCACATTACTCTTACTTAAATTTCAGTTTTACATTAGAAAAATTACATAAATTAGGGGAAATTAGTTAAAATAGAGAGCTATTATTATAACCAAGGGTGGTTATTATTATTATTATTATTATTATTATTATTATTATTATTATTATTATTATTATTATTATTATTATTTTTCAAACAAAAACCTTGACAGTTGAAAGATTGCTGTTAAAATAGTTTTCATCATAAACATTTTGGCTTCAGAAAACCTGTCTACATTTTGTGCAGATGGAGTGCATACTGTACTGTGTGCTTATCTTTTTATTCCGCATTTTAAGTCTCTGTGGTAACTGTTGGACAGATCTACTGTGATTCTTAGACTTGCAGGGCGTGTTTACAAAACAAGAACTTTATCGTTGAATCTGGTGGAGCAGCCTGACATTTTAGTAAAAATAAAACCACAGTAAACATCAGGAAATTGTTATTGGTTGGAGGAACACAAAGTAATTCAGTGATCTAGAACTCATTAATTAGCGGTACACACTCTTAGTTCCATGGCCTGATGCAAATCAATGTGGAATTTTATGAGCCTCAAAGGCCTTTTGAACTGAACTGGAAATCATGGTGTCTCTTGTTTGTCACACTGAAAGGAGTAAAGCTCCCTAAAACTGTAACACATACTTAAACTCTGATGTCTAGCTACTACACGCTGCTGTTGTCCCTTTTGTTTTGTCTCAGGGAACCGTTATAGTGACATAATGCTTTGAGTTGTCCAAGCTGAAGTGAAAGGAGGGGATGCTGGAGAAGGGGTGGGGTGTAAAAGGGGGCCTTTGTGTGAATGGGCTGGAAGGAGGGAAGCTCTTCCTTCACCAGCCCCCAAACCTATGACATCATTGCCTGCAAAAAGGCAGGGAAGGAATTTGACTTGAGGAACCAAAGAGAGGAGGCATTGTAGAAATAAAAGGCACTCTACAGTGGAGCTTGAAAACAACAATACTGGGTAAGCCTGGTTCACTGTTTCACAATCAGTTAAAAAGTCGTGTGTTGTTTAGAAAGTGATATCTGTTGTAGTTATGCCTTAAATCGTAAATGATGCTTCTTCTCTTTACCTTAAAAAGAAAAAGAACTAGATTTCTAAACAATTCTATTGTAAATCAGCATAGCTTTTAGTAATCTTATATTTGGTATTTAATACATGTGGTTAACATACAGTATATCAAATTGCAATGTACTGAATGGAGTGCTGTAACTTTCTGATTGCTGCACTTCGGGTATCTTAATTTGCCTGCATAAACCAGAGATGCTAAAGTCAGCCTCTCAAATGAATGCAAGGTTTCAAGAGGCTTGATGAATAGGACTGGTGAATGTATGGTTTATATGTCCTAGAACTAAAGGCAAACATAAAGAATGAAGGTAATCGTAAAGTAAAGACACAGACATATATACGAGAGTGTGTGTTTAAATGCTTGCAGGGATAACTTATTAGTCAACTGGATTCAATTTCGCTGATTAATGAACTCATTAATTTTTGTATCCATAAGTGAACTAAGTGGTATTGACCCCAAAACCATAATTCCTGTAGTATGTATGGATTATATAAACATAAATATATATATATATATATATATATATATATATATATATATATATATATATATATATATATATATATATATATATATATCATTGTCATTGTCATTTTTAGTCTGTGACTCAGCAGTTTAAACAGTCTTTTCTTCACAAAACTATAAAATTTAGTACTTATAACTATAGCTTTAACAAGAAAAGGACAGTATTACTAAAGCTAATCAAAAAGGTGACAGTTGAATTAAATGGGCACTTTTGTATTACCTATTTATAACTAGCTTACTATTTACAAAAACAGTATCAGTTTGAAGTCATCAACTGATATCATAGAGACAGGGTTAAAATAAAATTACTATTGACAATACTTTGTTTTTTCTTGAAAGATCCTACTGTATATTTGTATACTTTTTTTATACATTAAGAAGTCGTGTATACAAACTGGGGTAAAAGTATAAGACAATTGGTAGTTTTAATACAGAATGTATGATTGAGAGATTACAGCACTGTGTATTTAAAACATTTGCTAGCATCATAGTAAGCAATTTTTTTTTTTTATTTCCTTAAAATAAATCGTTACCCAAAAGATTAGAAGAGTTGAAGCAACATTAATGTAAACAAAGTTGTCTTTGTCCATGCTATTTTAGTATTCCCAATGGAGATGTGAGCATGTGAAGTTATGGCTGAGCATATAATTTGAAACATTCTTTTGTTACTCGCTCTTTCTGACTCGCATTTAGCACTACATAATGACTCAGTCAATGTCTGGTTATCACAACCGATTATTAAAAGCAGCTGAATTCACCGGAGGAAGTTAAATCTGTCAAGCCACTTACAAATCCATAGTGCTGAACACATTCTGAATTTTAACAAAAATGACAGACTGGGACCGTTGTAGAGCACATTTTAAAATGGATGGCTTGTGTTCCTGTTAGGGAATTGAATTAGGGTAGTCATTCAGAAACCCTGCCAGACTGACATCTCTCAGTATCTGAAAGAGTTAACCCCGTGGCACCTAAATAGCTTCCAGATGTAGGGTGAAAGCTTTTTAATGAAGTGATTTCACAATGCAGAGCTGTGACTTTTCAATGGCATGCAGTGTTCTTTTTCAGAGAGAAAGACACGGCTAGACTACTGTTGCAGTCAACAACAATTTAAAAATATAATTAATATAATATAATTAAATCCCCATCCCTCAGCAACAGACTCACACAGCAGGTCATATGCTACCACCTCAAGACAGCCAAGGCATGCAGGGAATGTGAAAGCAACCTGCCTGATGGCCTTTTATATAAAACTGTTGAAACTTAACATTGGTTTAATTTAATATGCAGTTTTAGAAAAGAAAAAAAATGAATTCCTGGAATGTCCTCATTTATTTGAACGGAAACCTCTGTCTGACCCGCCTTGATGGGAAAAGGATTTGGCGTTTTTGGGGGTGAGGGTCAACATATGCCTTAAAATGCCAAATTCAGTGGGATAAATTCACTATGTTTGATTGAGGAATCTGGAGTCTGTTACTTACTAAAATGTATTTCAATAGGCCAAATACTGTATGTTGTCCTTTTCTTTTAAGTTTCAGCAATGGACTCAATAAACCCAGTATGAAATTATTCAGTAATATCTGTAGAATTTGTGATGAAACTGGGTTTAGACATTTTTCTTTTGAGGTTCTCAGGTGTTGATGTGTTGATGAAGATAGTAAACAGCACATTTCTCAACCTGACCCCTTTTTTATTGCACCTCAGAACTTAAGATTGAGATTTTAAAGTCACAGAAGTTCTCAAAATCAAGCTTGTGGTGACCTACAGTAATTAAGCATCATTTACTGCTTATTACACCAATAATGATGATTTCTTGGGAACCATTCTCCTAAGTTTGATTACACGTATCTAGGGCATTTGTTACAAGAAGTTGTTGAACATACTCTCCATGGAGATTACACCACAGGACAAAATGATTCAGTGTTATTTACAGAAATGCTTTGCGGGTGGTTTCACTCTGCTAGTCCCCATATTTGGAGCACTGAAAATAGAAGTGTGTGTACTGTACCGCCCTCTAAATATATATATATATATATATATATATATATATATATATATATATATATATATATATATATATATATATACACAGAACATTCAAACTGAGATTCAACACCAGTGGAGGCCTGCTTGTAACCAGTTTACAGAAGGACACAATCATAAACCAAGGGGTCATGTGACTTGCTGATGGTTTACAGTCAGTGAATAGTGATTTGAACCCACTACCTCCAGTACCACAGAGACTTCCTCATGAACCTCATGTTTAAATTATACTGTAATATATAACTATACTACAGTAGCACTATTGTTTCAGTAACACAGTGTTATCAGTGCAGTGAAATGTGTTGGGCTTTCTTTTTACAACATGGATGTAGTAAAGCATTCTAAACTGCAGCATGGTAGCCTGAGTGTTAGAAGTAATGAGATAACAAGTAGCTGGTGAGTCAATGTTTATCTTTAACGTGATGCTTTGTATATAAATGTTCTACACGCAGTAAAGGCTACATAGTTTCACTACAAATCACTACACAATACCATTAGCTTAGCGGGTATTTTATACAATAGAGAACTCTCACTCAACACAGCAGTATATTGTATATAAAAAAACAATGAAGGCAGCTTGAATGTACTTTTAAATACTGTAATAATGTTTAGCAAAGGAGATCAGGTTTTATTTTAGCATACCCTTTTATTAGTTTATCAAAAGGGAACAGATATAAACTAATCATTAACTCAAAATGAACAATGTTTGTCAATGTGTTAGTAAGCTAGTTCTTAATACACCAAAAAAAAAAAAAAGCCCCTTAAAATAGTGTCACAGAATCACTTTTTAGAGTTAATACCCTGCTTTGGTAACAGCTTTGCATATTACTTGATACCTAGTTCCTGTCTTAATACAGCTTAGCACATCAGCATTAGTAAAAAAAAAAAATAAAAAAAACATATTTGAAAGTACACTCTACCCATCAGGATAATGCAGTCTTTAGTCAGCTAATTTCAAGGGGTAAGAAACACATTCTGCTTGTAAAAGCATGAAAGGTGTTAGATTGACAGCTCTGAAGACTAAATAGCTTTGTTTATCAAATGAGCAGGTTCAGTATGTGCAGGCAATCTGTTAACTATTCCAGGGTGCCTCTTGCCACTACTGTATGTCTCCCTGCTCTGCCCTGGAGGGACCACCCTCAAATGGCCTCTCTATCAGACTGCCAATAAATGTGCCACTATGAGGTTTTGATTTCAATGTTTACTGGGAATAGGCCCTTAATTCCACTGGAGAGAAACTTAATTTAATCCTGTTGCCATTGGGATACAGTATAATTAATCTACAGTAAAGTCCATTAATCTGTTCGTCATCCAACTATATTTTGACACAATATATAAACTATATATATTTTTTAATGCAGTACAGAAATAGATAAGATGATCTAAGGATGAAAGCCAGTTGCAGGATTAAATAATGTAAGTAGATATAACTGTGCGTGGAAATATGTCAAGTATTCCTCTGTATTGAGGATAAGTATGAGGTAAAAAAAAAGTGGCAGGATGTATTACAGGGTGAGCTCTTTGTACTACCCAATATGGTTTGAACAATAATCTGATTTTACATAACTAGTGCATTGGCAATTGGTTAAGCATTCTGTTACACTTGCCTCCCCAAAAATACCAATCAATTGGTAACTGCTTTTGGTCGATATGTTTATGCACATTATTATTTTTTGTACAGTAAGAAAGTATTTTTGTAAGAAAGTCTGGAGGTAACATGTCTGAGTCATTGTGTAACAGGGAACAGAAGCAAGTGAGAAAGTTTTGTCTTCCCCAATATTACCCCAGATAGGTACTCTGAAAACCAACAAGTTATTTATCTGCACAGACTGTCATCATTTTTTTTTCCCCTATGCAACAAATATTATATAAAATAAAAACTAAAATAAGGGCCTTGATTATCATTAGTGTGCTCGTATAAATTATGTTTGTAGAAATGTGGCCAAATTTTTCTTAAATGTTTAATATACCTTTTTGTGAGCCTCATGTTTCTTTAAAGAGGAGCCTGACAGTTCATAACCTAGCTCTTCCCCGCTGTGTTCATAATGCATTCAACCTCTACAGGATGTAAAACTCATGAACTGGTCTAGTGAGAATAAAGTTTAGATCAAATTATGTATATATTGTTATTGTGCTTGTAAGAATTATGTGGGATTTAGTAATATATAAATGGTGGTATTTTTAATAATTTAAAATATTTTTCGCAGCAAGAGGTGATCAGAAATAAGTGAACAACTTGATTAAGTATTTTGAAAACTGCATACCACAGCAGTATTCACAAATCCACAAAGCGAGACTGTATTCCCTTTGACTATTAGTTTTGTCTCATCTTTCGACTTTCAGACACCTGTCTTCATGTCCTTCATAAAGGAAAAATAAGTTTTCCTTCACTCATCACTCATGGAATTGTCACATTAAAGGATTCCTAGAGGTCAATCAATAAATCAGCATTATTATAAATCGATCCAAAGAGCTTTACAAGGATAAAACATTGATAAATAGTAAAAGTAGCAATAAGCAATACAAGTGAACAACACAATAAAAAATAAGAACAATAACATTTGGCACTGTTCTTTACAACACCATTTCATATAATTTTTTATTTGGAAATATCCTCTTATCCAATGTGATGTGGTGATACTGTAATGATATGTTCAGAAAATTGACATGTACCACAAAATAACATATCCCCCATATATAACTGCCATGGACAGCTGTTAAACAGCAAGTAGATGTAATGGCTATCAGGATTGATATCCAGTGATTTTTTTAAACCATTGATTGGGGGTGAGGGTTGGTTTTAGTGCTGTGCAATCCTGAGTAGTGGAAATGATTCAAGAGGCCTGTGGAAGACTGGTTTCTGTTGAAATCCTCTGTCAAATGACAACAGCTCATTCTGCCAATTGATTGGTATTTTTCAATGAAATAACAATATTGTCTACATTTGTGTGTGTGTGTGTGTGTTACACTTGTTATTTTAGGTAAATATGTTGTGCATTGTATTTACTAACTAATTATAAAGTATTACAAGTATTTCTTTTGGAGACAACTGAATTATTGACTTGTGCTGCAGATAAACTATAGCCCAGTGAATGGTAGGAGAAGATGCAACATGCATTATTGATTGGTGGATGTGAATCAAAGGAAACAAATGGTATTTTAAATATTGTGTCAGTAACCACTTATCTAACAATGGCTAAGTCTTTAACCATGTTGAACCCATGAAATATTATCTTTTATCTTCACCACCCGTATTGCCTGGAAAAGCACTAATGGTATTAGCTTTAAAGAAGTGTAACTCATTCATAGTGAGGGAGTTTGTTGGTCCATTGAGGATTACCTGGTCTGGAAGAGTAAATCCTGCATGCTTCTGTGCTACAGAGCATTTCTAAGGTGTTTCATGTCATCTTCTAAATGTTGTACCAACAGTTTGTCAGTTACTGTATATGATCCTCCAATCACATGACAGTTTACAGTGGTAATAGGTGGTAAAGGTATAGTAAAAAGCAGTACAAGCATGATAACAAGCTTGATGAATTTACAGATACTGTCATGAAAATGTCTGGTACTAGAATTTTGCTGTGTGAGTTCAGTTACTTTAGTCAGAGCAGACTCACTTAAAGTATGAAACAGACATGCTGCTGTTGTATTTTATTATAAAATGTATTTTAAAGTTATTTTATTGAAGAAAAAAATGCCTTTTTTACCATGCATCTCGTTGATGTATTCAAATGCTTTAGAATGCTTTCACCCTGCTTTACTACGTTTGCCTTTAAAAGAAAATTAGATCAATCAGAAACCGTACACCAAGCTGTCACCTATGGTATGTGGACACTTGAAAAAAGTAAAGTAATGTCTGTACATTGGGTCACGGGTCACTTATATTGTAAAGGCTCGGGTGCTGGTGTGTGAATGAAGTGTCATTGACATGGGGAATGATTGCAGAGGCAAAACCGCAATTCAGTTAGGCCAGTTTCCGATGGTAAATCGTGGTGTTATCTGATACAGGGTCTTGAGAAGATTAATGTGCAGTTTCCCTTCAGAGAACCTTATCCAAATTAGAGCTGGGGGTCTGAACAAATGACAGATTAAACACATTTAATCAACAATAGGCCTTCTTAGCTGCAGATATTACACACACACACACACACACACAGAAAAGATTCTGATAGAAGTACCATCACGCCTGTGCTCTCTATGTACAAACCACTGGAAATAAGCAGTGACTTGTCAGAGACCAGCTATGGAAATAAGAATATCATCTCAGAATGCCCTATTTAACATCTCGTTTGAACTTTGATTCCTAATACCGAACACATATAAATGCACAATATGAACTATGAAGTAAAAACACACAATAAAAATATAAAAAACGTTTGTGAACTATTTAGCTAAAATCTTAGTGCCATTCTCTTTGTTTTTAACAAAATAAAACAACGTATTCATCTGATTAATCCTCCTACAGTCTGAAATATATATATATATTAGGCACCCAATGCAAGATTACTCTGAAGGGAGGGCAAAGTTTGCCAAAAAAAATAAATTCTGAATCAATAAATCTAGCATGAATGTATTTATTGATCTATCTGTGCCAGGAAAAAGTCCAGCTGATAAAACAGTACCATGCGATGCACAAGCACGTATGATACTCCATTTAAAACAAATGTACACCTTGTTGGGAATAGGAGAGTTTTAGTTATTGTTTTTAGTTTTAGTTCTGATGTATTCATTTTCCAAAAGGGAATTTCTATTCACTCAAAGAAAACTGAAAAAGAAAAATGATTTGGTATTGTCTGGTAAGGTACCAGCACTAAAACTTTAGTGACAGCAGCATTTGGCGACTTTTGTAATCAGCTTTGCACATTCCTATTTTCTGAATTGTATTAAGAACAGTCTATATAAATATACATATGGCCTGATTACATGTACTTGTTATTATCATTTTAAAAAATATGAAATGTCCTTGCTTCTGCATTTTAACTTAAACACAATGCTCTGCTCTATGATGCTTGGGGTAGATTGTTGTTGAAGCAAAAAGCAAAACCAAAAAAAGACAGGAGGGGCATTGTTTTTCTGAAAGGATCTGTTGACAACACTTGTTTTTAAAGTGATAATAAACATCTTCTTAGGTTAAAAAGTGTTTTGATGACAATACATTACTGCAATAAATGCCTCTCAAAGAGCTGAAAAAGATTGGAAAAGTTTAATTAATTGAAAGGGTCTTAAAAGCAAAACATTCCTTAAAGCTTTGTTGTTCTTATGTCCCAATGTAAAAATCAGGATCATTGAGACCTTTTTTTAAAGAATACAGTCAGTAATTTTTAGGGTTTTTTGTTTTGTTTTGTGTTTGTTTGCTTGTTTGTTTGTTTTTAAAGGTGAAAAATAATTTTACAAAACTAGAACCAAATTAACCTAGCAGTTAATAAACAAGCTCAAGTTGTTTTTTTCACCTTGTTAAATTGAAAGGAAGTTTTATATTTAAAACACATATATATTTTAATATGGTTCTAAAATAAGACCTTGAGTTTTTAGATAGTATAAATAAATGTCAACATAAAAGGAGAAAATCCCTTACTGTATTTAAATAAACATATGAGGGTTTGCCAGTAAACATGAGTGCATTGAACAGCATGTATCAAAGTGACTTTAACTAAAATCACCAATGTATTATTATATGTACATATATGGGCCTGAATAAAAAAACAAGTTTTTTTATCACTTTGTTGTTAACATCCTGTTAATAATGTTTAACGTTGTCAATAAAAGAGCAAGGAAGAGGCTGGGATATAATTAAGATATTTGGAAATCAATATTTGTATTGGTTGAGTAAAAGTTCTAAAAAGGATGCTAAACTGTTTCTAAATTTAATTCATGGAAATTGTTGTAAGCAAGAGCTGCTACTCCACAGCTCCCTAACACTGGAAAACAGCCATTTATATTGGTTACAGGGAGGATTGTCAGACCATAGATGTGGGTCACCTACCTTGCAATCTGGCATCAACAACTGTGGCAGAGAGAGACTTTAAGATGTGACGTCTGCTAGTTATTCAAAAGTGTAAAGATATTTAGAGGCTTTCTAGTGCTGCTGTAATTAGCACAGACTAGCTGGCTAACCAGTGTGGTGATTATGACAACATAATAATATACAGTATATGATTTGTATCCTTTCTCAAAGCCTTTTTGAATTATAATTGTATGTATACACAGGTATGCGTAGTATACTGTATATTATTTGTTTATTCACAGATATAAGGATATTGACATAGCTTGAGATTTTGGTTAAAGAAGATCCATTTAAGTTGTTAGCAAACAATCAATCCTAACTTGTACGAACACCCTTCTTTCATTGAGCTTTGTACAGTAAAACAATTATCCCTATATTGTTAGCATTTACATTTCTAACACAAATGTTATATTTTCTTCTTTTAGAAATCTTCCTCCAAAAGCCCAGAGGATGACAATAAATTAAAGGAGAAAGGCTTAAAGAGTGTCAGTTTCCTGGATTCAGTTAACATAATCTCTGGAAGCAAACACAAAATGGAATTTGAAGCCCCTTTTTCAGAATCCCGGTCAGAGAACCATCATGGCTGTTTTCCTACCAATGGTCAAAACGGCTTGAAAACCAGACATGAGTCACTGGACAGTGATGTCGCCAAGGAGATCCAATATTTGGATGAGGTCCTGGAGGCCAACTGCTATGACTCGGCTGCAGAGAACCCTTTTAACGGAACATCCTCTCCAGAACCAAATTCAATCACAGTCGATAACTCTGGACCATCAGTCTACGTTTCAGGTGAATCTTCATCTACCAATGAAGTAATAGTGGTAGGCAGGAAGCAGACAGAAGCTACTTTTATAGAGAACCAGGATACCAACCAAGTGAGACCCAACAGTCACAATTTAATTGAGGAGTCTTATTCCTACATGCTTCAAAGGGTATCTGATGAGCCAACCTTAACAACTATCAAGAAAGAGGCCAAGTTTGAGCTGCGGGCTTTCCAGGAGGACAAGCCATCTAAGCTCTTTGATAGTAGTTTAGAGAAGGCAAACGTTCGAATAAAAAAGATTCGTCCTGCAGAGGAGGTAGCAGAACTAGAACGGGAGCGGAGAGAGCTTATCAGGAGCCAGGCTGTAAAGAAGAATCCGGGTATTGCCACAAAATGGTGGAACCCACCCCAAGAGAAGGCAGTAGAGGAACAGCTAGAGCCTGACCAGCTGGAGTCACATAAAAAGTATGAAGAACGCAAGCAGAAAAAACCTCAAGTAGTAAGTGTGCCACCAACGTCACCCAAGCAGACATCGGCCCCCTTTGTGCCACCAGAGCCCATGAACATCAACAAGGAAGCCATAGTGACAGAACAGATTGACTTCTCAGCAGCCAGGAGGCAGTTTTTAATGATGGAGCCCACTAAGCAGCCTAGCGCTTCAAGGAGAACTGTGGCTCCCAAACTGTATTCAGCCAAGCCATTTTCCAAAGCAACCCAGTCGGCCCAAATGGAGAGGCCAGTGAGCTTAATAACAGTGACAGGGACTGTTTCTAGCCAAGGCCAGGCTACGCAGGACAATGAAGTGACCACAATCAAAGCTGAGAAAATATATTATGTACCAGATGATCAAGATGAAGATGAAAAGGAATCGCCAAATGTTTCACCAAGTATAGCAGGTAATGGATTGAAAGAGGAGCAAGTTACCAAAACATGGGAAGACGACAGAGATTTCAAATGCGCCAGAGCAGTGATGACTATTCTGAAAGAGGAGGATTATGATATGTCATATCCATATCCGCGGTCAGATAATGTCTCCTACCATCCAGAAGAGCTTGACTCTGGCTTGGATGACCTATCTCTCAGATCACAGGACACCACAGTGTTAGAAACTTTGTCCAATGATTTCAGCATGGATAACGTGAGCGATAGTGGTGCTTCAAATGAGACAATGAATGCCTTCCTGGAGAACTCAATGGGAGATTTCTCTTTGCCATCTACTCCACAAGCCATGACTCCGGTTGACTGCAAAATGGAAGAGGGGGCCAAATCATCAAGTGAGCATAGCATCTCCCCCCTCCAGTCCACCTACCAAGGTGCCCTGCTGACAGAGGAACAGCTGGAGTATCATGCAGGGATTCTGGTACAAAATGTAATTCAGCAAGCCATTGCTCAGCAGAGCGATGGAAGGGACATTAAAACTCAGCAAGCCCTGGAACAGCAGCCTTGCAGCCCCACTAAACATGTGAAAGAAGTTGAGCAGCAACCCACCCCTGAAGAAGAAGCCTCCAAGTTTGAGCCACACCAGGTGTCGTCTCCAGTGCAGGAAAATAAGGACATTAAGCCAGAGATCTCAGTTGAGAGACTAGACCTTGGGAACAGCTTCCAGCACCCCCTGGTGGTACCTTCCAGTCAGCCTACCTCAACAGATGACAGACAGGCGTTCAGCTACTTCAGTAAGTACTCCGAGGCAGCTGAGTTGAGGAGCACAGCTGAGGCAGTGAGAATGCATGAGCCAGAGGTCACCGCTGGGCCTTTCAAGGTACGCTCTAGGAAGCAAAGAACTCTCTCCATGATCGAGGAGGAGATCCGCGCGGCCCAGGAACGAGAATATGAGCTGAAGAAACAGCGTCAAAGTCTCAGCACTGCACCAAGCCCCACCAAGAAGAGTGGACAGGGTTTACCCACCAAAACAGTGTTCACTGGGAAGACAGCTCCAGGTAAGCCTTACATTGCAGTTAACTTCAAATATTTTTTTATTGTAACCTTGCCATTTTTTGTTTGCAGTCCATCTTTTTTTTGGTGTGTTCAGGTAGTTTCCTTAATTCAGGAACTGCTCTTCCATTATAGACATCTGTAACCCAGCCTAGATCAACTGAAGTGTCTATATGGAAAATATGGACAGTAAAAAACCTAAAAACTTAATTTGAAGCTACTTACTTTTAACCTTATAAATAATAAGATTGCAGTTTTCAGATTTGGCCATCCATATAATATAGTATAATTTTTCTGGATGCATGTATGTACAATATTTCCAATACAGTGATGTTATGCTTATTATGTGTTACCAGTTATTTTGCATCAGTCACTTTATTGTCAGAGTTATTGCAACCTCTGGTGGACAGTTAGCATACTCCAACAAACAGAATAATGATATAGAGTGATGCATACTCTCCTGACTATATATTTCATAATTACTAAGCTATCAGAAATATAGCCTTGTAATAAATAAATAAACTAATAAATAAATAACAGATGGATTTGTTATTTTATTTTAATATGCTCTTAGCCAAGCTACTTTCATGTACTATTCATTTGTTTGACAGGAGTGTTGGTTTGCTGTTTGCAGTAATATTTAAACCTATGTAGAAATTCAGTCTCTGCAGTTGGATATTTTATTATGATAGAGTGATTTTTGATTGTTGGTCAGTTCAGGCTGTTGGCATCCTGATAAGCAAGTGTCTACAGCTACGGCCAAAAGTTTAACATCACTCTATAGAATTAATTACTTTTGCTTCATGAAGTCGAATGAAACCTGTTGAATAATGTTAAGTTAACATACTGAATTACAGACTGCTTTGTAGTTTTCCATATACTTAACAAAATGACTGATAGAAATTTAAAAATGTGAAATTTCAGAATCTAACATGGAATACTGTACTACTCGTATGGCTTGCAGTAGACTTTTGCAATGTCATTTTGTAGTTTCTTTGATTAGATGATGTTAAATAAAATAGTAATGATTGACAGTATACTGCATAAGGAATACATTATGGTAGTTCACGTTCTGTATAAAATGAGTTCCGCAGTGAGAATTATGTCACAGCTGGTCAAAAACCTGTTAAACTGGGTCCCATAATATGCTGTTTTTATTCTTTTTTTGTGACTTGTTTGTCAGTTGGTAAAAAGATTGTTAAGTGTTTCAAGGCTCCAGAGGTACAAGTACTCTGCTCTGGATACATAAAGTTTGTACCACTCTAGCACCTCCAACCTCTTTTACAAGATGTCACTTTTGTTGTTGTGCTTTTGTTTTCTTTTTAACAACAAATATTCTCTGGCTCCTGGTGTGGGGATAGTCCAGTCTGCTGTTTAAAAAGGCTCTGAGAACTTTAAGAAAATCAGTATGAATTGAATTGGATGTGAATGGTGATAGGGAGCCAGTGGAGGGAGTGGAACAATGGTATAGCATGGGAGAAAAGAGGAAGCGAAAAGGCAAGGCAGGTAGCAGAGTTTTACATGAGCTGGTGTGGATAGATAGCAGAGGTAGGGAGCTGGCCAGGAGGGAGTTGCGTGGAGTAGTTGGTGAGGAAGGGGTGAATTCTACCTATGTTGCTGAGGAAGAAGCGACATGAGCGTGCCAGAGGAGAGATGTGCTGAGAGTAGGAAAGGGAGGGGTCGAGGGTGACTCCAAGGTTCTTGGTGGATGAGGAAGGAGAGAGGGTGGTGGATTCAAAAGGAATAGAAATAGAGAGATCAGAGGTGGGGGAGGAAGAGGGGGAAAGAGGTCTGATTGATAATTACATTTTTGACATTTTATGATATTTAAATCTTTATTAGACTTTCTTAGCCTCTTTTGTGCTGTCGTTAATACATAGGATCCCCCCCCCATACCCTAGCGAATTGAGAACGGAGGCTCCTCAGGTTCACAAAAAGGAAACAATACTGTCATTCTGATTTACTGCTTTCTCACTCAATTAAAACTCATCTTTGAATGTCACACTCTCGACCTGGAGTCATCACGCTCCAATTGCTCATTCATGCTCATACCATAATACTAGTTGAATTCTACCAATTGTTAAATACATTTTTCAGTGGCATAATATGTTTTTAAAGTTGTTAAAAAATAGTGTGCTTTTATACCAAGAAAAAAGAAAGCTAGTACCAACTATTTGTTATACCTTACAATTTTTGCAGGGCATGAAAGAGGTTTCATTTAATATGGATGCTGGATGTGGCCTAATCTTCAGGTCTACTTTTTGTTGCAGGCAAGATTGAGAAGATTCGCCCTGCTCCTCCTGCTTTCCCCTCTGCTGAAGGCCCACTCCCATCCCCGCTGCCTGACTTAGGAGGTGAGGATTCTGAGGGCAACCAGAGATCCAAAAACTACATGCAGACCCTCATGGAAGACTTTGAAACACACAAAACTAAACGACGGGAAAAGATTGACGAAACAAGTGTAAGTACATTAATTAAAACATACCGTTCCTATATTTGACCTATTAAATTGTCCATCATGCTAGGGGTCTCTTTTATTATGATTTGTTAATGCAGCTTTTTTGCCAATAAAGCAAGATGGTCTAATATAGTCAAATACAACCAGGCACCTCAACTCCAGGGAAATATATATTGATTTAGACTGGTATAGCACATACTAACTTTGAAAATGGTTTTGAATCAATTAAAGTTTGTTCAAACGGGGTCAATACCAATTATCAAGATTTACCAACTCCCCTTGCCACCCAATCTTCTTCTTAATCCTTTCTCTGCTGCTTTTACATTTGCAATAACAAGCGTAAACACTTGTAATGAAGTATAGCACTGTAGCCATGGTGGGGAGACCATGGCATTAGACCCCAGACCAGCTACATTTTGATTAAATCATAGCCAGCTCCTCATGGATGATCTGACTTTTGGACAAAAAAAAAAACCTGTCTGATTGTCATAGAAAATAAAGCAACATTGAAATTGGTCTTATAAGCACATACAGTGGGTAGAGCTTTCCAATTTGGACCTACCCTTTTAATTATTACACAAGTCATACAATTTCTGAAAGAAAAAACTGGTGGTCAATTTAAGGACCCTAAAGGACCCTTTTATAAAAAAAGTTCAATCAATAGTTTTAGGAAACTTATTCAGAAAGACAAATCTTTTGCTTAGCTCCTTTATCAAATTCTTATAGGTTTTACATAGAATGTATGATTGTGTATTTTTTAACATATCGATGATTTAATAGCGTTATATTTGTTTTGTTTCTCTTAGACAATGTGCCTTTTGCCTTTACTGAACTTTGGTTTAAAAAAAGGACCCAATGTGTTTTCCTTAGTATAAACACTGGGGCTGCATTACATTGTATAACACACAATATAGAATAAGCAGGGTTTTATATCAAGGCAGTAGTTTATGCAGCGTGAAGTGCACTGCGTTGTGGTGTTCTCATTTTCTACATCTGTGTTGTTTGTTGAATGAAAAAGTACATAATGCAGCATCTCCTTTAAAAGCCTTTCAGCCTCACTCAATTTGAGCATGCTCTCCATCCTTTGTGATAAAATCTTGTATTTATAATATAGAAAATGTGCTGTTTATAATTATCAGCCAGCGCTGCTCTAAAGATGAACGTTTGCCTCTTTGTAATAGCATTATTTATAATACAATAACTGTTTTGTTTGTTTACTGAAACAATCTGCCCTTTATTTGTTGTTAGTGACTACTGAGTGGAATATGATGTTTTAATTGATTTTTACAAACTGGGGCATACCAAACTCATTGTTGATACACGGGTGGTGAATTATTACCTGTCACAACTCAGAGAACTGTGGCAGAAAAGTTTTAACTACAACTTGTGCACTCTAATCCAGCTCATTCAGTGGGAATGTCCCAATTGCAGTGAACATTCAAAAATGCTTAGTGAGCTGAAGTAAATTCTCAACACTTTCATTTCTGAGCTACTGAAACCCTGCACTGCTGAAGTTAAGTTTGCAAGGTCTACAGCTCCTGCGACTCAGACTATTAGGAGAGTGTTTTTGCCCTTAGTTTTGAAATATCCTATGCAGATAACAGTTATCTGTCAGTCAGTTCTAGACTTGTCAGTGCAATAAAAATTAAGCCTGTGACTGCTTGGTCCTTTGAATAAATTCTAATCAAGTTCTGTAATTATTGCTTTCAGCTAATGGATGTTGGGAAATTGAATTCGTCTTGATGGCTCTATGTAAGCTGTAGCATGACAGGAGTTGAAGGCATGGGCGCTAACAAAAGTCAAGGTTCATTACCACACAGCAGAGCCTTCATTGAGAGAGACTATCGCTATTAGAAAACAAATTGTTCTCATTATTTTCTTAAAAACAACATATTAAAACCCAGATTTACCTTGAACTTGTAATGATTGGTCAGGTACCCTTCCACTGAGAAAAGATTGCGGAAAATAGTCCAGAAATTCTAATAAAAAAAAAAAAAAAACAAGAATGACATACATATTAAGAGAGAAAATGACTTTATTAAACAATTAACCTGTTAGTTGTCAGTGGGGCGGGCTTCTAGTTTATCTGTCAGGTACAGTAACTAAGTGGAGCTATATTACTGAACTGTCCGTGTCTCAGTTTGTTGTTGATGAAAGATGCTCAGCTGCAGGCCAGCTGACAGATCATGGACCGTGGACAGTTACAGGACTGGTTGCCCCAGTGGTTGCACTATATTGATTGTCTAGTTTTGAGGCACAGGACTGAAGATGCCAATATCAGAAAACACCATCTTGTGGCCACTTATTGGCCCCTTTTCTAAAGGTAAAGAAACTACTCCCCATTTTGGGTAGGGTTGAGGCATATTGATGACACCTGAGAAAGGGTGTGGCAAGGAAATAAGAGAAAGCACAATAAGTGTTTTATGGAAACTTAGGAAACATATATAACTAAATTGATGCTGAGCTAAGAATTGAAACTGTCCAATATGAGATTCAAGGATAATATTATCATGCTTACGCACTCAGTAAAAAAACAGCAACCTGGGAATTTCCCTTTAATTCAAGACAGGACAACAATTACTTTCTCAAAATGGAAGGTGGGGGGAGAGAGCTATCAATTCAATTCACAAAACAAGTCGTCAACAAGTTTCCAAAGTTGAAATGAATAAATAAAACATTTGGGAAGAAGAAAATTACTTAGTGAAAGACTCAATTTGCAATAGAGACTGCACGTATTAATGTTGTTCTGTACACACCTTCATGTGTCACATTGATTGACTAATGTTGCTTCTTTCCTTTTCATCAGTACGCCCTTTTATTGCTCGCTAATGACGTTACTTCTGAGGTAACTGTTCACTGCTTGCTTTAAGGCTCTTATTTTTGCATGTCTGTCTCAGTTTTTTGCATGCATGTAGTCAAATGGCAGCATTGCCTATATTTGTGTCAGTTCATTGTTTACAAGCAAATTGGGAGTCTAACCTGACTTTTTTTTTTTTTCACGTAAGTAATATTAAATTAATAAATGGTATGTTCTTTGAAGGTACAAGTCTGTAGAGCACCACTCTACAGAGAAACAGTTTATATGTGTGTCATTTACCTGTCTAATGGCATTAGTACAGCAGGATGGCACATTACAAGTCTTCTATTTAAGCATTGTTGTCAGAGGAGAAACATATTGAATTCAGTTTTCTGTGTCAGATTCAGAAAGTGCCTATCATGGCAGGCTTGTTTTCTAGCCTTCTGTTATGTTTGCTGAAATAGTTTTAACCATAGCCATCTCAATACTGCAGTTAATTATACAGTAGCAACTAACCATAGATATTATATGAAAAGGCTAGAAGAAACCCGAAATCATCAACTGTGTTTGAATTTGAGTTAGATTAGCTTAATACTATTTACAGATTAGCTGAAACTGTTAAATTAAATATCCTGTCCTACAGATTTAGTACAGCAGGATGACACAGCTCCAGTCAACATGTTTAAAAGTTCAATTGAGTAACGATCAGCATGAGTTATGAAAATGGCACTGGCATAACAAAGGGAAAGAATATGTATTTTTAAATGTTAGGGACTGCACCTTTATTCCAGGTAATTGTAATTTTTCCAGTGAAACTATTCCGATACCAGCCCCCATCCCGTGGAAGTTACCAGAACATACATGAACTTTGGAACCTAAGGCAGTCAAATTCCAAATAACAAGTCTTTTATTTAAGTATTCGTCAAATTCTATAATAGTTTTTTTTTTTTTTTTTTTTTTTTTTTTTAATTTGTCAAATTCTAGAATAGAATTTAAATCATCTGAACATTTCATGATATTAAATATCATTATTCAAATACTTCTCATTCTTTTTTCCTATTTGGCTGTCTTTTTAATTTTGTAAAAGGATTATAATGTTTTAACATGCTTACCCATTAGATGCAGACAGTGGATCTGTACTTTGAAGACAAGCAAATAAATGAAAAGTACTTTTTTTTCTCTTTAATTTTTGAAAAGTCTTTGCTTTCTATCTGATATAGACATAGATATAAATTTGGACATAGATAACTAACACCATAGATAGTAACCTAGATGGTAATGGGTGAATGTTTCCTAAAATAATCTTTCTTAAACAAAAACACCTCTATGTAATCTTTACAAGGCCTTTAACTTGTCTTTTTTTTAGTTTAATTGGGCACTCCAGGGTTCATAATAGTAATAAAGACCTGTCCCTGCCACTATGAGCATCGAGATAAAACTGCAGGGGGAGGGCTTTATTCCTGAATTACAAGACTCCTCTTACTATTTCCTGGCATGCTATAACCCCAAAACAATTACAATTGTATTGTGCATCAGTATAACAGCAACATTGTTCACTGGGATTATTACACATCCTAGCCACACTATTGTGGTGCAAGTTATTTCCCCAGTGCCAGATTGGCAAATCTATTACAAATTGTTGACACACAGACATGCAGATCATGTAGGAAATGGTGAAAGTAAGTACATACCATTGATATCATCGTTATCTTAGCTGGTACGCATCTCTAAGAAGCCTTCCTTTAGTTCTGTAAAGAGTCTGAGTTTGTTTTGTTTCAGTTTTTGATGTGTCTGTGTTGGGTTCAGAAAATGCCTGTCGGGGGAGGCCTATTTTCTAGCCTTCAGTGCTGGATTGGTCTAATCCGCAAATTGCAGGGGGGTCACAAAGAAAGCTAAAATGTTGGTTTAAATGTTGTAAGTAACTGTAGTGATCTGTCTTCAAATGGACAGAGGTATAACAACCATTAGTTTTCTTATAAAATAGACTTTGAGTTAATTTTATCTGAATACTATTTACAGATTAACTGAAACTATTACCTCTACAGTTATGTTTTTAATTATCAACCCTAATGTATTTTTAACACTCAGTTTTGTTTTGTTTTTTTAATGAAAATCATACATATTTAAATGTTAGTTTACATGAATGGTTTACTATTATAACTGGATGTTTAATAATTATTTTACACACCTCATGTTTGGTGAGAGTGAATTATGTTCACATAATGCTTTCAAATCAACATATTTATATTCAGTGTCTGTGGTTATTCTTATTTCAAACAAGCTAGCTAATAAGCATTGGCATCATAAAACAACCAAAATCTTTCACAGTTTACATTTGGAAGTCATCACCCATCGACCCAGCATTTTTTCAGGTAAAAAAAAAGCACTGCCTGTTTTCCTACATAAATGCAAAACTGTAGAAAGCAAAAAACCTGTAAAGGTAATAGAAAAACACTAATACAACAAATACAATGCTTATATTTATAACTATGTATAAAACAACGCTGGATTATACAAATTCAGCTTGTTTTTATACTAAGCACTGGGACCATAACGGCATACAGTATGGACTATATTAATAAAGATATGTCATATGGATAGTTCAGTTCAGTAGAAGATAGTAAATGGCCTCCCACTGAGAAGGGTATCATTCTGTTCGTGGACACCCATGAGTTCAGACAAACAGTGGAGTAACTTCACCTTCTTGGTTTCCACAGGTTTTGGATGCGACGAGGGTGACACGCAGGAAGAGCTCAATGGCACTGCGATGGGAGGCTGGGATCTATGCCAACCAGGATGAGGAGGAATAACCTTTCCGTCCCACAGACACACATGCACCCCTCCGCACCCCTTGACAATCACAGAGCTGCAGAACCAGGACTGGACAACCTTCACCTAAATATTTATTTTAGCTAGGCTTTCCATTAGAAGAGAACGACTGACTGACCGACAAAGTGGGACTGACTGATGAACTGGGATTGCCGACGCACACGACAAAAAAAGGCTTTCTTGCTTCTCAATAAAAATCACAAGAACCATGCAAAGGACGGGAAACTTGTAACTGCTACAGAGGACACAATTTTGTTTTTCAGGTTTTATTTTTTTTTTAAATTGTATTTCTTCTTGGTTTCTTTTTTTTAGTACTTTTTTAGAAATGCTGGGAAAGTGCAAAGAAAGACTGCAAATAGAAGAGCTGTGTCTGTGTGGATGGGCTCATTTTGTGATTCCTGAAACCTACCCGGCCTATCTCATTCATCCCTACACCAGGATCTGAAGCTCTGTCTAGGGCACAACAGTAACCACAGCAACCATTTTAGACAGTGTTATATTATATTAAGGAGACATTATATTTTGCTGGGAATGTACTAGTGTAAGATAAAAAAAAAAAGCCAGCCTGAGTGATACAAATGCCTGCGATCAGCTTTTTTAAGCTGTTCACGAAGGCTGTCTCTTTAAACAGTCCTAAAACACAGATTTGTAAATGCCATTCAGAGGGCTAATTTGGGCTTACAAACATGGATTCAGGCAGGGACTCATTAATAGTATCCCTTTGGGTTGGTCTGGATACAGTCGCGCATTCATATAGTATGCTATATATAAAATATATACTCATACCACTTCATTAATATCAGCACAAAAAACAAGATCTGCCATAAAAAATATCATAAGTCATGCAACACAAGTTGACCACATTAACTGGGTCAGCTAGGCTATAAACTATATGGCCACAGCCAGCCTCCATCAGTTTATTGTTGAGCAGGTTCAGTTTCAGTGTGTGTATCTGTACATATATACAATTCACCATCTGTCAGTGGTGCTAGCAGAACAAGGGCAACACAGATAAGACAAAGGCAAAGTCAACTTCTTCTTTGAGTTGACTTTACAATTTCAACTCAACTGCTACTTCCTTAAAGAAAATTGGAAGCTACCACAGTAATAATACTAAGTCCATTATATTGCATTGTAATCCATAATTGTATGCAGTAATTTTCAATAGTAGTATAAAATACACTGCCTTAAAAGTATGCCATATCCAAAATAAAGCATTTTATTGTAAAGGTGTACTATGGATGATATTCAAACTCATGCCACTAAATCCACACCATTTTCATGTTAGACGCCTGCTGTTATGAAGGCACCTGTTCCCTCACAATAAACACATTGACATTCTTGATAAAGTACTTTCAGAGGGTGGTCTGTTGTTGTAGGTTGGCAGATTTGTACAAAAACATTTTTCTTTTCTTTTCTTTTTTTTAAAATAGTTTTCCTGCAATTAAGCTGGGTTTTTACTCATAATTTATGCTCCTGTCATTCTAACCATGCTGCTATCATTCTAACTCTGTGGCAAATGCAGAGTCTATAAATATTATATTGAAAAACAACTTATATGCATAATCCTACACATATACACCGGTATTCGTTATATTATATAAGTATACTTTCTGTATCAAATATCAGTATTTATTTGCTTGAACATATGTTATATAGAGCTTGAAGAAAAATAATGATGGTCATTGGATGCAATTAGCAAAGAAACTTCATCTATGACATGAATGGAGGCCACTGACTTGAGACCTGATTGCTTTTCCTCAGTACAAGTGAGTCAATCTCTGGGTTTAGAATTGCCAGCCACGTAAATCTGGGTTTTCTCAACATCTAAAAGCAGCTGTCACAGTTAATGCAGTAGGCCCTGTTATATATGTTGCATTGTGTTCATTACTGGTGTATATTAAATGACAGTAAAACGTAATGAAACCCTTGCCCTCATTAAAACATATCCAATAAAGACACCCTCCCTTCAGAAAGCAGCTTTCACTATTCTACAATATAATACCTTTTCACTTTTTATCACGTTTTGTAAGGGCCGTTATTGGTTGCCATGATAATTTGATGGTGGAAATGGGTTAGGCCAAAACAGGAATGTGGATTTTTAATTCCAGTTGATCCTTGGGAATGATCCAAAATCCCAAAGGAAAGAACCTGCACTTCCATACTCAGTTTCACACTGAACATATATTAAATTTAGGTAGCCTTTAGATGTACCTACTTCTTTATGACTTGGAGCACCCTACAAAGTCACCAATCAAGTGACCAATGAAGTGGATGAGGAAATTGGATGAACGCCGGCCCAGGACGTCAAAATGGACACTTGGCAAATCCCCAAAAGACACATTGAACACGATTATCATAAATCTTTAAATATGGCATCACTTTTCAAGGGATTCCTTACCATATTGCAATAAATGCCTTTTGCACCCAACCTTGAAACTTGTGTCGGACATTGACGCACTTTTATCCGTTGCATGAAGAATATATATATATATATATATATATATATATATATATATACATACATACACACACACACACACACACACACACACACACACACACACACACACACACACACACACACACACACACACACACACTGTGTTCACATATAACGAAACGCAGTCTTAATTTATGGACTCTATGCAGTTGGGTCAGAACTTATTATTATTATTATTATTATTATTATTATTATTATTATTATTATTATTATTATTATTATTTTTAATGAAAGCCAGTAAGATTTTTTTTGTTCTGTTTCAGTGATATACAGAGTTGCATTTTATTATGATTGATTTTCTGTAAACATTTTCTTATTATCACTATTTGGAAATACCAATTTAATATTAACATCACACATGCACCATGAAACAATCAGCCAGCCACGGTCAAATGACAGAATCATAAAAGATATAGTTAACTTTTAAATTATGTTGATATGAGCACAGACTGAAGAGCTATTTTGTATGTTGGTGTGGGACTGAATTGAGAATTGAGTGACACATTGCCTTGTTGCAGGAGGCTGGTTTTAGTGTGTGCACAGGGACTGCATTATTAAGGTTCTTAGTGGGCAAATACATTGGTGATTGTTTTAGTTGAAATAAAATACACATTTAGAACTGCTGGCATGGAAGTGAAACTTAGCATGAGCCAGTGCAATTGTCTGTGAAGGTTGTTAATTTTCTGAAAGGTTGTGCATATTTAAAGTGGTTTCAAAGTCAGGGAAGTTCTGTTGTGAGAATCCATAGATTTCCTTACAAAACATGCAAGCTTGCAGTTGTGGAATTGTTTCTGAGGTTTGTTACTGATTGTGAAAGCAGGGTTTGATGAGATAGTTACAAGATATTAATCCGGCATTTTGATTTAAAAAAAAAAATTATAATGTACTAATAATATTATATACAGTATTTTTTGAAAGGAGGACTCCAGGTTCTCCAGTGATAAGTGACAATAGTTTCAGTGTTGTTCATTTCCAGGTTATGTTTTATTTGTTATATTAAGTGGCACAAGGCCTGAAATGACTGCAGTTCACATTACACAATGTAAGGTAGATTGTAATGTGGTTTAATATAGTTTATTAGCATGTCTCTCTTACAAGGTTTTTAATTAATAATATATCTGAATGGGAACAGTGACTCCAAGGGTAATGAATGATGAAGAGATGTTGGGATAGACTCATTTGGAACATTTAGGGGCTCTGCAGAGAAACGTTCGGTCATAGCTGGGAAGTGCCTGATTTTGCAATGCAATCTTGACAGATAGTGGTACTCACAATCGGCTAACACCACATGAGGATGCTTTCTTTCCAAGGTCAAACCACGTTCTGACCGATAGTTTAGCCTTGGATTGTTTAACCAGTAAATGAGTTCTGTTCTTGGTGCTTTGGAATGCACACTGAGACACACACATTGATGTATCATAAAGACAACACACCACAGGACTCAATATTAAAAATAGCCTGTTGCTTCTAATCCAGAAAGTACATGAAACTATGTTGTAGATGCCAGGGGTGAAAGGCTGGTACTGTGCCAGTGCTGTTAATGCTAACACTCTGTTAATGCTATCCGCTAAATAAAAAAAACCGCATACTTACCTTTTCAGTTTCCTCGTTGCATACTGTATTACATCCATATATAATAAATATATTATATATATATAATATAATATTATAATATATATATATATAATATATATATTTCTACTACTCGATGTATCCAACATGAAAATAGGAAGATTGTTACCCAGGCAACAAAATCTACCATGGAATAAGATAATCTTTCTGTGTTATGTGACTGCGTTTTGTGTATGTAATGTAAACACAGAAAAAAAATAATTTTGTGAAATAATAATCAAAATCTTTTTTTTTAATGAAAGATGACAGAAGTTTTCTGGTGAGGGAGGGGGTGGGGCAGGGGCTTTAAGCACTATATCCCGTTTAGACAGGGAAAAGCTGGGAGATAACCAATGAACAGTAAAGGTTAGCTGTAACAAATCATTCAGGCTTTAAAATGCATCATGTTAATATGTTAACCACTTATTGTATGTTCATATTCTGCTTCTGTTTTATAGATATTGTAAGGCTCACAAGTATATAATTATTTTCTCATTAACAAATTGAATCGTGTTTTTATTTTTCCACCATCACTACCCGCCCACACATTTGTTTAGTTACCTTTTTGTGGATATTACATTGCAGAAGAAGAAAAAAACAAAACAAAACAAAATACTGCTACACTTGTAGTTTGGTTCTCAAGCAAAGCATATTGTGTGGGGAACTGTTTCTCCAAAAGGGGTTGCCTGCACATTTTTGCAGTAGTTGTCATAACCTGTGCACTTAGCGCTACAGTCAACACAAACCTAGATGTACTTCTCATTTCTAAAAACAATATTTATCTCTGTTCCATTCTCCTTTTGTATTTAGTATTTAGGCCTTCTCTGTTCAGCAAAGAAGGCATGGGTTGGAGAAGGGCTGGAGAATGGATTTTACATCTATACTCTTAAGCATACACTGACAGCAATTGTGGTGAAGATCTGGCTCCCATAGCCATGAATTGCCTACTGGGTTTAATCATTGGGCAGTGGAGAATCAAGACCAGTTTTAAGCCATATTCTAAATCAAGAAGCCAGATAAAACCTCTTGGAACAATCTTCATGGACGAATTATAGTCATTATCAGCCACTAAAGGCCCACAAGTGACAACAGAAAGCCTCAGCACTTTGATTAGATTGTAATGCTTATTTCATGACAACTGTAGTCTGTAGACTAAATGCATTTTAAACTCCAAGCAAGGTTCCTTATAAAGATCAACTTACAAGGGCACTGGAACTAGGGGTGCTGGGGGTGCACCCCCTAGCTTTGCATGGATTCCATCATATATACCGGTTACAGTTTCGTTCAATGGCTTTCAGCACCCCCATTTTAAAAATGATTCCAGTGCCACTGCCAACTTACCATTCTGACCACACCATAAGTCACTTTTAATATTTGGCCCAGCTGTTTGGTGGTCATGATACAGGGATTACTGTGTATCTTATATATATAGATATATAGCCTGTATTACAATGTTTATTTTACTATATCCAGTTGTCAATATTCTGCTGTAACACAGAGAGTAAGAATGTCCCTGAAGTGATAGTGGAATTATTGTCATATTGATCCCAGAGCAGCAGTCTCCATTCGCACCTTTCAACTCAGTAAAAGTAGTACCGTACTTTGTATATCTCATAACATACAGGAAGACTAGTAATAGTGTCTGTACTACTATAAAACAACAACTATACACTAGTTATCCTGTGTATGGGGTCTCTTATTGATGAAAATTCCAGCAAATAGTTTAATTTGGCTAGACAACACACAGTTGGCCTTAGAACTTTACAGTGAAGGGATTTTAATGATTTTATTTTTTTTCTTAAGGACCAGTTCTATCAGTCAAGCCACCAGCTCTGACCAGATTGCGGTTAATGATGAAATTTCCCTTGAGATATGTCATGTCATACAGTAGCGTTTCGTCATTCATGATCTTCCTAGTTCTTTCTTGGGGCAACATCGCCCTCTAGTGTAATTTGTAATAGAAACACAGAAATACAGTCTGTAGGCACTCTTGTAGTTGATTATGGCTGGCCAGTAATATTTATCTGCTTGCACTCTTACTTATTCACGTGTGGTTTGCCTTCTAAAAAATAAACATGGCATTTTGGATTTTCACATTATTTAGGGCTGTTTGGGCAAGTTTTATAGAGCTTTTGCTACCGTGCAATGTTTGCTTCACTAAAAGGAATACACATTTCCCAAAACTAAAGTCCCCAGAGCTATTTGTATAGCTGATAGCTTCGTTCATTAATATTAAAGAACGCGAGGCAAACTTTGCAGTAAAGCAAATATTTAGAAAATGTAGCTCAACCCACCAGAAGGGGAAGTTTGACATACAGTATTTCCTTGTGTACTGTCGTAGCATTTCAACGTCGTACTGTCCTGTTTTTTTTTTTTTTTTTTTTTTTTCAAAACGGCCATCGTGGCTACTTATGTGGAGACTGTGATAAAAAAAAAAAAAAAAAAAGTGAAATGAAAACAACCACATTCCAAATGCGGAAATTATGTCACTACCAGTAAGTAAGTTTTGATTTCATGTATACTGCAGGTGCTGTTCTGGCAAGACTGGCACAACCGTTTTCTTAAGGTTTCATTTTCAAAGGATATTCAGCCAAGTGGTTTACGTTTTTTAGAAGTTCCTCTTTCTTTAGTTTTTAATATATTGTCGGCAAAAAAAAAAAAAAAAAAAAGAAAGACCGGTACAACATAAGAACTATTCAGTGAAAGGATGAATTGTATTGAATTTATTGAGCCAGTAGTGGTTGCTTCACAAGTTGCCAGTGCGTTCTACGACACCGGGCTGTTGATGGTGGTGAAAGAGCGTTACAATGTGACTTCCAGCAATTCCTCGCTTACCAACTCCACGGACCATGGAGACTACGAGCAACAGACGGCAGTGTCAGATTTCCTCATGATCTACAATATGATCTCAGGATTTGCCCCATTCCTGCCGGCTTTCTTCCTGGCAAGGCTTGGCGACAAATGGAACAGAAAGATCCCGATATGTCTGCCCCTTGTGGGCTACATGCTCTCCAGACTGATGCTGCTGCTTGTTATTTTTCTCCAGTGGTCTGTCAAAGTGATGTTTGGGGCAGCTGTTGTGTACGGTTTGTTTGGAGGTTTTTCTTCTTACTGGGCTGGGGTCATGGCTTTGGCATCAGCACACTCGGATGAAACTCAGAGGTCCATCCGATTAATAAGCCTTGAGTTGGTCTATGGAATAGCTGGCTTTATTGGCAGCATCTCATCTGGTCACATCTTCAATATGTTTTATGTTTCACAACATCAAGGTGTTATGCTGGTGGGGATCAGTGTTTTTTTGTATGCATTTTGCTTGTCCTACAGCATTTTCGTTTTGAAGGTACCCCGTACTGAGCGCACCCTAGCAATACTCCCCCATGGTCAAACGGCAGTCAACTATGGTACAGGTGGACCCGACAATGCACCCACAGTAGCAGATGGGTCATCGACTTCTGGCACGTTTGACTTGATCAGCATTGTGCTTTTGTTTGCTGCTGCTATATTGTATGATGTGTCAGTGTCAGGCGCCATGGACATCTTACCGTCCTTTGTCATAAAGGAACCCCTGAGCTGGGGAGCTGAACAGATTGGCTATGGGAATGCAGCAGGCTTTGTGATTTTCATCACCAGTTTCCTGGGAGTGTATGTATTCTCCAAGTGTTTAAGGGACACCACCATGATCATCATTGGGATGGTATCATTCGGCACTGGGATACTGGCCATGGCGTTTGTGAGAAAGACCTACATGTTCTACATTGGTAAGAAACTGTTCATTTTTTGTTTGATTATTTGCAAAGTTTCTAGGGGTTTGGTTTGGATTTAAGCACGTTAAGCCACATTCAGCGTTTTGTCACATTAAGAAATTAAAGAAGTGGAACTTTATCTTGATTTCTCTTTCGTTCCCTATATAAAATATACCGCAGGTGGCCTGCATTTTATCAGCAAGACAGATTTAATAGAAGTTCATCACACTAGACAATAAATACAACCTGTATAATTTTAGTTTACTTTTATTGTAAAACCTTAACCTGTGTTGAGGTGTTTTTGAACAGAAGGATACCATACTGGGGGAAAAGTCATTATCAGTAGTGTAATTGTGCCAGCGAAACACTACTAAATAAATCAGCTGATCTAAATGCCTGACCTGAAATACTTAACAAAACATATTCGTTTAGAACATTAAATTGTCTGTTTAAAAAAAAATATATATATATATATATATATATATATATATATATATATATATATATATATATATATATATATATATATCAGAAAAACTGTCTAGTGTTGTTTTCTCTCAGATGGCAGCTCTCCCAATAGTTATGGGCAGCTGAATGGCATAGTTGTCCTCTTAACACAGAAGAGAGATACTGAAAAATACAGAAATCCCAAAACTTTGAATTCAGTTTTCTAATGTTGACCTCCCTCCTGTTTTCGTCCACCCAGCTCGAGCTTTGAATCTGTTTGCCTTGATTCCAATGCCTACCATCCGGTCACTGCTGTCCAAACAAGTCCAAGGCTCGTCATATGGTAAGAAAATAAAAAAAAAAATTCCACTTTCATGCTTGATATTAGGGGAAACCCAAGCAACTTGGGTTGTGTTTAGTGTTTTTAACCAGTTTAGAAAATATGTACTCAAGATAACAAATACAATTAGAATTTGCACCAAATTTTATTCCATACCAGTTATTTTTTCTTTTAGTTTATTATAGTTTATTATCATTTACTCTAAACAAACCCAGATGGGGTTAAAGTACTTTTTATTAGAATAGATCTGACAATTTTGCTATACTGGGCATCATGTCATACCGGAGGTTTCTCACCAAACTGGTAATTTGCTTTCTGATCTGTGCAGGCTGCCCCAATGTATTTATAACCTCCCTTCCTAACATCACTGACAGACAGGATTCCAACCCAATCACTGCCCGTCATCCCCATACCTGGCCTCAAGTGCTCAGAGTAGTGTCAATAACAGAAATCAATAAAAGAAAACAGACAGGACTTATTTAACAGGGGAACCCTGTCAATTATTAACATGACAGTGCACTCACAGGCTGGATGATGTATTCCTACACCACCTGAACCTGACAATCTAGTGCCCCACTGAGGTCTAGCTACAGCCCTTACATGACTGTAAAAACAATATATCCTTTACTGAGAATTGCCTTGTTTTAAAGCAAAACCTCCAGATTGATGCCTAAATCAACTATTTCTTTATTTATTATTATGGATTACAGGACAACTGGGAAATGTTGTTGACAGAGTATTACTGGCCCTGTTTTATTTAGTCACCTTTAGACCTCTGATTCATTTTAGAAGGGAGAGAGCCACATATTAAATGTATAATTATAGTGAATCATGTTTCAAGTAGATTCTTATTTCCTTTAATTTCAATGACTGAGACTAGAAAGAGCCTGTGAATGTTTGATATGAAGTCCTACATCTTTTTTTGCTTAAACAAACAAGAATGCTGAAAGGTCTAATTTCTCATCATGTAGTGCTCTATGATCAAAGTCTATACAGAAAGGTAAACATGTTTGTTTTGTTCCCCACTTTGATATTCAATATTACAAAAAATAAACTTTATTTACTAAAATCTTGCAGTACAATTTAGTAGGAATAATAACCTTATTTATACAGTAGTCTTTTTAATGGCTTTTTTATACTATCCAGACCCGATGGTAACCACTTGAGTAGGCTAAAATTAACTATAGGAACTTCCTGTTGTTAAACATATCACAACCTTTACAACCAACCAATCACATCACTCCATTGCTGTAGGCTATATCGTGGTACACTACAGCTTTTGAGTTATATAATGTAGGTATGGAACTAGTTTAAACTGTAAAAAAAAATAATAAATAAAATCCAGTCACTACGTTATCTGAGATTAAAGGTATAATATAATAGCAGGCTTTGTTTGTTAGAATTCAGAATGTTTAACTCCTCAAACACTGTTTTGGGGGAAAAAAAAATATACAGAGCTATGCATCACATGAGTGTCTAGAGACAGCTGGTCATCAGATTAATGTGCTGCTTTCACAGTGTGTGTTTGAGTAAGCCGAGTTTCAGTTCCTCATTCAACTGTAGCTCAGGGTTTCTTTGTATGATTATTGAGAACTGACATAATTTTCTCTTTGTTGAAAGAACCACCAAATCTCCCCTTTTTTCCAGAGTCCATCTTTCAATAACATACACATTTTCTAATGTAATGATCATTTAAACAGCTGACTGAAATGAAGGGGTAATTTCAAAGGTTTTGCTCCAGTCTTTAAACTCCTATTTTTTGAAAGATGTGAAACACCTGTTTATTGTACAAAACCTGAACCGAACAACTGTTTTACTGTACATTTCAAGTCCTCTTTTATTTTTGTATTTTAATGTGTAATGTGTTTTATTTTTCATTTTGTAACATTATCATGATTTGTTTCTCCTTTCGAAAAAAAAAATGTAATTAAAGAATGAAGGAAACAGTGTCAAAATGTTTGTAGTTGAATTGCTTGTCCCTTATTGCAAAAATAAATGGTGTCTAATTTGACTGGCTTGAAAATGTATAAAATAATAGGCTGCTGATGTAAAGAGGTTCACAACATCTTTCATTTAATCTGTTTTTCTTTTCCCAAAGGCAAAATGTTCATTTTACTCCAGATGTCATTCACCATCGCCAGTGTGGCCACCTCACCCATTTTCACCAAGATTTACCAAGCCACCCTTGTGTGGTTCGCTGGATTCTGCTTCATTTTGTCCTGCATTCTCAGCGTCTTAGCCATCATCCCTATTGGGTAAGATCCAACGAACAGAGAAAGTGAAAGGCCTCCCTGAGATCTGTAAAGCATCTAAAAAAGTGAATGATGAAATTCTAGGGAACAGCTGATATATCACCAAGGAATTTCACCCTAACAATGTGATATTTACTGGCACTGAATATATAAAAGTGTTGCTGTGTTTGTGACTCTGGGCATATGTTAATGAAGCAACAAAGAAAGTATCCCACATCTGAGCATAATTAAGACTTTTATGTCTGGTTTTGCCCGTCGTCCCCATACCTGGCCCCAAGTGCTCAGAGTAGTGTCAATAACAGAAATCAATAACAGAAAACAGACAGGACTTATTTAGCAAAGGAACCCTCTCAATTGTTATCAGGCTGGATGATGTATTCCTACACCAACTGAACCTGACAATCTAGTGCCCCATTGAGAACTAGCTGAAAAATTCTAATGTTAGACTACATTACCTTTAGGAAACAGTAGTTCTAGATTAGTACTGTAGTAATTGGAGTTTGTGATACCAGGTGAAAAAATATAATGAGAGTAAAGTGACTCAAATTCTTAGGAAATCAATGATGATATATTGTTTATAATAATGATATTATTCCTGCCCTGACGATTGTTCATGTCATCCTCTTTCTCAGCATTGTGGGATACCGGACAGGGAGACATGGCTACACACGTCTTCCAAGCAACTGAGCGGGCACTTTCCCTCCCTTTAATGCGCTGCATCACAATGAAGAACATACATTTCTGGTGCATCACTTGCTGTGCTTGGCATTTACCCCTAACACTGCTGTTTGTGGAGTTTGCAGCCCACAGTTGTATAGTGTGTAGCATTTGTTTTTCTGCATAAAATGCTATATTGACTTGTACAGTATATTACTGTAACCTACATTTTGTATTTTAACAAAAAGAATGCTTCCACCCTAAGAGTGGCAGAGCTGTACTTCAGGTTTTGTTAATGACATATTACAATAAAACAGCACCCAAGCTTGATATCTGTAAACTTGTCTAATCAGACATAGTAAAACCTGGAGTGGCTCAATGGCTTATGTCCATCACTACACTAAGATTTTTAGTTTTTATATTTTAGTGTAAAACACATCAGTGTGTTACGCACACCAGACATAAGAAAATGAAAAAGATGTATATATTTAAGATAATCTTTTTTTATTACTGTGTTACCACTTCAATAGATGTGTCCTTTGGATGAGATGTAAAACCGAAGTCCTGTTGTAAGTGACTCTGCAACAGCAGCTGTGATGCATAGTTCACCCCCTAGTCTCTGTAAGTCATTTTGGATAAAAGCGTCTGCTAAATGACTCATTAATAATAGAGCCTAAATGCAGTCTTATATGACTTTGGGCCAAGTGCAGTTTGCCTCTATTAAAACTTGCTAAAATAATGCAAAATAGCTTAGAATTTTCATTTAATATTGTTCTTAAGTGAATAATATGGGTGAAAGGGCACTACATTACTTGTCTTTAGTATTAATGCAGTTCATACTTGTTTTAATGTTCTTAACTTTTTTTTATTTTTTTTTATTACTTTATTCTTATGTTAGAGTACTAAGCCAGGAAACGCTCTACAGCCAAACTGCCCTATACATTTAAACTGGCTGTTTGGTATATGAAGTGGTCAAATATAATCTTCTGCAAAAGACAAAATACATAATCTATTGGCAGGATTTCCACTTGGATTATAAGGTGTGCATTTGAGATCCATTTACTACAAAATGGCAACACTTGATAGAATTTTCTGTTTTGTGTCGGCTTGACTACGTAATAGCCTCAATGTAAGATACGTCCATAAATGTCATGCCCGAAAAAGAAATGCCTATGCTTGGAACTGCATTTTGTCCCTACTTTATTCTGAAAGAAGAAACACAAAATCATTATTACAGTATACATGTAACAACAAACATTAGTCATTGTGATTTCCCCTTATTGTGACACTACATACCAGACCAGGAGGATTTGTTATTACTAATATTATCATTTATTATTTTTTTAAATACAGTAGCCTTTGAAAGAGCTGCATGAACCAATTATCCAGATTTAAATGTCCACAGCAAGTAAGTGAACACCCAGAGTCAGTGGTGTTGATGGGGCTAATTTGCTCTTTGAATTTAAGCATTTGAAGCAACAGCTTTTTCAATTTGTTCTGATTGACGCTCTCCAGTTGTTTCTTCAATTATTATAATAATCTGTTTGTTCCGCTCTATTGCGGGGTAAAATGTTTACTATATTTTTTCCCCATAGTTTAGCCTTGTGTGTATTCTGCTTAATCAGAAAGTAACTCAGGTTCACATTACAAACTGTACAAATAACACACACATACAATGGTACTCCACAAGAAAGGCTGATGAGACTTAAATACATTCATTTTTATTGGTCACATATTTAAAACCAGTTGAGGTACAGATACTGCATTAAGTATTAAAACAGCATCATCGATTTACCATCTATTCCTCAACTTCGCAAATTAAACATGAAGTGTACATAGTATGACTTCCATGCTAAACAATAAACTAAAAAGATTGATGACAAACCAGAACGCTGCTCTAATATGGCAAATGGACTTCAGTTTTGGCTTTCACGGTTACTATGGTAAATTTTTTTTTTTGTTGTTATTCTTTTAATTGTTTTCAGGCTCCGGTTAAGGCTAACCCTTGTGTATGTTTAGCTATGGTACATCTAGCTAAAACAAATTCATATCTATGTTGCTTAAACTAAAGGAGGACATTTTGATCTTAACCAGATAACTCTGCAAAGAAAATCTGCTATTGGGTAATTAAACATATCTGTGTAGTGCATTACATGGTGGGAAAAAAAGTTAAGAAAAATGCATCGAATACTTTGAGAACCTACATCATACTCGTTGGATAGACTATAGTTCTTGTTGGATCACCACTGAAGTCACTGGAAATCACACCGAGACTACTTCCTCTGGAAAATCCACTGCGTACATTTTAAAACTTACAGCGACTGTCCAAAGATACAAACTATTGGACTAAGTGGATATGCTGGCCACAGACCAGTGCTCAATCCAAGCATCTCCTGCATTAAATGTAGTAGTGCTATTTTTTCCAATAGGCACATAAAATGTTGTGCCAAGTTATTGTCTATTTCAGGACAGGAATGCACAATTACTCATGGATCTAATAAATTAGGAACATTTTGTAACCACTCTCTATACATCTGTTTCAAACAATCTCTTATTTCAAGAGGCAAGGATCTGGAAAGAGATCCAGAATATATAGGCACAAATAATTGCAAATAACTAACTAAAACCATATATCCAAGGCAGGTCTCACTGGGAGAAAAATGGAACTGGTTCTTGAAACCAGCCACCTGCAATCAATTTAGGCCAAAGAAACGGTTTTGAAACATGTGTCTTGATTCAATGTACCTGCCCAAAAGCATTTTAGGTTTCAAATGAACAGTATCCAAACAGTACAAGAAGTTGAGCTGGACCCAAAATAAATGCTTTAAAAGTTTTGAAACACAACTGGACTTTTTGTGGACTTTTTTGTAAACCAGTCACCCCCCCTCCCCATGTAATAGAGAAAGCTGGCTCAATACAACTCTACTATGCACTCTCCGTTTGCAGCTTGCAGAGACAGCAGGCTATTTACTGTTATACAAATCAATCCAGGCTGTCATTTGTAAGCCATTGCTCCAGTCAGAAGGGTAAACCTGAAAGAGAAAAAAAAAATAGAGAATTTCCCAAAAGGTTAAATTAGTAATTATTAAGGCTTTAAAACACAATTTCTTGAATGGTATTAAAAGATTGGATATTACTATACCCATTCTTTTGTGCTGAACTGATCTATCTGTTCTACTTTGTTTAAAAGTAGAACAGGGATATGCACATTTTACCATATATATATATAAAAAACAACAAATAAAAAAATTAAAAAACTGATGCTTCCTTGAACCTTATCATGTATGTTTACAAGTGTTCGCTAGCTACCTCTAACCAAGTGTACAGACAAGAGTGCTCTGATGGCTGAACTGGAGAATATACATGTATAATAGATGCCATGGAGGTAGTTCAGTTTCAAAAACCATTGTATGCTGATGCATTCTACAATTCACTGATGAAAACCCCTGCACACAATCAAAAAAAAAAAAAAAAAAAAAAAAAAGTGTGAGCACAGATATAAATACTTATCCAAATATTTATTCTACCTATGAAAACATGACATGCTATATAAAAAGGAGAGCTAAAAAGCTTTCAATAGATGTATAACTTGCATGGGTTTGCAGAAATGTGAAAAAAAATAAATTTTTTACACCTTTCTAAAACCAAGTGGTAAGATCAAATCTGTTTTGTAAAAAACTGACACATAATCTGATGAATATTACAAATCTTCTTAAACACTTCTAGATCAGGAGGAACATATTTTCAGCCATTTAAACTTAAAACCAAAAAGAGCTCAAAACATCACCATGACCTTTGATAATGTCACAATGCTCTTATTACCACACACTGTGACATATTAAATAAAAACACACATCTTGTTGAATGCACCAATACAAATGATGAGTTAATCCAATGTGTACAACTCTAGTTACAGTCATTTGTCTTCCCACTACACCTAACTTTTCAAAAATATTAATTTCAGGTCAGTTACAAGAAAAAAACAGCCTAAATAGGCCTATGTATTTTTATTCTAAACACCCTAGATGTGTTAGAACCTAATCTTTCCCAAAAACACAGAACAAAAAATCTCTACTGGGGGTTGAACTTTTTCAAAATGTTAAACTCTTTTTTTTTTTTAAATACAGATGACAGATTAAAAGTAAAGAGATCTTCATCACAATTATAATGTTGCTAATGCTACCTAAAGGTAAGAGAATCTAATTTCAAAGCCTTGGTTAACACACATTTTAGACAGGCGACAACCCAATCCCCACTTATTTACAGCAAGCTCAGTTAGGGATTTTAAGAAAAAAAAAAAAAAAAAAAAAAAAAGGTTAAACTAGATTTGATATTAGTTGATAATCACATTTCCCTTTCTATTTCTCCTATTTAGTGCTCAATATTGTTTTAGTCCCCCCCCCCCGCATGTTCTGTGCCTAATGGCAATAGCAGAGCTACCACA
The DNA here is from genome assembly GCF_017654505.1 of Polyodon spathula. NCBI lineage: Eukaryota > Metazoa > Chordata > Actinopteri > Acipenseriformes > Polyodontidae > Polyodon > Polyodon spathula. Next base: position 15,982,630 of record NC_054534.1, read on the forward strand.
AATTAGAATAAGTATATATAGCACAATGTATAAGTAATCAATGCCACAAATATGAGTTTATTCAAACAAATTATATAACCAGACCACAAACTTAAGCAAAACAGTCAAAAACATAAAAGCTTCCACATAATATATGCAAATCATCAAGAAAAAGCATTACTTCTGAATTGGCAAGCAAGCAGCAGCACTCGCCGTAGAAAGGAACCACATTTTCCATTCTGGATATATTTAGTAATAGAGGCTGCTCACGGCTGCCTCTTCCCAGTGGGAAATTCTGAGTGATGAACAGCTTTCTGTATAATCTCAACTGCGCATTAACTGAAGAGTAGTAATACATAAAATACATATATTATACAATTACAAAACAGGGTATAAGGTCACAATTTGTTTTTCTATGTTCTTTACTTGGATAAGTAAAAAAATAAATAAAAACACATGAATTGGCTTGTACAAAAGATGCAAGGTGCTATGTGCCATTGTTTTTTTTTTTTGTTTATTTATTTTTTTAACAAATCATGGATGAGAACAAAATAACAAGGAACCGATTTAATGTAGATAAGTGGAAGGTAAATCTAAAGCTCTACAAAATGAAACTTATTAATCACATTCATTTAAAACACAATCAATACAAAAGTGAATTTAGGTCTTGGAGGTGTAGCTAGCTTAGAAATATTGGAGTCATCATCAAAATGTAAGAAGCCTTGATTCACAAACTTTATTTTACAAGTAACAGGTACAGAAAACATAGGCACACTTTAGAGTCTGAAATCAACCTTGCTTAAATTGCTGGTACTACTTTTGCGATCTGATGGTTTTAAGACTGCAGTATCTTTAGACAAATGAAAACTGGTTTGCAAAACTTGGTAACACATAGAAAGAAAGAGGGAGCTTACATGACATGAACATTTTAACATACAAGAGAGCAGCACGGCTCAAGTCCAGACAATTGATAAAGTGGTAATGGAAGCCACAGCACACAGATTTATTATGCATACAGTACTTCCTCCACAACAATGCACCAAAGCTTACAGCTTCAGGCATCTATGAAAGGTAACAACACTTCACCTGTCTGGATTCAAATTATAATAACCAAGGGTTTAAAAACATTTCTTTACCATTAATTTCACAGAACAACATTCCCACAATTCTGTCGTATTGCAGGCGTTAGTTTCACTCAGGTGAAGTCATTCTTTCCTGCTACAAGACACACATTCCCTCCCTGCTACCATGAAACTTGCAGGAAGAGAACAGCGAAAAAAAAAAAAAATGTAAACCAAAATGTTCAGCACTTATGAGAATGTTATGCTAACAAGGTGCAAGACAATGTTTGATGCCTTTTAAAATGTTATTACTCCATAAACCGAATGTGTAGCGTTATTTACATATTAAGTTGAAGGGGAGGGGTGTGGGTCAACAATTCAGAAGCAAAAGGGCCATTATCTGGACACCACAAATCTCCGTTCCTGCATTATAAAATAAATAGTTTAAGGACTATAGACTATACAGTACCCTCAAAAGAGATATCAAGACACTCAAGTATTATGGCACATAAGGGTTTCTGCTTCACTGTAAAAGAATATAATGGCACTATAAAAGAAATGGTAGGCACCCATAAAGTGTTGTATTAAAACAAGGTAGTGGTGGCTCCCGAGGTTGGAGGCCTGGATGTTGCAGGTTCAAATCCAGGCTATGTCATTACCGACCTGGACCAGGGGTTCCTAGTGGGCAGCACACAATTGGACGAGCGCCACCCTCTGGCTTCGCTGTGGATCTGCAGTGTGAAAGACTGACAGGAACACATTTCATAGGATATGTGTGTTTCAGTCAGCAGGGGGGTTGCAGCAGTGAACCAGGATAAAAATAATAATGGGCATTCCAAATGAAGGAGAAAACCGGGGTAAAAACGTAAATTAAAATTTTCATGACAAACTATTTTTCTTCCACCAACAGATGAAAAATAAATAAATCACTTTTGTTGTTGAGACTTGAAGAACCACTTCTATCCTTTTAACATGCAATTTATAGCAGTTATTTCTATTTTAATACAATGACTTTGCTGCATTTTGGCCAGTGGGTTACTACCAAATCCTATTGCCGTAGTTTAACTATCTGTTATATAAATTGTAAATAATTTTGGATTATAGTGGTTATACAATCTACAAAATCTATTTTTGGCATTAGGTGCTTTATAGCTGGCAATTTTGGACGGTTACCTTAGCAACAGAAATAATGTCTCCTGCATCGCTCAACAAATAAATAGGAGGCCACACAGTCAGCCATAAGAACAAAAATAAATAAAATATGTGGCGCCTGGTACTATAAGTTAGGCAAAGTGGTAGGGGCCACTACAGCTCATCCTAGCATGTGTAACTTAAGAGTAATATGGCATGCCTGTAATATAATACCTCAAAAGGCATTTATTTAATGATAAAAGTATAAGGGTATTCTCTTTACATTCCATTGCACGACTTCCACTTCCTGCTACGTAGCAATCATACTGTAGGCATTGTAGTATTAAATCTTCACTTTTAAAGTTTATTGCAGTATTTAACAGTTGTACAAATATTTAAAAAAAAATCTTCCTACTGATAAACATGCATACAAATCAGCATAGCCACAATCTGATTGCTATTTGCTGTTATGTGACTGTTTTATTGTATTATCACATTTCTGAAAGGAGGGTGGCCTACTATCTTTAACAGATTATGTAATACATCTCAAAACAGATATCCACACACCACTGCCACAACTTGTAGCAGACTTAATAAAAAGCACGTGGAACAATATCTGTTCTGTTTGAAAACATTTGCATTCAATGTTAACCGATGTAATCTTAAGCAGTTGGTACACAAAATGAATGTGAGGAAGGTTACACAATGAGGATACCGTTTAAAAAAAAAAAAAAAAAAAAAAACCTGTTGGACCCATGTTAATCAACACTTAAATACATGCCAGGGATTGCATTTGCATATCAAACACTTTAGGGCTACTAGCATTATAACACAGAATCCTACCTGTGTGATAATAAATAAACCCTAACCTTGATGATGTGAAAACAGTTTGCATTCAGCTACATAAAACCTTTAAATATCATACTTTCCTGTTTAGTTATTTATTTACACTTCATCCAAAACTTCAACCACTCTAATCATAAACGCAGAGGTTAAACCAGAACAACTTGTTTAGTTTTTCCTCAAAAGTTGTTTATAAATCACATGTAAAACCTGTACTCCTGCATACTAATACATATGCTATAAAACACCTCCATGTAGACAGGTTATAAAGTGTTTGGAGTGGTAAAAGTAAAGTAACTATTCATTCTGTATCTCCACAAGTCAGTTTAGCAATATGAAAATGGATGAAAAATACAGTATATTTGAATACTAAAGATGTGTTCCAGCTAATATACTCTCTTTAGTCTGTTAGTCAGTTATTACTGTGTCTGCAAGACAGTCCCCTTGCTATTTTCTTTTTATAGAAATAATCAATCTGTATTTTACATCCTGAACAAACCAGGTTTTTAAAAAGTGAGAGAGAAAACAATTTTGAGTTAAAATTGTCAAATCCATGTTAATCCTGGCTTGAGCTCTTAAACTATATTGCTTCAAGTTCCAACGGTCACGTTGCTGACTATCTGAAGAATGCTTACAAATCTGAAGCCCCCCCCCTTCAACCAACTCTTAACTTACTGCACCAGCTTTTGAGAATTGATGTTTCTGGCAGTTGTCAAGTTTAGTAATATTAACTCAACACTGGTCTATTTTAATTTATATTGTCAAGTTGGGCACTGCAATATGCCATGTTGGTCTAAATTGAGTTCACTGGTATATGATAGAGCTGTGTTGGGCAGGTACTGGTGGCAGCTTTACACAACCTTAGCTCGTGCAATTAGATTTGCCTCATGTTTGAGGAAAATCTGTGAATCCTAGAACCTCTGATTCTCTACATAAAATGACGATGACCTGCTTTTTGGCCACTCTAGACTACATACAACATACCGTCTCTCTGTTTCTGCAATATTTGGCCAGAAGAGTACAATCAGAGTGCACATTTCTGATATTTGCACAAACTCCGAGAGAACAATTTCCCAAAGATCTTACACAGAAAACTTTCAACACGGCACTATTCCATCTTCTCTGCACCAAGTACTCCCCTGCTCATTTTTCCTTCATTTCATTGGAACTGAATACATCAGCTTTGCACATTTCAAGGGCCAAAAATAAATAAATAATGCACACTGGAGATTTGCTTGAAAACTTCACAAACCTCAAAATCTTTAATCCTGGCTCTTTGGAACTGTATATCCAATATGTTTACTCACCCGGCGTTTTAAACACAATTAAATAAAACTGTCCACTTCATACAGCTGAAGGGTGGGTTCGTAGTACATGGCTTGGATTTTAGAAATATAAAAACACATTCAGCAAAAAACACACTCCTTGAATGAGTTCACATTGAGCCCCCTCCCGAGTCAATGTCCTTGAAAAGCAGAGGATATGAGAGTGAAGTGTACTCATCATGTGCACTTTGTGGATGCAGACAGGCAGTACCCAGGAAACAAGTGGAGTGGGTAGAAAGGACAGGGGGGCAATTATGAGGGCATTTCTCCTTTGCCATCTGGTTTATCCTGTAAGAGTGGAATGACGGACTCCCACGCTGCAAGGCACTGTAAATTTAAACAAAAAACAAACTGGTTGCAACACAGAAGTGACTAATAGAAATACATTTTGCTTCACAACAACCTCACAATTACTTCAGCTGAGCAGCAGCGTCAAGTTATTTCACTAACACTAAGAATTCAAAATACTTAAGATTTCAACAGAAATAAAAAGTTTGTGTGCTTTTATTTGAAAATAAGTATGTCATTTAAAAGAGAATTCACCTTGTACTTCAGAAGATAATTGTAGTAAAGCTCCCCAGATTTTAATACACGGCTGGGGTCTACCTTGAGCTGCTTAGTTCGCTGCAATTGGTATCAACTTGCGTACTAGTTTAGTACTGTTCTCAGTACGAACCACAAGATCATCCCCAGTTAGTACGCTCCTTTCAGTTTGTTGCAGTTGACCCAAGAATTGTAGTTTCAATGCTTTTGCGTACTTTTAATAAAAAAATAAATAAAAAACACAAAACACAGGAACAAAGAAAAGTTTCAAACAAAACACTCCTACACACAGTACCCGTCCCTATCCCAAGACAGGTGCTTACACACAGTCTTTATCTTCACTCAGACTTTCAACAAACATTTGTGACCTGATTTTATACCTGCCAGAGGCAGATGTCCCTCATTTCATTCGATCCAGGTGCTTCCCATCCTGGCTCCATTTCTACCCTCAAGGCATCCCAGAGGAAGTAGTCCTGTACTACACCTCTCCTCCTACTCTGCCACAATAATGTAAGGGTGGATTTTCACAGTTTTTAACCCTTTCATCCCACCTTTTCATAATACTGGATGTTTCTGTCAGCCATTCCTGTGAGCAGCAGCCTGAAGTCCTGCCTCTTGTTGTTCTGCCACCGATCCCAGTCAGCCTTTAGGTCTGCGTTAAAGCACTCTACCCGGTCTTGGCACTTTTCAACATCTGTAGGTACCTGTGGAGAGGGAGCATGATCCAAGTTATACTACCAAGGCTACAACCGCCGCTGCATGTGTTGTTCTGACTGATATAACAACACTAACATAACTGTAGGTTGGTGCGCGAAACTGATTCTACCAAAGACGATTTTGATTGGATACTGTCGCCCTCCAATTGGTTAAACAAACTTTGTAATTCAACATACAGTATGTATACAGTAAAGATTTTACTTGTTAACAATCACAGACCCCCCACCCCCCAGTAGCTTACACATCAAACAGAGGTGTAACAGAGTAGGTACACATTTGAAACTTCATCATCCATCCTTTATTTAACCAGGTAAAACAGCAGAGAACACCGCACCATTTTCAAATGGGACCAGAAACACTTAAAAAACGTAACCCTCATTTCTCAAGCGAGTTATGATTGAGTGCTTGTAGTTATTGAAGACTGATCACTTGCCAAAATTACACTACAGATGCAACGTACATTTCATTTATTTAAAATGATTTTATTGTAAAAATTTCCATCAAGGTAGGTAGTCCTAAATCCATGCAAAGTTCAGAAACTGACCAAAAGACCACCGTATGGCAACCCAAGCAAATTCTGACTTCTAGGGCCTAAAAACAACAGCTTTGTAGCCGTAGTACTGAGGCAAATAGGATGTACATTAAAAAATACGGTAGGCAAGATGCCTTGTCCCAGCAGTGTCTCCTTCACACCTGATACCTATTTTTGTGCTCATGAAGGTGCACAACGACAGTAACAGAGTACTACATCTAGCAGTGTGATAAAGTAACAGCTACACTGCATTTTCCCTACTTTTCTGCCAACCAGTCCTCACCACAACCCTATGTTGGGATAACGGGCAGATTACAAATGTATTTTATTGTGAGAAAATATCTAAAAATTAGGAAATCTACAGCTACCACTGAGCTTTAACTGATAACGAAAAGAATATACTTACACAGGGCCGTTCCTCTTTCCTGAATGCCACAGCCTCCAACTTGGCCTCATATTCTGCTTGGACTTGGTCCCTTTTCTTCAAAACGTTCTATAAGACATGAGGAAGTAGGTTAGGCTACTGTATAGCTTTCTTTCTTTAATTTGTAATCTTCAGTGGTTTGAGCTGCTAAGAAAAAATAAATAAAACATTCTGAATTTCAGAGAAGTTGTCTACTTAAAACCAGAAGACGAGGAAGAAAGCCAACCAGAGTATTATTTAAAAAAAAAAAACGATGATATTCAAAAGTATTTTTTTATATATGTAACATCTAAACATTATATTTAATTAAAGCAGTCTATAAATGTATGTGGAAAATGTGGGAAAACTGGGGGGGTTACATTACAATACAATAAAAAAAAACGGTATGTTCCTTAGGCCTATATGAATATAAGACTGAGAACAAGGAGGTATGTAAAAATGCATACGCGGTTCCTGAGTAGCTTCATGCACGGCTGAGCATCCTAATGTTCCTGTACACATATACCAGTCCCTATACCGGTCCCTATACCCTGCCTCTGCTCCAAGAAACCAGCGACTACTGGTCTGCAGCTGCGGTAGAAGTGCCAGGTGCAGAATCCTCTTAACACACACACACACACACACACACACACACACACACACACACACACACACACACACACACACACACACATATTATAATGAAAAATGGATGTCTTGTAATATTAAACATTAAAAAAAAAGTCTTTATTTAAAGTGATAAAGTACATGTATGTTGTTTGTTAACTATATCCATTACTTATTGCACAATATGCCAATTGATGCTAACAACTCACTCCAGTTCTGCGAGGTAGAATTTTGTTGTTCTTGGGACATGTTAAAAGAATTATAGAAAGAAACAACTACTACTACTATGTTAAAAGTTTTGTTAGTTGTGCTTAACAACATGAATTTATACAAACATTAATAATATGCTATACGAGAGGTTTACATTTTTTCTTGTCTGCATGTGTGTGTGTGTGTGTGTGTGTGTGTGTGTGTGTGTGTGTTTGTGTGTGTGTGTGTGTGTGTGTGTGTGTGTGTGTATGTATGTGTGTGTGTATGTGTTTGTGTGGTTTAGTACAGCTTTGCTGAGGAATAACGTGAGATTCTGCCAGTTAAACGGGATCTTGACTGCTGAAATCAAGAGACACAAGCACGATTCCTGCTCTGGTTTACATGGCTTTTTACAAGTATTTTTATCGTAAGAAAGCAATTGACCATGCCCTTCAAGTCACGCTGACCACAAGACGTTCTTTTGCTGTTTCATAATGTATTCGTGTTACAGTCATGACATTTTATGTGCATGTAAACCCAGCCAATGCTTTTTTTTTTTACTGCAAAAGACAGCCAAGACTTCCATGTGTTGCTAAAGTGCAATCCTTGCTTTCTACTTGCCCTCCAATGGAGTAGCAGAATATCCAGTGATAGATAATACATGTTATAAATTCAATACTCGTAGAACTAGTGTGACCCCAGTTTCCAGGGTAGAACCGCATACAAAATACACTTAACAAAAATATAAACGCAACATGTAAAGTTTTGGTCCCATGTTTCATGAGCTGAAATAAAAGATCCCAGAAATTTTCCATACGCACAAAAAGCTTATTGCTCTCAAATTTGGTGTACAAATTTGTTTACATCCCTGTTGGTGAGCACTTCTCCTTTGCCAAGATAATCCATCCACCTGACAGGTGTGGCATATCAAGAAGCTGATTAAACAGCATGATTATTACACAGGTGCACCTTGTGCTGGGGACAATAAAAGACCACTCTAAAATGTGAAATTTTGTCACACAACACAATGCCACAGATGTCTCAAGTTTTGAGGGAGCGTGCAATTGGCAAGCTGACTGCAGGAATGTCCAACAGAGATGTTGCCAGAGAATTGAATGTTCATTTCTCTACCATAAGCCGCCTCCAACGTCGTTAGAGAATTTGGCAGTATGTCCAAACAGCCTCACAACCGCAGACCATGTGTAACCACGCCAGTCCAGGACCTCTACATCCGGCTTCTTCACCTGCGGGATCGTCTGAGACCAGCCACCCGGACAGCTGATGAAACTCTGGGTTTGCACCAACGAAGAATTTCTGCACAAAATGTCAGAAACCGTCTCAGGGAAGCTCATCTGTGTGCTCGTCATCCCCACCAGTGTCTTGACCTGACTGCAGTTCGGCGTATTAACCGACTTCAGTAGGCAAATTCTCACCTTCGATGGCCACTGGCAAGCTGGAGAAGTGTGCTCTTCATGGATGAATCCCGGTTTCAACTGTACTGGGCAGATGGCAGACAGCGTGTATGGTGTCGTGTTGGCTGATGTCAACGTTGTGAACAGAGCGGTGGGGTTATGGTATGGGCAGGCATAAGCTACGAACAAACACAATTGCATTTAATTGATGGCAATTTGAATGCACAGTGATACCGTGACGAGATCCTGAGACCCACTGTCGTGCCATTCATCCGCCGCCATCACCTCATGTTCCAGCATGACAATGCATGGCCCCATGTTGCAAGGATCTGACAACAATTCCTGGAAGCTGAAAATGTTCCAGTTCTCCATGGCCTGCATACTCACCAGACATGACACCCACTGAGCATGTCTGGGATGCTCTGGATCGATGTGTACGACAGTTCCCACCAATATCCAGCAACTTCATACAGCCATTGAAGAGGAGTGGGACAACATTCCACAGGCCACAATCAACAGCCTGATCAAGTCTATGCGAAGTAGATGGTATCTGTGACCAACAGATGTATATCTGTATTCCCAGTCATGTGAAATACATAGATTAGGGCCTAATGAATTTATTTCAATTGACCGATTTCCTTATATGAACTGTAACTCAGTAAAATCTTTGAAATTGTTACATGTTGGCTTATATTTTTGTTCAGTGTAGCATGCCGAGTCTATAATAGCAGTTAATAATTAAAGTGGAAACATATATAAAATATCTCTCTTCAGCGCAGCAAGTCTGCTGGTTGTCTCACCTTCATGGACTCTATGTAGAGGACATACTCCCGGAACACAGGCAGGAACTCCTCACTCATGTCCTCTGTGAGCTCCTCCAGTGCTGTGCTGCAGTTGGCCAAGCAGCTCGACACCCCCTCCAGGGGCTCTCGCAGCTCCCCCTCAGCAGAGGCCCAGTTTGAATACAGAGGGCCGTACTCCCGCAACTCCACTAGATACTCTACACGCAGGGAAACACAGCATTGTTTGTTAGCAGCTGCAGTGTGTACAAATGACAGCATGGCCAGAAAGCCTCCCAGCGAGTTTGGTTCACTCCAGATTTTACTTTCCAATTTATTAATGCTTACTTCATGTAAAACTGTTTAGAAAATTCACATTTTCTTTTAATTTGTGATGATCAATAAAGTGACTGATTTCACAGTATATGCAAGAGCCTACCATTGTGGTGCAGCCCTTTAATTAATTTCTCCTACTAACTGCTACACAGGAAGTGCATTTTCAGTGTGGCACTAGGATAAATTGTCTGGAGCCTTGGAGGTGCGTAAACTTTAACTTAACAAAATAAAATGACTTGTAAGAATAAAAAGGGCTTTTAAAAACATTTATTGTACCTCTTTTTGATTAACAGTTTGGTTAACAAACAAATCAGAGGTCATAACATTTGATGTGACTGATTAGACTCAGGTAAACCAGGTACAGCTCAAACCACTATTCAATTGTCTTTGTCACTGTAAACAGCATCGACACAAACCGCTGGACTTCACAAACCACATAACTTTAAGCCAAGTAATATGTAAAAGTAATAGTATGAATATGGTTTAATTCAAATCAAAAAGACTGAACTATGTAACACATTTATTGTGAAGACTATGAAAAAAGTCATTAATTAAACCGACTTTACCTGCTTGCTCCTTAATAATCCTCTGTGCTATTCTGTCAATAGTTCCCAGCTTCTGTGTAAACATGTCCAGATAATCCCCCATAGCAGCAAACTCTAAGGGTCTACTCCTCAGTTTGTAGCCTCCGGTGACATACTTCACGGATTCTCCCATTTTCGACAACAAAGCCATGCCTTGTTTTTTATAGGAATTGAGATCCTTTGAAAATGGAACAGATCTTTATTACAACATGCATTAAATTAAAATTAATAGCATCTATTATACATAGGGTTTACAATTTTAGGTTTTACCCTTTAAGATATCCCCAAAACAAAACTAGAAAGAAAACTGAACTAATTATGTTCATCATGGTGTATTTTACTTATGTTGGGTCAAATATCCAAGCCAACATTTTTCATGTATTCGAAGGCAATAAATACATAAATAAATAAATAAACATGCCTGTGTCCGCCAGAAATTACACCACTGACATAAATGAGAAGTATTACAATGTGTTTTGTGCGACAGTTTCTAAATTAGCAAGAGGAAAAATAGCTCTGTGTGTGGGGGACTTCTATATACCGTACATGCTTGAAATAATGGCCAATCTCGATTGTGCGCCCTTATTCATATTAGCGGCCTGTTTTACAGGCAAAAGGTTAATAAGGGCCCATGCTCTTGCTAGTTAAAACTATGATTGAATTTAATTATTTCCAATTTTTAGAAAAATGTATGCTGCTTTATATCGACCTTCGCAAAGTGCAATTTTCTCAAAGGGCTTCAACTACCTTTCAACTAAAAATCACTGCATTAAACACAATAGCATTTAAGTACAGTATAGAAGGTTTTGAATTAAGTGCTTGGCAAAAATTTATGTACAATGCCCGCATTTAAGTGTTTATTCAAGTTATAAAGTAATGTTATCACTTTATGAAAAAGTGTCTATGGTCACTTTGTTTACTCTGGAATGGAAGGATATATATATATATATATATATATATATATATATATATATATATATATATGGGTATATATATATCTATATATATAGATGTATACACACACATTGATTTCCTATCCTAACTCAAAGATAAAGTAGGGCCTTCACAACCTGTTCTTACTTCTGGGATATTTAACTTAAATACAGTTGGTCAATATTGTCATACAAATGGTTAGTTCATCAATGTAAGTCTACTGCATGCTAAAAAAAAATGTAAACATTTTTTTTGAAACCTATCATAGACACGTTTATTAATAATAAAGAACAAGGTTGACTTAGATTTATTTTCAATTTTGTATTCATTTCCACATCTAGTGCAAATTACTGAACACAACACATGTGGCCAACACATGAAACACAACACATGAAAGACAACCATGAGTATGTTAAAACTATATAAAAATCTGTATAAAAGTTCTTTACGTTAATTTCTAAAACAAACCATATAAAACACCTTCTAGAGGTTCTATAGATATATGTTAAGATTTAAGTATGAACGTACATGCATGCTCCATCAGCATATCCCCATAGTTTGCATAGCAACACAACACATTTTTTAATTAAAATTAATATAATACAATAATAATATAATTAAAAAAGAAAAAAGAAAACAGGTGACCAAGAAGCTTTAGCCACAGAGGCGGCCCCTTATTGAACAAACAATATCTTCCACTTACCTTTGCGGAGAGGAATACATTGAAATTGTCATTAAAGGAGAGGACAGGATGATCTGCTATCCTTTTCAAAAACTTGTCAAGGGCCTTCCGCCGGGTCTCCACAAACTCTTCTGAGAAGCGGTCAACAACCCCTTTCACGACAAACTTTTCTGGCAGTGGCTGCAAATTTAAAACAAATACATTTTAACTCTGCAAAACAAAAACTTTTTAAGCAGGACTATTTGGTGTACAGGACTTACTTAATACGCAAGTCAGCGATTTTCAAATATTGCACTTTAAAGTTTCCTCACAATTCCAGTGGTGTCTGAACTGTGGACTACGACAGGAACCCCTGGTTTAGTGACTTGTAAAATACTACCTACTGGAATGATATGTGTTGGCTGTGTGTCCTCCAGTTTATTCCTCAGCCAATCGAAGTCCTGGTACCGGCGACGTACAGAGTACTCAGGCAAATCAAACTCTGTCCTGGTGGTCTAAACAGAGGACATCAAATTACAAGAGTCAGGGGATTTGAACATCTCTGTAGCACATCTGTCAAGTCATTTCTAAATCGCAATTGAAGAAAGCAACAGAAGGCAGACTTGGGTTACAAAGTTATATTCAAGTTTTACAGACTTTTAATGTTAATGTGCCAATTCTCTTGTCATGAACAAATATTTGAAATTGCTGAAGTGGCTAATGTTGACTAAATGCTTGTATTTAACATGTTTTCTTGAATGATCTTATATTAAATGTAGGGTGCCAATATGTTTGTCTGTGACTGCATATACATATACCAGTTTCAACCAATCCTTAGCTTAAAATCTGCACTATCACCTTAAATATCTTCAATATTGTATCTAGCATATGTATTTTGTTTTACTTTTTAATTTTTTTTTTTTGCATCAATGCTTGTTGTATTTTATGAGCAAGCTGATTTATTTAATTTAGATAAACATATCGTGTTTCAGCATAAAATAAATAGCAATATAAAATGTAACCAAAGACACCATTCCCACTATAAGAGCAGGACACAGTTTATTTACAGAGATTAGTCTTATTGGGGTTACTCAACTCTATTTGGCAAGTCAAAGCGTCACATTCCGAATTGACCAGCTGCAATGTGCGTTGCATTCTCGTGGCCAGACCAGAACGCTGTTTTATCCGTGTAATTGCTTGAATGCTAACAGAACTTACTTCTTATCTTACATTATTTTTTGTTAAAATTAGAAAAGGTCCATTGAGTCCCAAAACATTATTGTAACCGTTTGACTAATAGTTAATATTAATTTGCCTTTTTTTATTGGTAATTGCCTAAAGCATGCCAACTGTAGCTGCTTTTGCTTTGAATATTTATGGATTTATTTGTATTCCTGCTGCCCCTGCATGCAATAAAGTATTTATAATGCTCAATAGACACATTTATTAATGCAAAACACAGACAGAGTCAGTATAGACACTATAATTAAAACACAGGAGAAATATAATATCCTTATCATGCAGGAATGGTTATACTTATCACTGCAAGGCGCTGATCTATAGTGTTTCCTCCCCATTGAGTTCTATTAAATGTTTCCTATTTTGGGAAAGTAGGTTTGAGATCCTGTCACCCATACCAAGGAAGAACATATCAAAGTCTTATTTCTAATAACACTACAGTGATAACTGAATAACAAAACACCAGAACGCTGATTTGCTTTCAAATCGGTGAGTTCTATCTGCTGTGCTAATTAATCACAGGGGGTTTGCACATTTTAGTTTCCTGTAAGTAATGTTCTATTTTAGAGGTCTGAATTGAATTAGGATCTCCCTAAACAGGGGTATCAAAAGTACACTGAGTATGTTTTCTTCAGCTCAGTACCATAAATCAAAATTATTCAAATAAACCTCATGAATCTATCAATCAAAATATGCAAAGTGCAGACAGGTTTGTAATTTGAGAGCCTCCTTTATTTTAATTTGGATTAATTTAGAACAGAATCTCTCAACTCTTAAAAAAAAGACAGTATCATAGTTTAACCTTCAAAGTGTGGTATGTGCATTACTCTTAAATGAAAAATGTTACCTTACTTCAAAAGGTTTTGGTGCTGTTTTGGTATTCTCATGTTTTCCCATATCAGAGAGACCTGCCTCCTGTAGGATGAACCGAGGAAGTACTACTGAAAATTATTCTGCAGGAGCAGGCCTGCGTAACCACTGCAGGAATCATGATGTACCAGCTCAGCTCAATATAGGTTTTTCAGAGTTGGTTGATATTTCAATTAAATGTGTGCTTACGCAGCTACTGTCTGTAACTTGGCTCAGCGGAATTCTTGAGTGAGAATTGGTGCATGCAGTACTTTCATAGAGGAGCACCATGATGCTACCTGACCGGAAGGAACAACAATGCTAACTCGAGGATGGGAGAAAGATTGTGAAACACTGCAAGCAAGCTTCGTGGCAGAGCGGAGATGCTCGAAGCTGTCCTAAAGTTATTTCAACTGATCTGGGACGATGGGAAACGACAGAGCAAGGTTCAATATTTCTCATAAGTATTGTTTTAACTTATGTAAAACTTGAGGATCTTATGAACTTTTCATGTCAAACTTTTCATGTCAGGTTAATTTGGAATAAAAGATCAGTTTGGGATTCTTGCATGTTGGATTACGATTTGGTGCACTTCGAAATGATTCATGTCAGATTGACTTTGAATAAAAGTTCAGCTTCAGTTTGGAATTGTTGCTTTTTGTACTGCATTTTAATTCTTTAATGAATAGGATAAAGCAAAGGCAGAATACTGCATACATGAAACGAACAGGTACATGTAATTCTACTTTTATTCACAATCTCATCTTATTCACTTACTCCAACAGTTTATCGTTCATTTTGATTGTCTTATAACGCAATTCAGAAATATAGGTTGGCAAAAGTGTGTGTATGAGGGTAACGTCAGCACAAATAGGCTGAAAGCCGAGGTTTGTTTATGGACTGCGAGTTCCGATACAACCAACACAAAGGCTCCCAGTCTTATAAATCTACTATATACTGCTTTATTATTACTATACAAGTTAAAAATCAACCTATATCTTATCTAATCATTACCAACTTTTATTTAGTACAGTGTCAATTTCATTGATGAGGCAAAAAAAGTTGCCTAAGAGAATACTTTTAAGTGGCTATGGTACTCGGCCGACTGTGACGTCACTGTTTTGAATGGACTTTGCAGCTGAATGGAATTCTAAACAGTGCTTCAGGTATGATTTTGTTTTCTTTTTTTTTTTTTTTTTTTTTTAAAGCAAACGTCGTCAACCATGCTGACATGGAAGATAAGTCATGGTAAAAACTAAAAGTTGCACGCTGATGTCATGAATAGGGATTTTCTGTGATGTTATCTTGCAGGAATTGTTCAGCATCACACTGCAAGGCACTGATCTACAGTGTTGTTTTCTCCCCATTGAGTTCTACTATTGTTTCCCATTTTGGGAAAAAGAAGAACATATCAAAGTTTTATTTCTAATAACACTACAGTGATAATTGAATATCAAAAAACACCAGAATGCTGATTTGCTTTCAAATCAGTGATTTCTATCTGTAGTGCTAATTAATCACAGGAGGTTTGCACAATTTTAGTTTCCTGTATATAATGTTCTATTTTAGAAGGTTTGTGATGGGAGCAAGAATGTAAAATACTGCAAGCAAGCTTCGTGGCAGAGCAGAGCTAATCAAAGCTGTCCTAAAGTACTCAAAGTTATTTCAAGTGATCTGGGACAATGGGAAACAACAGAGCAAGGTTCGATATTTCTCCTAAGTACTGTTTTAATTTATGCAGATGCAAGTGATATATATATATATATATATATATATATATATATATATATATATATATATATATATATATATATAGTTCCAGATTATTTTAAATCCTAGGTTTAGGCTGTCTGTGCTAAGATTTTAAAACAAATAATTTGACTTTCAGGATACGCACTCATGTTCAGGTTTATCCAAAATTTCAAACGCTAAATAAGATCTACAGTACAGTACATCCTCGCTATAGCAAACCTGTTGGGTTCCAAGCCTTTTGTTCGTTATATCGAGGGGTTCGTTATAGTGAAAGGACCATCACAATGAACGATAAACTGTTGGAGCAAGTGAATGAGATGAGATTGTGAATAAAAGTAGAATTACATGTACCTGTTCGTCTCATGTATGCAGTATTCTGCTATTGCTTTATCCTATTTGTTAAAGAACAGACCTGGATGTTGACAGTGTGTGTTTATATAATACAAGTATATATATACTGTATTAGTATATATTTGGGGTCAAGGGGCCAGGTTAGTTATAGCCAAAGGTTAATTATAATGAAGGCCATTATAGCGAGGGTGTACTGTACTTAAATAATAAGATAGAGGAAACAAAAATTTTGACACAACATTTCCACATGTTCATGGTTTGGTCATTCTTCTAAATGCCCTACCACACAGCAGAAAGGAAAAATAAAATGCAATTCAGGGTTATAAGATGGCAAAAGTCTGTGTATGTGGGTAACATCAGCACAAGTAGGTCTATTTATGGGTGTGAGTTCTGATACAACCCATACACAGAGGCTCACAGTCTTATAGATCTATTATATACTATGCTTTATTATAACTATATCCGTTACCTAATCATTACCAAACTTTATTTAGTACACAGTCAATTTCAATAAATTGTAAAAAAAGGTTGATGAAGAGAATACTGTTAAGTGGATAAGGTACTCGGCCGACCGTGATGTCACTGTTTTGAATGGACTTTGCAGCTGAATGGAATTCGAAACGGTGCTTCAGGTATGATTTTTTTGTTTGTTTTGTTTTGTTTTGTTTTTTTAAAGCAGGGGACGTCAACCGTGCTGATATGGAGGATATGTCATGGTAAAAACTGATAGTGGCACAGTGATGTCATTAGTGGGGTTTTTCTGTGATGTGTCGTGGAATACAGAAGGTGAAATGTGCGCTCCAATTGGCTGAAAGAGCATGAGCAGTCTATAATACAAGTCTACGAAACACCTTCTAAGAAACAACACATAGGAACAGACCTGCAGCACACAGATCCCTTACCTTAGTGGTGACTCTGTAAGTGATGTAAGTCTCCATAGTGGAGAGATGCTTTTTGGGGTCATCCACTGTAACAAAAAGGTCCCTGGTCTCTCCATCTAGGTCATCATCTAGCTGCAGTCTGTTGAGCAAGGAAGAGGAGGAAGCAGGGCTGGATGTGTCCACTGGGGTACCATTCGGCAAACTGAAGTCCTGGAAGAGAAACAGACCAAACCAAACCAAAATCAACAGGTAGCTTGCATTGCAGAAGTTGATGTCCGATGAATACTTTAATAGTCCTTGTGATTTCACTACTCCCTCCTGTTGAATTTCTTTAGTTTTTTGCTTTGGTTTGATATCTGCAGATACTTAAAAGAAAGTTCTAGCTACTTGGTAATATAACCAAAAGCAAAAACTTCAAGTTGCAGCAGTTTATCTATCGTAAATATCTGCATATTAATGTAAAATATATTCATGTAAAACAACAAGTGAAGAAAAAAAAACAAAATATCTATATCTACACATTTAATTATCTATCACCAAGAAGACATTCTGCCAAGTTGTATTTGTTGTGGTTTTTACTACCCTTTTTATTAAAAGGACCAAAATTCGCAAAAAATGCTGGCCAGATCATGCGCCTACAAATTGTCATATTTCGATTCTGCCACTGATCTGCTATAGACATGCCCTACCTCGTTTTGATACCCATACAGTAGGTGCCTCTAGCAGACCAACATGGTTACAGGGTTAGAAACTCCCACTCACCCGAGGCAAGTTAAATCTGATGTGGACTAGTTGGTGTCTGTGTCTCAGTAGTCCTCTGGGCGAGTACTCTCACGTTCAGTCTTGCGTTAAATGCAGAAAGTCAATTTTCTAATGGGACGTAGCAGTGGTGAATAAGCATTCACAAATAATGCTTAGAAAACAGTCACTCGGAACTGAAACCTCCCTTCATCTCCCCTGCAATGCCAACCCCACTAGATGTCTTACGTTTGTGTTCTCTCTCTGCGCATTATGTGAAGTTTATCATTTGAATTTACTTAAACATCTTTTGAAGTAAGTGTAAAGTATTTTACAAAAATTTGGAGATTTTTACTGGGTTACGACCCTGACTGAAGATGTCATTAGCAAAGGGGGCCGGTTGTACTAACGAAGTCAAAACAACAGGCCACGTTTTCCTAAACGTTTTAAAACGAATAAACGAACAAATACCATAATAAACATAATCGTAATATGTTGCTTAAAACATAATAACACAATACATTCATAATAAAGTTGAGTTCTTATCTATAAACAGCAACACGTTTACGGGACTGGCTGTCCATAGCTTTGTGTTTACATTATTGTCAGCATATATTAAGTAACTGGAAGCTGAAATTACTTTTTTTAAAACACACTTTTTATACCAATACAGTAGTGGGGAGCGATAATCAGTTAGTTTGAAAACCAGCCTTTAATCACTGACAATAGCAGCACAGGCAGTGATTCCATGAGTGCTCTGGGGCTCAAGCAGAAATGGGGGAAAATAAGGTTCTGCACAGTGCAAATAAATCAACTGTTCTGTCAAATTATAGTGTGGATGCTTCACAAGAGAAATTGTTATTACAGCGTTTAAAAATCCTTTTATACAAAAGTCTCCCAGCTTTCTTGAAAAGATCTGCATTTATGTCGTTCTTGTTTTGTATTTGTTATGCTCTCACTAGTATCTAAAATTAGTAGATACAGCGTCCATCAGTTCTGGCAGATTCTACTGTACTTGCTGAAGCGGTTTTCTCCCACTGCTAATTAAAAAATAAATAAATAAATAGCCACGGAGCTAACAATTTAATCCCAAGGGCTACAGTGAAACATACAGTCTTTAAATTGGGACTTTAGTGAAGACCATATGTGTATGTGAGTATATTCATTATTGTGATAGTAATTCATAGCCAGACAGCATTTTTGTAAATTGGAACACATGTAATGTACAATAAAATACACATTTTATTCTATTTCAGGCTGAGCTTCATGGTCAGCAAGGTGACACAGCTGAGAGCTGTGTTTCCCTCTGTCATCCTGTCTGGTGCTGTCAGTGTCAGTTTCTCACAGTACAGAAGTCGCTCAGTAATGAGGCGCAAACAGGTGATTAATCGATCTGTATGAGGGTTTACGAAGGTGCGTTGTAAAAAAAAATATAAATAAACAAATAAATAAAGTAAATCTTCACATCAGGACTAGCAAGTTCTAAAAGGTACTAGTCCTTTGGACTAGTAGCACAATATTGTTAGTTTCTAACCCTGTAGATAAAACTTTATTTTCACAGGGGCAAATCTTAAGAGGTCTCTTTTCTTGTTAGGTCCCGGACTACTGTAGCAGTACAATAAAAAGTGGGACTGACTGCCAGAGTGAAAAATAATAACCTTGTTACAGCGTTTCTGTTAACCAGTCAGGCGCTTTCAAAAGGAATGCGACGGGCAGGTAGAAAGATTGACTGTCACTAACAAGAGCAATTGAGTGTGCCCCTAATGCACCTCTAGACTACACCCTTTAATGGCACAGGCAACTGAACAAGAGAGAGAGAGATTTGGTAGTACCTGCCTTAGTACATGCTTGTTAACAATGCAAGTCAGCGACTGGCCGATTCAATCCATGTCCCCCGCCCCCTTTCGTTCCTCCTAGAGGGGAGGATTTGTTTATTTCATTTTAATCCATGATTCCAATTGACTGTGTCTAGTGTGTTAGTTGCAGTTCATTTTTGTATCTTTTCTGTACAAAATACCTGTAGTTTTCAGTTACGCTAAGAACTGTGGTGTAAATATTTTAATTTGAAATTATAAAAGTGAAATATGAATGTTGAAAATAAATAGTTCTAAAATTATTTTAGGAATCATTTAAAAAAAAAAAAAAAAGCCTATTTATTCTACATAACTTTAAGAATGCACAGGTTTGACAAGAATGATGATGATACTGCTGCTTGGAGTTACTGGTAAAACATTTAGTGATCAGGCACTGACGGGCTGCAGTTTTTCCTAGCGGAAACTCTGTGTTAGGTCAGGCAAACTAAAACAACCTGGAGGCCCAGAAATCAAGATGCTGGGGAAGCCATTGTCTCAATGATTATGAGCTCTTGGCTCAGGTGGCTGCAGCCTTGCACCGTAAAGAAATCTGTCATACAGCTAAATAACTGTCAGCACGCTGATCCCAGCAATCTGAATCTGAGGCTAAAATACAACTGCTGGCCATCTGCTTAATATCTAGTCTTAAATTATCTTACAGACTAGCAGCCTACATGCTCACTGTAATGTGCATGCTGGAAACACAGATTGCACCCACTTAAATTTGCCACATTTCTACAAATAAAAAAAAAAAAATACAAAAAAGACTTTGCACCAGTCTGGTACATAGATTACACCTCCAAACGAGGTGCAAACAGAACAACAATTTAGCCCTCTCTTTACCTACAGGATGGGGTCTACACAACAACAGTCATGAGAGTGGCTAGAAAAAAATACTACTCTAATACAGTCAATCAAGCCCCTCAATACACTATAACAATATTTTTGTACAGATCAGAATTAAATACTGTTAGGAATATAAGGGCATATCCTAAACAAATTGATATGCAGCACGGTACATTTTATTGTAGGAAAGCTTTATTTTTTCATTTTTTAGTGGTTACTAAAACACATGCGTTTAAAAAAAAAAAAAAAAAAAAAAAAGACACATTGTTTTATCTTAGTTAAATATTAGCTTTGCAGCTTTGTCATTCACATCTGGCATCACATTATTAGCAGCCTTGCTTAAGTACATAATGGTGCCCAGTGGCACTTCAATATTGAACAACACACCTAAATGGAAATGATCACTGGGTAGGCTATGCTTCTCTAAGACTACGTGTTAAATTTAAATACTACTTTTAACATTATGCAACTGTTATGCAAAATAAAAAGAAAGAAAACAGCTTCTATTTCATATAAACAAGTACTTTTGTGGCATTCTAATAAAATGCAAAGAGAAATTTGAATTCAGCTGGGCATTGCAGTATACATTTTTTCCTTCCTGTGAGAATATCTCTTTTGTGACAGTACTTCAGTATAGTGGCTTAAAATGTTTTAAGCTTGTTACTTTAAAATGTTGCTGACAGTGACACAGGTTACTTCTCTATACATCTCAAACTTAGATTTAGTAGATTAACTTAGAAAATAGCAAGAGTATGAATTTGACAGTTTATTTAGACTTCAATCTTATCTAGATATTTCAAAATGCCCCAGTAGTAATCATGCATTGGGAACTGCTGCAACCTTTCAGACTACACTAGTTGCCAACTAACAATCACCAACTTTCTCATGCTGTATGTTGTAAATCTGTCTTAAAGCACAGGGTTTAGTTAAAGGTGTTAGCATCCCACAATTATGTTCAGTTTTACAGTAAAATACAAATTCTGGGTTAATAGTTACACATTCCAGTGTTGCCTTTTGTACACTCTGCTGAAACGTAGTTACTATAGCTGCAGGCACACAGGATTTCTCCCTCATGAAGGCTTTATATCAACACTGCAGCCACCATCCTGCTACCACTGTACCTGCAGCAGCAGCAGCTTGACAGTCGTCTAAGGTCGGTTTTACCTCAGAGAAGCAAAACACCAAGTAAACAAGGGAGAAAGGGATTTCCTGTTTTGATGTGTTTGTATACTATAGCACTTTAGGAGAAAAATATATCAAAAGATAATATTTGGGCTTGTGAGGCAACAACCTGTTTAAATATTTATTTCTTAAATCACAATCATAGATGGCGGAGGGGGATTATTTTCCTTGTCCACATAAAATGTACAGGTTTCAAAATATAGATGGTGAGAGCATTTACCACACTACAGTACAGTATGTGAATGCTGTTTCCAGGTTTCTCTATTAAATTAATAACTAAAACATTAGTTGCAGAATTGTAAACTCTTGAATGCCTGTGTTTTATCTTTCATTTCCTCTTTTCCTTAACCCTTCCTCTTTTATCCTGTTTTTGCACAACTAAGATGAAATTATTTTTATGAAAACATACAGGCTGCTGCTGAGAAGAACAATTGTCTTTTCATTGTACTAGTTTTCAGTAGAGTGCCTGGTCAGGTTATCAGCATCAATCTTTACATGCAGGCTGCTTCTCAAACTTGCTCTATGAGTCAGTAGAGCAGCTGAAAATGTTGTACTGCAGTAGTTTAGCAGTAGATTCTGCTCCGAAACATCATAATAATAATAATAATAATAATAATAATAATAATAATAATAATAATAACAACAATAATAGGCTGTTTGGCCTCTGATAAGTTTAACCCAATTATTTTGTATCTTACTATGCAAGGCAAATAGTAGAAACAATAAAAGTCCTGACAGAAAACGAGAGTCAGATGGCACCATGTACTCTGTCAAACATTGCTCTATTAGCAACTTGAATACATTCAATATAGCAGAACATGAACAAAACACAAAGGGGTTCAACATCAAAAACAATTAAGTGATAGTGTCCATCGATGAAGGGTCTACCATATGGTAACTGACCATAACTGGAGTCATGCTTCCCGAACCACATGCGACATGGTACAGATTTCATGGAGAGGGTGCTATTGCTATTAGAACAACTGTTCATTACTTTCTTTAAAAACACTCTAAAACCTAGATTAACTTTGAATTTTTAATGACTTGTCGGGTTTTAGGAAAACCGTCCTGAAAATGTTCATAAAGGACCACATACATAATGACAGAAGAAAACAAACAACTTTATTAAACAAATAACCTCTTACTTGTCAGAGTTACTTCTAATCTATCTGGACAGTGCAAGATAACTGAATGGAGCAATTTTACTTAACTGTCCATGTCTCTGTTTGTTGTTGTTGAAATATGCTGTCTGAGCTGCAGTCGAGCAGACAGGCTGCGATTGGCTGACTCTTAAATTTCAGGTACTGGACTGGTTGCTTTCATCAGTGCAAAGTATTGATTGGCTGGTTTTGGTGGATAATAAACTAAATGTGGGCCAATTGTGACTCGTTTAATATTTGCGGTGCAATAGGTGTGAACTGAGCTTTCATTTCCTCTCCTCTCCTCTCCTCTCCTCTCCTCTCCTCTCCTCTCCTCTCCTCTCCTCTCCTTGCAAGGCCCTTGTGAAAAGGGACGTGCATGATCAAGTTGCTGTGCTCTACAGACTGGATTCTCTACAGTACTTTTGCTGTGCGGGATCATAAAGATCAGTGAGGCATAGCTAATATAGAGTTTGAAATGTACCTATTCTTTCTGTCCCTCTTGTTTCTATGAAAATCATATTACAGTATCTGAACTGCCCAGCATAGGAGGCATAAATGAATATGGTCAGCTAGTGAAGCATCATTATTTCCAAGCTGGAGGCCAGGGGAAAGAAATTGCATGAAACTCTTAAAGTTCATCCTGTAGGGCAAAATATGTCTACACAGTAGTGGAAAAAAATGAAAAAGTCCATTATGAATTCTGAATAGTCTTGTAGCAGTTTATCAACAGAGGGGTGTAATTTTAACAATATGTAATGCTGTGATTTAACACAAAAATGCTGTACTGAAATTCTCGCATTGCCTTTGAGCCAAATCACACCTGCGGGACACCATAGCTCTGACCTGTTGGATCTGCATAAATCTTGCTGATACTAGGAAAACAAGAGATGAAAACGCCCCTTGATCAGACTATAGAAATGCAAAGCTGACAAATACATAGACAGACAAACAGACAATTTTTCATTGTAAAGCTTTTTTTTTTTTTTAAATCTACCACTAAAACTACAGTAGCTTTAGAGGTATAGGTCCTAGATAATTGCACGGCTTGGTCTTTGAATTAAATGGGTCTGGATGTGCTCCATGCCCAGTTTACAGTTAGGTAACAAAATTAGACCTTTAAATACCTGCTTTTAAACCAACAGACATTTGTTCCACCACTAGTTTTCTATATTACATTACATTGCCACTGGTGTAGATGCTAGATGTTACATGTTGCAAAATGTTACAAACACCTGGAACCTTGTCCTGTAAATGTTTCTGTAATTATAACATGGATATACTGTAAGTGCATCAAACAATCATCATTACTATTTTAATTCAATTTCAAAGTTATTAAATAATAATAATAATAATAATAATAATAATAATAATAATAATAATAATAATAATAATAATAATCATCATCAATATGGACAAGTAACAATTTATTGACAAAAACTCCCCCACGTCTGTTTAAATGGTTTAGTCTTGAGTTCAAAGCAGTGCAGGTGCTTTGAAAGGTAATTAATTCAAATAGCCAAGGTTGTGCGTAAAGTGAAAACTGCTGCAGAAACTAGAAAAGAACACAGCCTGGTGAGGTATCTCCTCTGACTGAAAACATGTGAAACAAGCACAGCATTTCATTTTGGAAATGGTATTGTGAGCCACAACTGTGCAAAATTATCTGAATGCACAATCTCAATCTCAAAGTGGGGCATATGGATTAGGCAAGGTAAATCACTCAAAATACGTTATTTAGAAAGACTGTATCGCTGCAGGTACAGTGGCTGAATCCTCATGAAACTAAACCTTCACTCTTTTAAAAGAAGCTCTTGGGTACTCCGATTTGGGAACAGCACTCTGAACTGTGCAATTCCTTATTGTTTTCATGCTGTAATAAGAGAAAAAAGCAAAGTTCACCAATACTTACCACATGTTTAACAAATCTGCAATCCCTTTTAGGGTCTCCATGGTAACCAGTTAAAATGTATTATTCTAAACAGTTTAAATGTAGAAAGATGTTTGGACTAAAATGAAGAACTTACCGTAGCAATTTTCCCCCATTTTAATCTTTCTCTGCATATTTAGTTGAAATGGAACGTTGGATTAAATTCAACATTTTGTATTGAAGCTCCAGGCCTCTATGTGTGAATTATCATATTGCAGCTCAGGTGCTGTCAGATACTGCAAAGAAACTGTCTGTGTGTTACACATTTTTTCAGAGAACATCTTGCCAGACTGAGAAAAAAATGTATTTTATTTGGCCTGCTATACATGATTTTAACATAAACCAGAAAAAGCAGTGAACTTTCCAAACAGCTAGGCTATATAGTTAAACTTTCCAAATGGATTCATATTATAGAATTTGAGGCATTGTAACCTTGGAAAGTGCATCAGTGTGATGTTTTGTGCACTGCTTACAGTATAAGAATATGTACTTTGATTTCATGAATGCATTGTACTGTACATCCTCATTTCCTTCTAATAATAATATAATAATAATAATAATAATAATAATAATAATAATAATAATAATAATAATGTTATTATTATTATCTTTATTTTTATATAGCGCCTTTCATAGTGGACCACCATCACAAAGCGCTTTACTTTAAGTGACCTTCTGGTTACAAGCCCTGAACTTTAACCACTGGACCACACTAAAAAAAAAAAAAAAAAAACACCCACACATACAACATACATACGTACATGTATGTAAACACACATGTATGTATGTATGTATGTATGTATGTATGTATGTATATGTATGTATATATATATATATATATATATATATATATATATATATATATATATATATATATATATATATATATACATATAATATAATACAGGTATAAAAACAGGGCCATTAATGGGAGGTGCATGATGGCATGTTTGATGGCAGAGTATGCCCTCATGTTACCGGAAGTAAGATGGCCGACCCAGGGGAGACTACACCTCCCAGATATTCAGCGCGTTTTCACGTGCATAAAACAGCAGCGGGTAGTTCTCTCAGGACAGAAGTGTGAGCATGCGTACTTTGTAAGCCTGGGGGTTTTCTCCAATCCTACAGGAATATGTCATCAGTGTGTTTACACTAGCAAAGTATTACAGAATCGTAACGCTTGTCCTCTCGTTGCAGAATACGAACTCAACTTTTGAGAGGTTAAGAGTTATGATTCCAGGATGTGCTCGGTAGTGTTTGCACAAGCGAAATGTTGTGGAATCGTAACTCTTGTCCTCTCATTGCGGAATATATGTTCTAGTGTAAACACACCTATTGTCCCTCGTAAATAGGGGGGTTAATAATTAGCCATAATGTTATGGGTTGATTATTTAATTATTCTTTTGACCAGTTTAGCTGGTGTGGCTACACAGACATCTGGAGGTTTAGGACTGAACTGCAGTTTAAAAAAAAAAAAATTGTGAAAAGCGCAGGGGTCTACTTTGAGATATCAGTTGTAGATATGGATTTGCAAATTCATGCAAAAGCTCAGCTCACAGGGATTACTATTGCTGATAACATGTTACAGTTAGCAGGGTAGCCTGTAAAACAAACAACTCATGCAACATACAGTACCAGGTACACCTAATGTATAGAATCAGTAGCATCTTATTTTTACATATACAAATATATAGGTCAAAGTGATCATTTTTCTCATGTTAGATGTTTTTTTTTAATTTATTTAATTTTTTTTAAATAAAACTAAACTAATCTAATCTATAGGTTTAAATAAAACTAACTAAACTAATCTATAGGTTAAAAACCTTAATATAAATCCATATAAACGAATCCCGTAAAACAAGGTTGTACTTCAGATGGTTTGCTGACAAAAAAATCACAGGGTAAATAAACAAAATTGTCTGTCCACTTTATTTCATACTGTATACAACTTGATATGCCTGTGTACACCTCAAATTAGGAAGTGTTTTGATCCAAACAATGACATGATTACGTGATTTATGTGGTAAGTGGCATCGGGGGGGGGCGGAGACACACAACAACAAACAATGAACAGCACCCTTTCAAGCACATGAATTTCTACGATGTGTAATAATGCCATTGCAGAAAAGTGTCCTGAAAAATAACCAGAAGGTCTTACACAATATGCAAAACAAACATGATCATTTCAGGGAGCTACATCCTCGCAGGCTTGAATCTAGGCTGCTGGCTGCCAGGCCAGTGGGCTGCCCAGTGGTAATGCTATGGGCTGCACTGCCGGTGGGGAGGTTTAATATCCTGATCAGGGATCTTGTCGCCTGTTGGTTCATGGCTACCCCCTGTCTGCAAAGTTCTGAATTGCTCTCTGTGCATCTCGATGCCATCCATGTTCCTCTGAACAGTGAAATCATCATCGGAAGAGATTGTGCGGAGGAGGTGCTCAATGTTAAAACAAAAGAGTAGCCGCTACAGGGGAGCAGGGGCAGAGGAACTGGTTATTAAAAGACAGCCCATAAAACCCAAACTGTACAGACAGCTGCCTGCCAAAAAACTTATTTTCTGACCGTATGGGCACAAGTCACCCTCATGCCAGGAAGCCAGCAGCAACACAGGTCAATTCATACAATTAAAAATGTACAGATGCAGCTCTTGCAAAAAACTACAAACACAGCATTTCCTGAACACATACATTGTTATTTTTAAGTTAAACTGTGTTGTTTCTTTCTGTGGCTAATAATTTGCTTTGTATATAAATCCTAAGAAGTATTACACAACCTCCCAAACTTTGACCTTGAATTAAGTTTAGTAGCCTTGATAACCTCTACAAATGTATTGCATGGAAGGCCATTTTGGACTTGCCCCTTTTTTTTGCCCCAGCATAATACATTGAGACAAACTAGACCACGTCAACCCGAGAGCTATTGTTTTATCTTATGTGATGCAAGTTATGGCAAATTTTATGGAAAAGGATTAGCGCAACCACGTACTCTTCCTATTAAATAGTGCCACTTTCTTTGACACTGATTCTTTGGAAACTAAATATACAGTAGTACAGTATCCACCACTTACACCGTACAGGGTTATTTCATGCAGCCATTTGTATCCGACAAATATCCTTTGCCATTTTCCATTCCCATTGATTTCAATAACAAAGGCATAGTTTAAGTAGTTGTTAAGCACACTGTATATTTAGGGCAGACTCAGCCGTTTGGATCTCGTTATGTGCCATTCACATAGACTTAGATAACAGACTGTTTATTACTGCAGTAATCACTCTTACTAATCCACCAATCAGCTGTGTTCACCTTATTACCTTGCCATTCACATAGATTTCAATACAAAAGGAAGCACTTTACTGTAGTAGAAGCTTGACAGACCGACCAATCAGCTGTTTGCACCTTGTTACTGAGCAATTACCCCAGTACTGTACCTTGGCTATATAATCCCTGTATGTAGCGTCAGGTTTACAGTCTGAAAAACCAGCACTGACTTCAACAGCGTGTAAATAAAATGTCTCTGTTAGATACCGTGCACGTGCTAAAGCTTCCTTGAAACTCTGTCAGTCAGCAAACAATGAAACATTGCTTCAAAAAAGCTGGGGTTTCTGTAGTTGAGGAGGAAAATACGAAAATACAATCGAAAACAAACTGACAACACCAGTGGGGATGCAAGAAGAATTCTCAGCCATGTCACTTTGGCGACCAGGACGCTCTGCCTGAAACAGACACTGATGAAGTAAGCGTGCGTGCTGCGCTTGTAACACTGCAGTGTGCTATGGCGCAGCATCAGGATATAGAGCCAAACTGAAAGAGCTGAAAGTTTGCCGTCCATACTTGCAAAAAAAGATTGTCCAGATGAGTATCACAGAGTCCTTCGCTGGAAACAATTTGCAGTAATGCAGCCTACCTGTACTGTACATTTCTGCACTTGCACAACTTTTTTGCACATTTTATTACATTTATAGGTTTTAATACATATTTTATTATTAGTGTAATGAGTGTCTAAAAGATTTAAACGCATATACGCTTGTTTGTTTCGATTACTGTACTGGTGATTGGGGGGTATTTTGAATGTCAGGTTATTGTGTGTTATTGAGTTTATACCGCCCATCGCTTATTGAGGGTGAATTATGTTAACACAAACACACCCCTTTTAAGCGTTGGCGACTGTACTAAAAAAATAGAGTTTTGAGGAGAGGGCTTTATCTTTATGTACATGGTGCATCTGAAGGGCGCTCTAAGAGGAGATGGTCATGAAATGACGAATTGCTGCAATGTTGTTAAAAAAAGGTTTTATCTTAACTGATACAATAGTAGTATCATTCATATTTTCATGTCTATTTAGAATGGAAATTAAACAGGAAGCAATCCTATAAAATACTGCAGGGCCAAAAACAAGTGCACATTTCAACATCTGTTGTGCCACTGTCAAACAACAGCATCATTATGACACAACAATGCCACTTGCAATGTGCCACCATCACAACAAAGGCTCACTGTTGTAGCATAGTACAATTATCTTTGTAAAGCACATTCTCAGAACAAAAACAATGTCACCCTTACACTCTACCCAGTACACTTCCTGTTTCACATCATCCTGCTAACAAACAGATCATTCCACATTCCACCATTGACATTCCACTAGCATGTCCTGTAGCGCTACATCCAGCTTCACTATATTAATTTAGTTACTACCGTACAGTATTCTATTTGAACCTTTTCAGTTAATCATGGAATGCTAATTTCTCCTTGAAAAAGCAAATGGGAAAAGCACAAATCTGATTAACCCACATTTCATTGTACCCTGAATCCTATTCAGAATTTGGCCTTAATGTGCCTGACAGGGTTTACAGAAACTAGGGCTAACAGCCCAGAGTGCTAAGACAAGGGTAAGACATAGATGTTTGGTGAGGTGATTCATATCATTATTATTTTGAAATTGCATGTTGTTTTGTTGATAACAAATCTGGAACACCTACCAGTCTGTCATCTGTGACATACTGTAAAGCTTATAAATTATGTATGATAATGAATCACACAAACTAAAAACAGTAATACTCCCCAATTGGCATGTGTTTGTTTGTTAGAAACTCATACACACTGCAACTATGACCACAGTAGCAATAGTGTGTGTGTGTGTAGAACTAAAAGTGTTTTCCAGCTAACAGAACTACATTATTTACTGGCCGAGATATTAAAAAATATATGAAATAAAAAGTTAAACGTATTGAACTCATGAATGTGGTGTAAACTTCAAACTGCAATGTTCAACTTTACATGTTTTCAACATTAGTATCACATGTTTTAATAAAATGCTTCTGACTGAGGCTTTTTCTTTTTTAAAACTCACTTACCTATCGTTTAAACCTGACCACTGGTTAAATGTAATGTATTTTCTTGTCTTAGTAGAAAGACGGTTTTGCCCAACATTTGACTTTACGCTTGAGAACTTTAAATTATATAAAATCGTGTGTGCACCACATGACACCAAACAAACTACTTTACTTAACAATGAAAAATTGACTTTAACTAGTTTTCATTTTGTAATTTTCTTTCAGATGTTCTCTATGGAATCAATTTAACAGTTGGAAAGTGCTTACCTTGTCCCCTGTGCTGCTGGTGATCTGTAGCTCTGGGCTGGGTGGTGTTAGTGCTGCCTCCTCGCAGGAGAGAGGATGGAAGATATCATGAATAGATTTCTTCCCTGAAGACGGTAACAATTTTGGTGTGCTAACACTCATTGTGCAAGCGACGGGGAAATGGGTCTCCACTGCTCTCTCAGATTTTCAGTAAACGATTCGCTCTGTGTCTAGTATTATTGTTGTCACTCTTCCAGTGCCTAAAGTAACCAAGCCTTTGGGGACTGTCAGCTGACTCGCACAGTGCGCAGCTCAGGAAGTGTTGCATTGAGCTACAGGAAACACATGTGAACTAATATTTAATGTCAACATCGGTCACTTGGTAGCGCTGCAGCCTTTCTGGTATGCAGTTACTGTAGTGTAAAATAAAAACTGCAGTTATTGTTCCTTGTGTGCTTCAATTAAAGCATCTTATCAGAATGGCAAAATAAATAAATAAATATATTTAAAAAATCACCAGTGAAACAGAATGCCACAATACAATCCAGTTACTGAAACCAATAACACGGTTGCGTGATTTTTCATGTTTTTTGTCAGTGTTAATACAATTAAAATGTATTAATTTGCTCATTTTGCTCGATATGCAACTCATGTTGAAAGTAAATTTAAACCCAGCTAACAAAATTACGAACAAAACTAAATACCAAACCATTTTCTTTCGTGAAATCTCTGTAGCAACGGCGTTTCAAATGTTTACATAGACGGAACTAGCCGAACTCTTCCGTTGACAGTTGAGCAAAAAAAAAAAAAAAAAAAAAAAAAACCTCTATTTGTTTATTTAATTGTTTAATTTTCGCACAGACATTATTTGTGACATTTGTTCTAATGTCAGTAAAAATTCTTTTTTTTTTTTTTGCCCAAGACATTATATCAGGGCAATTCTAAATAAAGAATATTTTTGGAGTGGATTTCTTTCTTTCCATCTGCGTAACTATCCGAAATATGATGTATAATAAAGTAAATACCCATTTGAGATATAGATATTTAGCTATGAGTATCACAACGTGTTTTGTGCGACAGTTTCTAAATTAGCAAGAGGAAAAATAGTTCTGTGTGGGGGGGACTTCTATATACCATACATACTTGAAATAATGGCCAATCTCGATTGTGCGCCCTTATTCATATTAGCGGCCTGTTTTACAGGCAAAAGGTTAATAATGGCCCACGCTCTCACTAGTTAAAACTATGATTGAATTTAATTATTTCCAATTTTTAGAAAAATGTATGCTGCTTTATATTGACCTTCGCAAAATGCAATTTTCTCAGAGGGCTTCAACTATCTTTTAACTAAAAATCACTGCATTAAACACAATAGCATTTAAGTACTGTATAGATGTTTTTGAATTAAGTGCTTGGCAAAAATTAATGTACAATGCCCGTATTTAAGTGTTTATTCAAGTTATAAAGTAATGTTATCACGATGAAAAAGTGTCTATGGTCAGTTTGTTCACTCCTAATGAAAGGATATATATAAAGGATATATATATATATATATATATATATATATATATATATATATATATATATATATATATATATATATATATATTAGAAACTATTAATCTTTACGCCACGACGTTGAACTGTGACAGTTCAACCCGCCGCCGACTGCGACGATTCGCTAAAGTGGAGATCCCTCGATAAGTTCGAAAACCTTTCTGAAAAAACTTTACCGTCAGAAGGTTCAAAATTTTAAAAAAAAAAAAAAAAAAAAAAAAAAAGAGAAACAAAACAAAATTTAAAAAAAAATTGTGAATAAAACATTCTCCTAATTCGTATATATTATAAATTGATTCATCTTTTATTTATTTATTTATTTATAATGAAAGTTCCCGAAACGGACAAATTAAATGTGCACACAACGTTACTTTAAAACTTTCAGGGAAGACCTTAAGGTAACTTGTACAACTTTTATAGATATATAATACGACCAAGCAATATACGACTTTCCAGCAACGTCTATAGCACGTCATATTGGCACAACCAAAACACTACCTAAACACAACGTCGCCAGAAAGTACTGTATTAGCTGCGAGTGTTGAAGCCAGAAATATATCTTTAAAATAAACAATGTGTCAATAACAGAGTTACTAAATTAATATGCTTTATTTTAGTGAATGTAGCAATGTATCTCTATTCTCTGATTGGTTGCTTCTCCTTTTGCATCCTTCCTTCCTCCAGCTGTGCAAACGTCACCAGAGTGGGACGCAGGCACCGGAATTAGACGAGCGTTACCGGTATTGTCTGAAGTATGATGGTTTGTTTTGTATCTATCTATATATGTATGTCTTTATTTTGAGGTTACTGTATATACATTTTTAGCAAATGGGAATAGGTTGCAGAAAAATCAGCGTAGGAGAAATCAGAGATCCACACAGCGCTCGTACACATGGTTGCATAGTACAGTGGCAGGGCGGATATGCTTGTTTTGAAACTTAAGTTAGGGTAGGTTCATCATGTGCTTAATATCTCGACGTTGTAAGTCGGCTACTGTGATTCATTGGATGTAAGATAATAATTTAATAAGGTCTGGTTGTATTTTTAATCAACTTTATTTTAATCAATAAATTAGTGACCCAAAACTTCAAACAAGATATGTTGGAAATTACTGGTGTGGAATAGCCACAATGTGCTTTTTAATTTTGTATAGAAGTTCCCTTTCTTTGAGTCAGCAACCAATGTGCACAGGCGAATTCAAATTTCAACAATGCACAAGATCTGTGCACATGAGATAATATTTTATGTAAGAAATCTATTAGAAATGTTCCTGTGTTTTAAAGTAATCAGGCACTATTTTTTTTTTTTTTTATTTGGAAAGCTACACAGTTTCCATTCCCCAAGGTCTGTGATGATTCTAATAGAGCACAAGCAATCTCTCTTGACGGTCCAATAATTGATTTCATGGTAGCTACTTCAAGCAATCAGGTGTGAAATAGCCCCACCTGACCTTACATTTTTATACTACAGTAATTGGTACTGCAACTCTGTGATTTTTGTGATGACGGGTCTATCCTTGTATGATGGTCTGAGTACAAAGAAAGCATGGCACTTTTAAAATCATTTTTGTGAAATGTGTTTCTAACAGTAGTTATTGTACCAAATGTTAAAATTAGAAGTGTCAAGACAAGGTGTTGGGTACATAAACATTTAAGAGATTGTATTAAGAACAAGTTTACTTGTCCTGCCACACACATTATAAGCTGTATTGTAATAGATTGTAATTGTTATTTTCCAAGATCCCCACAAGGGGTTTTTGTATGAATTTACGAATGTACAGCCTCTACTACAACTAATGGTAACCCCTAAACCATGTCAGATAGCAACTTTCAGTGTTATAGAAACTCCTAGCAAATTCAATCTTCAAGTCATCCTTACAGTATTTTCAAGAATGTTTCTTTGACATGAACAAAACAGAGCATAGATAGATCTCTTAATGAGCAATGCATTCTCTGTAACGCCACTTCAACATAACAAAAAGCAGTAATCTGTGTGTTGTGCAGAGATGTCCCTTTATTATACCAACAAATGTAAACATCTATACTCTATTTTTACCAAATTGTTTCCGTGCTAAGAGGTCAGTGACAGCCTGTAAATCAAAATTGGATTACAAAATTCAATACAACGTGTCACACTGACAAACACATTTTAATAATCTGTAGCACAGCACTAAAGGCACAAATTGGTTTGGTAGCTTTGTTGCAATGCCAGTAGAAATTATTACTTACATTTGTTTTTTTTATATCACCACCATTGAGCTTGTTTTATAATCTCCTCCTCTTTCCCAATTATCATATTCTTCAGTCTGTATCTTCCCTACTTCCAGCACTCTCTGATGACAAAAATGCATCACACACTATAATGGAAGTCTGTACTGGATTTTGTAATTGTTCACAGTCATATCTTAAATAATTACCATGGTATTAAGCTTAAGTCTTGCTGGACTGAATTTAAGTTCAAAGCTTGCAATATTTTCTTTTAAATGTTAAACTGGAATGCAAGTCTATATAATGTTGAAAAGAATTACGAAATATAGCTCAGTCCAGACTTTTTTTTCATAACACTTAGTGATAACTATCTATTCTAATACGTTCATATTTTTGTTACAGACTAGAGTCGTCTCCTTTCCTTCTAGTTAGAGAAATGGCATCTACCGGCAATCCTCCGGGTCAAGGTAAGTAAATATCTTTACTGATTGTTAAAACAAAGATTTAATCAAATAAAAAAAAGCCTTTTCAAGATAGTGGTATCTTCATTGTTGTGCTATGGCTGTCTTATACCATATACATAGCCCCTTCTGTGGAAACCTGCTCGACCAAATGTTGAAAGGATGTGTTTTTTTGTTTTGTTAAAGTTTCTTTTTTTTTAAGTATGTATTCGTGTGTTTCTAGACAGGGTGATCAACCACATGTGGGAAAACTTACTATCCACATTATTGCGATGTATATAGTGGGATAACTGCAATTTTTGCTAATAGATTTAGTTTAGGGGATTCTTATCCCGACTGGGGTGAGTCACTAGAAGGTACCTGGAGCAGGACCTGCAATACAGTGGAAGCAGCGCTTGACCACTTTTGGTCATCTTTTGTTTACTTAGCTCTGTTTATTCACTGTGTTTTGTTTTGATTTTTGCTACACTGTGTTTTGTGTATTCACACTGTGTGCATTTTTACCATTATTGGTATTATCAATGCAACCCTGTACTAATGCGACCATTGCTGGTACCCTTGTGGCAGTCACTTGCAGCTGCAACAAAGATTGGATTTGTTCTGTCTTTGTAAATATTGTAAATAAAACCAGGGTGCCTGTGTGGCATTTCAAATGCATCCCTGTTTCTCTCTGTCTCTCGCATCCCTATTACAGGGGTACAGTTGCAGACAAAAGTATTGGCACCCCTCGCTTATTGTACCATAATTCAAGGTAACAAGCATTTAGTGAATGTTAACCACTTTTTTAATAAAACAAAAAGCAAAGTACACAATTTCTAGAAATTTAACCAATAATATTTAGCAAAAAACAAACATATTTAAATGATTAATTCATGACAAACATATTGGCACCCCTGCCTTTGTATATCGTCTGACCTTTTGCTTTTATTACGTCTTTCAGACATTCATGATCATTCTTAACCAGTCTGTTACATCTTGTTGGAGAAATCTGGGCCCATTCTGTCTTGCAAATTTCCTTCAGCTCAGACAGATTGGATACAGCTTTTTTTCAGATCAGTTCAAAGCATTTCTATTGGATTGAGATCTGGTGATTGTGAAGGCCATTCCAGAACTTTTATTTAAATTTTCTTCAAGAATTCCAGAGTTGACTTGGCCATATGCTTTGGGTCATTGGTGTGCATTAGTTTGTATTACATGGTGGATTGAGGCTGCAGTCTCTTCAGAGGTGTCACGTGTACATAGACAAAGTTGCAAGTTTATTTTTTGAGCAGGGGTAGAAAAGAAAAAAAAAAAAAAACTTTTACGTTTCTTTATTTGAGAGCAGCATCTATTAAAAAGCTGATATTTGAGGCATTAATTCCACCTAATACGGTGTTTCCCAATGCAGTATCATGTACACTACTGGTTAAAAGTTTTAGAACACCCCCATTTTTCCAGTTTTTATTGAAATTTGCAGTTCAAGTCCAGTGAATAACCTGAAATGGTACAAAGGTAAGCGGTAAACTGCCAGAGGTTAAAAAAAAAGTTTAGGTTACCAAAAACTGAAAAATAATGTACATTTCAGAGTTATACAAAAAGGCCTTTTTCAGGGAACAAATACTGGGTTAAAACATACAGCTGTTCTGCAGCAATGGAAGTTGATGTTAACAATTCCCACAGGTGTCCCAACTTTTACTTACAAACCCTCTGTCTGTATAAAAACAGTGTTGGAACAGACTGTTACTACACCCTCTTAAGTATTATTTGGACAGTATTGTACTGCAGGAAGTAGTATATTGCTATCATAATGGCGAGAAAAAGGCAATTAACATAGGAAGACAGACAGACCATTATAACCCGTAAAAGTGTAGGTCTTTCCTTTAGAGAAATTGCAAAGAAAGCCAAGGTGTCAGTGAGTACCGTTTCCTGCACCATCAAAAGGCTTTTGGAAACTGGAGGAAACTCTGACAGGAAGAGGTCTGGCAGACCCAAAGCCACAACAGAATTAGAAGACAAGTTTCTGAGAGTCAACAGCTTGCGTGATAGGCGGCTCACAGGACAACAGCTTCAAGCACAGCTTAACACTGGTCGAAGTAAGCAAGTCTCAGTTTCAACTGTGAAGAGAAGACTTCGAGCTGCAAGTTTGACAGGTCGAGTGGCAGTAAGAAAGCCATTGCTAAGATGGCAAAATAAGAAAAAGAGGCTTGCCTGGGCCATGAAGCACCGCCAGTGGACTACTGAAGACTGGAAGAAGGTCTTATGGACCGATTAATCAAAATTTGAAATCTTCGGTTCATCACGCAAGGTTATTGTACTCCGTCGAGTAGGCGAAAGGATGGTTTCTCGGTGTGTGACACCAACTGTCAAACATGGAGGAGGAAGCGTGATGGTCTGGGGCTCTTTTGCTGGATCCAGAGTCAGCGACTTGCACAGAGTGAGTGACACCCTGAATCAAAACGGCTACCACAGCATTTTGCAGTGCCATGCAATACCCTCTGGTATACACCTAGTTGGTCAGGGGTTCATCCTACAGCAAGATAATGACCCAAAACATACCTCCAGGCTATGTCAGAACTACCTTAGAAGAAAAGAACAAGACGGTAGGCTTCAAATCATGGAATGGCCAGCACAGTCTCCAGACTTAAACCCAATTGAGCTGGTTTGGGATGAACTGGACAGAAGGGTGAAAGAAAAGCAACCTACAAGTGCAACACATTTGTGGGAACTTCTGCAACAGTGTTGGGAAGAACTTTCCAAACAATATTTTATTTCCATTGTAGAAAGAATGCCACGAGTGTGTTCGGCTGTTATATCTGCAAAAGGTGGCTACTTTGAGTCAAAAGTTTAGATTAAATTTTGTTAAACAAAGCAATTCCATGATTTCTTTTTTATCTCCAATTGTTTATTTTTTTCTGTGCTTTAATTTCAGAGTACATTGAGACATTAAACTGCATACATTTCAATAAAAACTGGAAACATTTTGACAGGTTGTGTATACAATAGGGTAATGAGTCTGAGAAATAGAAAAAGAAAACATAAAAAAAAAAGTAGAAATGCAATACATGAAAGACGTACCAAAAGCTACTAATGCAACAGTTAAAAGATGGGAATGATTAAAGCTGGGTAAGCCTTTAACTGAGATGGGTACTTAAATAGAATCAAGGCAAGCGTTGGAAGTTCATTAAAGTATTTGTTCCTTGTAAATGTATTTTCCAATCGATGCTATTAGTTCAGTCCTGCAATGCCACATACAGTAACCCTATAATTGTGCAAGTGTATTTATGACTGTACTGTATGGATTGAAGAGAAAGCAAAAAATGAAAATCCTTTAGCACTCCAATGATGTGGGGCTGTGTTTTTGGAAAGGGTTTACAATGTGAATGAACTAAAAGTTCTGTGAATAGGGCCCATTATTTGTGTATCTTCTGCAATAATAATGGGACTGATTCTATTAATCTAAACAGAAATTGA
The DNA here is from genome assembly GCF_017654505.1 of Polyodon spathula. Classification (NCBI taxonomy): domain Eukaryota; kingdom Metazoa; phylum Chordata; class Actinopteri; order Acipenseriformes; family Polyodontidae; genus Polyodon; species Polyodon spathula. The sequence continues at coordinate 16,020,695 of NC_054534.1, forward strand.
ATTAGCTAAGGTACAGTAACATAGTTAAACATGTTAAACATTTCTGCAAGAATACTGTCTCACTGTTGTTTATTCCTGAGATGTGATTCCAATTTTGAGTCCTTCATTTCAAACATATTTCTGTCAGTAAATAAACATCTTCTCGCTGGCGCATACCAACCTGAAAACCTTAAGAGCATCCATGTAGTACACTTCATGGCTGAAAGAGAAATCCGGATGAAAGCTGTACCATTACTGTGCTCTTTACAGATGTAAAGGAGTAGTGCCCATTGAAAGAAAAATGACAAATAGGTTTTAACCTATAAATAGATTTCATTGCTGTTCCTTTTATAAAGCACCAGACGCCTGTTTCGCAAGGTCCTCATAACTTTGGGAAGAGTAAATAGAAAAGCAACAACGTCGTTAACCCATTGTAGACTGTGAAAAGTCTACCCTTTTCAGTTTGGCCTAACATGACAACTGTAGGGCTTGTATCAGTTCAAATATCCACCTAAAGTATACAGTGTTATACCTTTCTAAAATGCTAAAGGTCTGAAGATTATTAAGAAAACATGACTGTGGGAATTAGTGTTAGTGTAATTTTGTATGTGTGGAAATGGGTTTACTGTGTATCGTTTTGGAGTTGATTTGTTTGATTGAACTATTGATTGAAACTTGCTGCCTGCTAGGCTTGGTTGAGGGGAAGGGCAGCAAGTTATTGGTTCTGCTGGTTCTTAATCAGCAGGTGGGCGGGTCTTGACCGAGTGTCCGTCAGTTTAAAAACATCCATGGGAGATGGCGCGGGGTGACTGCAACGTCATGCCAGAGGGGGACTGATCTACAGGAACGACGGCTACACAACCCTGAAACTGCAAGCGGTGTTTCAACCAAACATGGCCGCTGCGTGAATAAGGCGTATTGCTTGAGCAGTGGCTACCCGCACACATGACACGAACATGACCCTGTCACAATGACGATGAAGTATTACAATTACCTTGTTTGAATGTTTCCTTTACAAATGTACTCATACATGTTATTTAGTTATCTCCAAACTAAAAATTGTAAGATTATCAGTGGTAGCCACAACCCTCAGTAGCTAGGATCACACATTATTTTATAAATACTATGCATGGTTTTGATTTTACACAAAATTGTTTGATGGGTGCTCAGGCTCATCTACTTCATATTCTTTACTAGAGTCAGTGTGAACAAGTTTGTCGTCCGAGAGATCTTCTCCTTCTGCCATCTGTGTATATCTTCGGTAACATATATACACATACACACACACACAGTGCCTTGCAAAAGTATTCAGACCCCTGACCAATTCTCTCATATTACTGAATTACAAATGGTACATTGAAATTTCGTTCTGTTTGATATTTTATTTTTAAACACTGAAACTCAGAATCAATTATTGTAAGGTGACATTGGTTTTATGTTGGGAAATATTTTTAAGAAAAATAAAAAACTGAAATATCTTGCTTGCATAAGTATTCAACCCCTATGCTGTGGAAGCTCCCAATTTGCACTGATGAAAGAAATTGCCCTAACGAGGACACAATTACCTTACCATTGGCCTCCACCTGTGAACCATTAAAGTTTTCTGGATAAAAACCCCACTGTTGAAGGATCATTGGTAAGGCTGTGAATCTGAAGGAAAATGAAGACCAAAGAGCATTCTACAGAATTTAGAGATAAAGTAATACAAATGCATAGATTAGGGAAAGGGTACAAAATAATATCCAAGTGTTTGGATATCCCAGTGAGCACAGTTGGATCAATAATCAGGAAGTGGAAGCTGCATCACACCACACAGGCACTGCCAAGTCCCTCAAAACTCAGCTCTCAAACAAGAAGGAGACTTGTGAGAGAAGCCACAGAGGCCAACAATCACTTTGAAGGAGCTACAGAGTTCAGTGGTTGGGTTTGGAGTAATTGTGCACCAGTCAACCATATCAAGAGCTCTGCATAACACTGGCCTGTATGGGAGGGTGGCAAGAAAGAAGCTGTTACTCAAAAAGTACCATCTGAAAGCACGTCTGGAGTTTGCCAGAAAGCATGAGAGTGACCCAGCTGCGATGTGGGAAAAGGTTTTGTGGTCAGATGAGACCAAGATAGAGCTTTTTGGTCAAAACTCAAAGCACTATGTGTGGCGCAAACCTAACACTGCCCATGCCTCAAGACACACCATCCCTACAGTGAAGTATGGTGGTGGCAGCATCATGCTGTGGGGATGCTTCTCATCAGCAGGGACTGGGCATCTTGTTACAATTGAAGGAAGAATGGATGGAGCAAAATACAGGAAAATACTGCAAGAGAATCTGCTTCAGTCCACTAAAAAACTGAAGCTTGGGAGGAAATTCACCTTTCAGCAGGACAATGATCCCAAGCACAAGGCCAAAGCAACATTGGAGTGGCTCAAGAACAAAAAGGTGAATGTCCTACAGTGGCCTAGTCAAAGTCCTGATCTCAATCCCATTGAGAATCTGTGGCACTATTTGAAAATTGCGGTCCACAAGCGTCGTCCAACCAACCTGAACAACCTGGAGCAAATCTGCCAAGAAGAATGGGCCAAAATCACTCCGACACTGTGTGCAAAGCTGGTACATACTTACCCCAAAAGACTTAAAGCTGTTATTGCAGCGAAAGGTGGCTCTACCAAATATTAATGTGTGGGGGTTGAATACTTATGCAAGCAAGATATTTCTGTTTTTTATTTTTCTTAAAAATATTTCCCAACATAAAACCAATGTCATCTTACAATAATTGATTTTGAGTTTCAGTGTTTTAAAAAAAAATATCAAACAGAACGAAATTTCAGTGTACCATTTGTAATTCAGTAATATAAGAGAATTGGTCAGGGGTCTGAATACTTTTGCAAGGCACTGTGTGTGTGTGTGTGTATATATATATATATATAATTTAATTTTTTTTTTCAGGTTAGTATGCATTCTTTGTTATATAGAGAGATTTAGTGTGCTTTTTCAATAATTTGTGCTGTTTAAAGCCATGGTATATGGTAATCGACCATATCTACTGAAATGCTGTGCTTGGGGCTTTAGTGAAGTGTGTTGAGGAGTCATCCCTTAAGTTTCTACCATGGATATTTCACAGCAGTAAATATTTTGTTAATTTATGTTTGAATTTACGAACGTTTTGGGGGATTTACTGTGATTTTGGGTAAGCTCTATACTTCCTGTTGCCAAATCTGCTGGCAGAAAACTAAACCATAAAACTTTGCTAAAAAAACTAAGAAATATCGATCGAGGTCTATAGTTCCAGCTAACTGCCTTTTGGTTGATTGACTGAAGTCTGACCATGGCTTTTATGCTAATTTGAGAAAATAAATAAAGTATGTAATTATAGCATCAATCTAATTCTAATGCCATACACAAATGGTAAAGGATCAGTACCATTCAGTTGCTTATACTGTACTTTATTTTGGCCTCTTCATTTTCTTCTGTTGACAAACTAGTGAAGCATAAACTATCTAGAAAAGTAATGCCAATGTGCACTGTTAAGGTTAGGAAGTGTTGTAATAGTGTTTTTTTTTGTAATTAACTATTGACCAAAGATCAAACAAGCTGCCATTTAAACATATGGCCTTAGCAGTCTAGTTTTTTGAACAAAGTTGTTTTAGTCTTGATTATAAAAAACATGTTTGTACTATTTTTGTGATTGGTCGAACATGATATTTTCTGTTGGTTCTTGTTATGCACCTAAGACTGTCTTGAAAACAAAGATGTGTCCTTTCATTTACATTTTTGCTGGTGTAGTTATATTTAAATAAATGTAAGAAATATTTAAAAAATCAATAAATCTGTATAGTTCCACATGGTGTTGAAATGTAAAGCTGTATCCAAGTGATATTGCTGAGCACCCACTCAATGTTTCAACAATGTTTATGAATTTTAGACAACATGTAAAACTGACATCTTGAATGAGACATTATGTAATTGTACTGCAGAAAATGTGTGTATCTTAGAAATGTAAGCTACTGACATAATATTTCTGAGTGACCTTGGCCTCCAACTTAAAAGGACAGCCATATTCAGCAATTTAAAGAAGGTTACTAAAATGTGATTTTTTTTTTTTTTTTTTTCTTTTACAGGTTTTCAAAATAAAAACAGAGTGGCTATCCTAGCTGAACTAGACAAGGAAAAGAAAAGACTGCAGAACCAGTCAATGAATAGCCCTGGAGCCAGGTACTTTGATAGGACCTAAAAATATACATAGAAAATATACAGGCATTTACAAAACACAAACATCTTGAAATGAGGCACTTTTGTCATTTTATCACACCTACTAAATAATTAGTAAATTGGAATTGTATTATTGGCACACCAGTTTTAAAAAAGTGTCTTTTATTACATATGATGTTAAACTAATTACTTGAAAAACACTTGCTCTGTTTGATGATAACTTTGGACAACCCCTTTCAGTTTTATACATACAGTCATCACTCGCATATCCAAACCTATACAATTTTGACTTCAGTGACAGTTAAACGAGTGAGACGCATATCTTATTGTTTCGTTTTGGTCCGTTCCAACCCTTGTCTGTTTTTTCAGGGAACACAAAAAAGATAAAATGTCAAAAATACATAGCTGAAAGGACTGTGTTTTAAAATAAGTAGGCCTCCATTTAGATGTACTTTAGTTGATTATGTCAGTAGAATACAATATTTTCAAGAGTCAGTGTTTTAATTCAGAACGGTATGATTCTGAAAATATCACTATTCAAACTGCAGAATATAGTGATTTGATAAGGCCCTAATGTCAACTATTTCCACAGATTTAAAAAAAAAAAAAAATCTAACTGTTTAATGATTGACTTTTGCATTACCGTAGCCTGTCTCGTTCGCTTTGTTTTTGCTGCATTTTCGTCATGTGAAATTGGAGAAAGTGCTGTGTAACTGCACAATATATATATATATATATATATATATATATATATATATATATATATATATATATATATAATATATATATATATATTTTATTTTTTTTTTTTTTTTTCAGAAAGAAAGTCAATGTAAAGAAAAAATTCTGTTTTGACTTTTCTGTTGGACACCTCTTCATTTTCACCACCACCATTAGCAAAAAAATGAGTCCATTGATGCTGGGCTATGGTTTATCATTAGCAATAATTCAGTGGTTTATACTGTGTTCATACCTCCTTTTTTAATAATCACAGCATTCCTCTATCGAGACCTGCCCTGAACAAAGATTTTAGAGACCACGCTGAGCAGCAGCACGTAGCAGCACAACAGAAGGCAGCCCTGCAGGTCAGTTGCCAGGTTACTCACTGTTAAAGCATACTCGGGATTTTTAATGCAGCATACATTGATATGGTACAACCTGTAAATTCAGTTAATAGACATTAATGTCTCATCAGAAGGAGGTCACTTTCCAACAGAAAAGTGGCTCCTTACACCATGATGGGGAGTTGGTCGAGCTCTGACTCAGACGAAAGAGTGTCCTCTCACTGAGCTATCTGTGTCACTGTTTGCAGCACCAGATTTTCCTTGGCGTTTATCTTCCATGTACGAAATTCTGACTCCAAAGAATTTTCTGAATAATATGTGATATAAATGTAAGACAAGCAAAATAGAGCACTATAAAGATCAATTGTTCTAATAAGAGAAAGTGCTTTGTTTTAAAGTGTGAAATCTGAAAACTACCTTAATATAACTGAAACACTGCACCATACTTGGTAAAAAACCTTCTGGCAGAACCAGCAAACTTAGACAAATGTTGCCATGTTTTTGACCCTCTTTTCAGCATGCCCATGCACACTCGTCAGGCTTCTTCATAACTCAGGATTCTTCATTTGGAAATCTTATTCTTCCTGTCCTGCCACGACTTGACCCAGAATAAGGCGGTGTGTATTTCTTCTGAGATCTGAATGGAAGACTTGGTCATACATTCCTTCTCGTATTCTGAAGGAAAATTTTAAAAAAAAAATTAAAAAAATTAAAAGAAAAGTAAAATTTGACTGCTCCAGATATTTTTTTGTTTCAAAGAAGACAATACAGAGCAGTTTTGTAAAGTGTTCAGTTTGGCTTAACTGGAAACAACAACAACATTTGATAATGGAACATTACAAGTCTGTTATTTACCTATAGTGACCATGTTTCAGATTTTTCTGCCTGGTGACTGTATGTTAGCTTTTCCCAGTCAGTTTTCTGTGCACATTTTTATGATTTACATTTTTCAATAAAGTCTGAAAATGTGGTGTTACTCTGTGTGCATTTATTATCTATTAAAACAAAACAGAACACAAATCTGGGACTCTTTCCACTCCAGTGCTTTGTCCATAGTTCACAAATTGTATTTGTATTGACAGTAAATTGTACAAGTACTATATTTTATTGTATAAGGTCCGTTCATTAATTCACTGTTTTCAACAATTATTTTTTTTTTTTTTTTACGTGCAAGTCAAATAAACATAATAAAGTGAAAGCGCTGTACATAGATTGTAAATATTAGAAAACTGGAAAAGGGAATGCTGAACAAGAGAAACTCTTTACCGGTACTCTTCTTTCCCACTTTCAGAATTTATATTAGGATGCAGAAATCTACCAAAGCGGTAGAAGAGTGCAGCAATTTATGCAACCTTGACTAGGACCAAACAAGCATCTACTATTGTTCCACTATCAAAATCTGTCACATGCTGACTTGCCCATCCTAGCTCATCCTAGCTTCTGACCTACACCAGAAATGGGATTTACACATGCCTGGGATTTCATATTGGGGACAGCTCATTTGTGTGACGCATTACATTTGTCCAACTCCTCATTTAGTATATGCAGTTCATGCTTTCTGTGTTAAATAATAAAACCCAGACGTGTATATTCCCACTCAATAAAAAAACACAAAAACACTTTTTTTCTGGAGTGGTTGTTATTGTTATACCAGGTGCCTGTTCATAAAGAGGTTCTTTTATATATATATATATATATATATATATAAATTGCTGAACAAATGGCTAATTCTTTCCACAATTGAATGAACGAATATTATTAAACAGCAGTGAAATTATGTTGGGCTTGCCCTTGCTGTAATCTGTAAAAGTGGGCTTTGTTTCCTAATGCTGTTGTTGTGTTCATTAAAACCTGTAACCCAGTATCAGGTGGTTCCCAGCGGCACCAGATTAACATAATTCTGTGTGCAATTGTGAGTCCCTGTGGTGGGGTGCCCCACCCTTGCGTATTGTTGTGTTTTATGTTGAATATTGTGTGTTGTTATTGGTGTGGATATAGTGGTTCACGGGATATAAATTGGGCTATGTAGCATGAGTGATTTAATATGTGTATTTGTATTTAGGCATGGGGATTGCACAAAATCACTTCACATGCAGATAAAGTATGTAATAGTATGTGAGCACAGGGACTGCACAAATTAGTTCACATGCTGAGATTCAAGTGAATGATTAATTAGTAATTGAATCCCAGCACAGCTGTATATATAGATGCACGAATCACTCACTCAGGGTTGGGTGTTCGGAGAGTGGAGAACGCAAGTAGAGAGTAGATACAAGAAAGATAACAATTGCTACTCGTGCTGGAAGCACCAGCACCATACTTGTTGTTTTGTATCTTTTTTGTTTGTCTATTTATTTTGGCCAGTGCGCCATTTTGTTTTTTGTTTTGTGAAAGTCTTGTTTGTTTAAAATCTTTTGTTTAATAAAAAGCATCTCTGTTTCACTCGCAGTTGCCTTGTGTGTTGTGGATTCACGTCACCACCAGTCATCCTGTTCACAGGCCCCATACAGTATTTTACAAAGAACACTTTCCATATTGCTGGAATATTTTCAGATTTTTATTTTTCATTAACGTTTTAGGGGTAAGATCCAGGCCTGAATAACACAGAATGTAGAAACCAAACTTCAATATGATAATTCTATGGTAAGTGTGTAAAACTGATTTATTAAGAAATGTAAGTATCGAATACAGTAAACAAATGTTAGACTAAGCATTTTAGTATGGTAACGGTTATTACCAGTACTCCAGACAAATCACTATTCTGAATAGGGTCCAGTCCCAACTAGTTCAGATTAGTGAGAATCTACGTTATTATTTTATCTCGTTAATTTTACTAATACTAACCAGCATTTTAACATTAGAACAAGCTTTCCATCATTTGCAAATTTGATGAGTTTGCTAATCATCTCCCGATCTAAGTCATTGATATAGATAAGAAATATGTATGTATACACACTAAACACAATGCAAGGTATTTATTTATTTTTTTTATGAACTATATATTAGGGCTAATTTTCAACCCTCTCTCTAGACTTTAAATAACTCCTAATTGTTTTTGTTTGTTTTTTTTAAAAGGAGTCATTTTACAAAACTACAACCAAACAGCAAATAAAATTCAAGGTTTATTAAACACTCTCAAAGTTGTTTGTTTCTCAGGTATGTACAATTAATTAAAAAGTGGAGTAAATGCTTTCAAAATAATGAATGAGAAGAGTCTTCTGTGTTGTCAAAATCCGAGACAAAGCTGTGGGTGTTTTACTAACTGTAGTTATAACTATTATATGACAAATACAAAAAAAAAAAAAGTAATGTAAGTGCATCTTCTAAGTTTGACTTCAACCGAATCAGTCATTCAGTTCTGCAACAAGCTGTTGTTGCAATGCTCTTAATGGACTTCATGACGTCTGTTTATTCTAGCTGTACTGTATAATTCTGTCTCAGGATAACAAACTGATTTTTCTCATTTTTAGGTCTTCTGGGTTTGTTTTGTGTTGTGGTGAATGTACCCACTTTTCTTTTTGCAAACAAGCTTGGAGGGGGGAGTTAATGCGTATTGTCATTCACTTCCTGTTTTCAAGTGGCACTGTTCATTCGGCCACCTTTTGTGTAATAGGTTTCATACATCTCTCTCTCCCACATCATTCCTGCGAGTACTAAAATACCAGACAGGACTAAATCCAACTCATTGAGACCAGCCAATCAGAGAGGCGACAGCAGTATAAGAAGACCTCACTGCTAAAAAGTATAGGCTGTGAAAGCTATCCACACACTTGGAGATCACTCATCGCATCCAAGAAGAGAAGAGACAGAAGATGAAAACTTTGGTTACCATGACAGTTCTACTCTTCTTCACTTATCTAACTGGTAAGTCGGAAAGCAGGTTGTTGTTGTTGTTGTTGTTTGCTTCTTTGTTCGTTTGTACAATGTCATTTTAAATATAGTGGAATCCTAGATAAAATTGTCTTCTTAATGCAGGTCTGATAGGGAAGATACTTTTCATATCTCTGAAATTGTAAGAAACTGACAAATAGAAGTCTATATGGCGGAGTTTGCTATAGTCTTTAGCAGTTGAAAAATGTCATACAAACCTTTGAAAAACAGAAGGATATCCCAATTAAAGATTCTTTATTGAATATTACTTTCAGTTTTGTATTCTAACTGGGTTTGAAATGGATATTAATTGCTCGGATGTCCAGAGGTCAGGTACCTTGAAACTGTAAGTTGTAGGTCATTGGCAACAATGCTTCCATCTACAAGCATTTGTTCCATCTGTGTTTTTTTTTTTCTTTTAGAACCTGTGTATGGACTTCAGAATGACATGAAATCAAAGATCAAAAGAGGTAAATATTCCTTTCCTAATGTGCAATGCCTATCACACATCTGTCAATGATTTATCTATGTAGTGTAACATTTTGTAAATGTAAAATGTGGGTACTGTTGCTCTTTTGTGTTATGTCTGTTGTAGAATTGTTTTCACTTTGTTATTTCCTGTGCATGAGACAACATTGAAAATGGTGAGCCGAAGTCATAGTGATTGTTGTAACATAGTTATAAAGTATATTAATTAAACATATATAAATGAATGACATGAATGTTATTTGCAAAATTATTTTTTAAATATGGATAGAAGAAATATATACCTGGCACAATGCTTTGTTACCGATTGCTTCCCTAGTTTCTATAGATTCTAGGGTAGCATAGATTAGCATAGATTTTGTTTTATAGATATGTAAAGGATATCGGTACAATTTAAAACAGGTATTAATCCCTCTGATGAATAAGTCCTGTCATTAATTCTGTTTATCTCATATATATTGTGCATATATAAATATCCTGTGTCTTCTATTTGTTTAATTTATTGGTAGAGTAGATTCTCGGCACTCCAAACCCTGTATTGACCTATAATCACAACCATGCTATCACAATGAAATAAATACATACTGAAGGCAATGTCATAATTCTGTGTGTGGTGTGCAAAACATTTACAGCACAGTTTCTGTATTTTGTATTTGTGATTGTTGATGAAACTTAAGTATCATAAACATAAAACAGTCTATACCAGGCATTTGTTTAGTAAGATAACCATTACGCTGTAAGTTTGTTTAGAGCCTGGAAACTGTAAAGAAAAATGACTTCTGGCTCTCAAACCTCATGTCACTGTATTTGTAGTAATGCTGTGTGTCAAAAATCACCCCAGCTTGATTAAAATAAAGTTACAAAACCCCAGTAATTATAACCATCACTACTTGAATCATTAAAAAAAGACCCCTTACAGTTAAATAGCTGACACTGTGACATGACAACTGCTGCATCCCACAGTAAAACCTCTTGAAGTGATCTAATTGGATATTAAATATTCTCAGCTGAATCTCAGAACACTAGGACATCTGAGAAGCATTTGACTATTACTTCTGTTCCTATAAGTAGCCATTTTAGAAGCATAATAGCAAGACACTTCTGAAACCCTTCCATGTATTATTTGTATTGTCTATATGCGATATGCTACCACTAAACATGTTTTTTTTCCCCCTACAAAATCCTGAATTAAAGATTTCTGGGTTTTTTTGTGTTTTTTTTAATCTTAGCTTTTTTTTCAAAGAAGTCCTTGGTAGTGGCAAGTGAGGAGGACGAAAGATACAGTAAGACTTTTAAAAAGTTAAACATTCTATAAAATAAGCCTATAGTTCTTGACTTGCATAAAAAAAATTATTCTTAAAATTCAATTGAATTATGGCACTGCTATCATTATAGCTGCTTTTAAAAAGTATCAAATAACAACAAAACATGTTAACTGTGTGCAACTATTGCATAAAATCATTTATGTTGAGCACAGGTGTTTCTATTCACCAGTGCCTGCCTGTGGGAAGTAAACCATTGACAATTGTTGGAATCTGAAGTAATCTAATCGTTTTGACTACAAATTTTTTTGAAGACATTGAGAAAGACTTCTTGGCAAAACATTTTTGTCGTGGTATTTTTTAAGTTTCTTTTAGTATTGCTATATGCATCACCATGTATTTGATTGTTTGAATTCTTTTGAGCATATCTTCGTGCCTCACAGTATGGCAACCGCACTGAAACATTACAAAAATCAAGGAAATATGTGTTGGAAGGCATATCCTGAATTTCCTGACCTTTTGCCCATGCAGGTCTTAAGGAAAGCCCTGTTTCTGTGTTATCAAAACATAACAAGTTGCTGTGGTTAGAATCTAGAAGAAAACATGTTCCCATTCCTTGATTTCCAGTCACATTGAGGGGCCATTTAAAACTATTAGATTACTGATAAGTCAAATTAAATAAATAAGCAACAAATAAATAAATGAGCAATAGTAGCAATTATATATTTGCTAACATCAAAAAACATCCAACATGATACCAGTATTGGTAATTCTAGAACCCTGACTGTTTTTTTTTCTGTCTGTTATATGAAGTCTTATTTTTTAACTATACAGTGTGATTCCAACATTTTAAAAGCAGCAACTGTATTTCTTTTCTGCACTAAAACACGACATTTTCCCTTTAAACACATAGTTAAAGTATTGTGCTGTCTAAGCTAACTGTATTTAATGATAAAGCTGGATTTATGCACCTTGTTTTTCTCAGGCTGTGTTGTTGAAAAATGTTTCCCAGATCTGGAAGACTGTGCAAGTCCCAAGACCAAGGCCATGTATGCAGTCTCAGGTAGCTGCATTTTTCATTATTTTCTGAGTAAAGCCATCTCTTGCTAAAAGGGCAAAACTGACAGTAGATAACAGGTCAAAGGTAGAAGTAAATAAATGTTGGCAAATGTTACATGAACGAACCTGAGGTTTGTTTGAAATTAACCTAAATGCTAACCAAAAATGTGTCCCATTTAATTAAGTTAATTGTAAATAAAATGTTACAAAAGGTGTGGTTTTGCTTTTTTTTTATACAATATAACACCAAAGGCTACTTAATTTTGATGAAAATTAAACATAATAGTGGGAGATGGCAGCTTTAATGTGTGATGGTTGGGTGCTGAATATATCTTAATACTTTTGGCGAGAATGAATGAAGTACAGATCCGTGGGTGGTTCACCTTTTAAAGACACAACCATGTCATGCAGTCAGAGAAGTCTAGGTTTGTGTCCTGGATGTGTCTATTTGCTGATCTTGGCTGAAGATCCAAGTGCTGCATTGGCTGGTGCTTCTGGAGGTTGGGGAGTCACAGTCTTCAGGGACTGCTTCACGTCACTGCACTACAGAATCCCCTATTGGCTTGGTGCCTGGTGAGCTTGTGCCATGGGCTGTCCTTTGCCCAACAGGGGGCAATAGTGTGGCTGACCTCCACTGTCGTCTGAGTTCCTGGGTGTAAAAATTAGCTTGGTGGTTGCACACAAGAATGAATGTTTAAAGATATCAACGTACTTTCACAATAGCAGTTTGCAATGAATATATGTAAAAAAAAAAACTAAAAAAAACCTATAAAAAACCACAACATATATTTCTTTATTTCAGACGGAGAGCAGAGGAAGATTTTCCAAGTCCACTGCGTAATTCAATTTGGGGTTTGCACCACTAACTGTTTTAACAGCCAAGGGATCGCTGACAATGTTTGACCTTTCTTTCTGAAACACATTGAATCTGTGCTGAGGACAAAATTGTGAAAAGCTGGACTTGCAAGTGTGTATTCCAAATGCACAATGGGTGCTGTTCTCAAAAGAGATAGGTATTCTTATATTTTAATGTACAGGTATTCATTTGTGGTAGTAGAATTCACAACTACAGATTTATAGTAGTTTTGCTTACCTGTTTGATAAATAGACACAGAGAGGCAAAGATATTTTTTGCATTAAAACAATCTATAAAAGTAACATTTATTCATATTGTATTCTATTCTTATTCAAACCCTTGGTGCCAATACTGATACTGATCTGTACTTCATGAAAAATAAGTATGTTGACCAAGAAAAGTGCATCTCACATTAGACAATACTTAATGCACTTCTCCGGTGAGAGAGGAAAGGGAAAAAGTATTTCATGAAGATATAACTCCCAAGTGGTTTTACAAAATGTGTATTTTCAGATTGCACCCATTTAGTCCCTCCTATCTGTACAGCCCCAACAGGCCCCACCTATATCAACACAAACTCCCCGGTATAGGATCAGTTGCAATAAAAAAACCTTTTCCACACCCCCCCCCCCCCCCCCAAGCAGTTTGGATAAAAGACCCTGTACTTTTTTGCATTTGTAGTGCATGTGTTTCCCAGATTTCTATTTGTCGTGTTTATTTGAATTATGTACTTTGCAAGTAACTGCACTAACTGAAAATGTTTGTGCTATGTGATTTGTGACTTCAAAAATCAGGAATTCCATGAAACAACAATGCCCTCATGGAATTCAATAAGCAATATGTTATAATCTACACCCTAAAAGAGGCACAGAATACAAAGGTTTAGTAAAACCACTGTACTTAACTGTGGACATGTGGATTCTACTGCAAACTGACTACAAATGTTTGTAATAAGGATTCTTATCTCTTTAGTCAACAGGACAAATATATATTGGATATTGCAGGTAAAAATTTGTACAGTATCTCTGTTGGAACTGACATCTATGATATCTTTCAGTGTAGTTGTTCTCTGCTTTGTGGAAATTTGATTAACAATCACTAAATGTTAGTGAATAAAGCTTTTAATTTTTTGTTTTTATCTGGCATGCCTGTTAATTCATTACATTTAACATTCACACTAATTCCACTATGTAACACATTTTTTGTTCCTGGGTAGTAAGTGTTATTTCCTAATTGCTTATGCCTCAAAAGTATAGAAAATGGCTATTATTCCCCACAAACTTTGCTTTCGTGACCAGGACAGTGACATTTCAAAATATCACTATTTCCAATGGGAAAATGGGCAAATGTGTGTCTTTTTGTTCACATCAAGTCAGAAAAACAACATATGAATCCAAATTAACATGTATTTATACTAAAGTAATACAAAGATGACTACAAAAGATTTAGAAGTGAGTAGTTTTTCAAGATTTACAATTAAACTGTAAATACAATATGAATTCACACCGGCCTACTATCAGCCCTCAATAAAAGTCTTCCAGATCAACAAGGTAACCCATTCCATTACCTCACCACTCTGTGTAAAGAAGTGTCACCACTTAACTTCCAACTGTATTCTGTAGTCTTGGTTTCTGTGCTGCACCAGTATTGTTAAATCCGTATAAAGACTTTGAAGACTTGAGTCACACGCCAGCCATCAGTTCTGTTTTACACAATCATAGATACATTATCCTGAACAGCTAGCGAGTAATGTTTTATCTATGTAGAATTTTTATTTTAATTTAAATTTTTCAGAGATGACCATTACATCCTCCATTGGAACGGGTTGTTTGAAGACTTGCACCTGGTGGTGGAGATCTGAACAGAAAATGCTTAATAAGTTTATGATACACATACACATAATAAAACCCTTCAGAAACTGGACACAAACACTTTTATAAACCAGACACATTGAAATCAGGAGACAAAGTTGTTTTTGTTTATATATAAAAGTTTATTTTTTTTACTAGTTTTTCTCTAGGCAATTTCAAATCCTCATGACATGATGAGCTGGAGCTAGTGGGTGCTGATGCTACCATGATTTAAAAAATCTATTAGAATTACTTTGAGTGTCACGTTACACTCCAAACAATAAAACACATTGAAACACACACAACACTTTGAGAACAAAAATCTAAAGGAACCACTCCCAAGGCAGATGCCAAGCACATATACCAGTGATAGAATAAATCTACTCTGCACACCTCATTACTGAAAGTACCTACGATCATTTTCTAGGGAATTAAGGGTGAAAGGCACTGCAAAACAACTTACTTTGTTAAAAACAGATCAAACCAAAATTCTCCAACTTGCTAATCCTGTATTTTGACAATGTCATGGTATACAATACAATTCTGCTAATACAAAAGACTAAAAAAGGTGCCACACTCAGTGGTATAGATTCATTTATTTTATTAAGGTTGCACTCAATGAAATATGCTCCAGTAAGTCAGTTTGACTTAACTGTAGATAATGATTTAAATCAGCAAGTTTAAAAAAAGGTTATAAATGGATTTCCAAACCAACATAATTTAACCATTTTGACTGGCTGCCATATTCAGAATTCATAATTAAGATGATGATAATGAATAGAAATGTATTCTCTTTTTTTCAGTGATCTCATAAAGCTTACGTTGTCACCATCTTTTTTTTTTTTTTTTTTTTTTTTTAATCCTATGACCATGTGGCTTCAACTACAATATTATACTGTTTGAAATATAAAACATTTTTAAAAAATCTTTCAGAAATGTAGTTTTCTAGTTTGAATAGTGATTATGTTTAAAAAGATATTTGCAACAATATATAGTCACCGTAGGCAGCAACAGTAACACGTGAGAGTGGTATAAATTAAAAGGTTTCTATATATTCCAAAGAATGAATGAATGAATAAAACCATGACAATAGACCACTAAATTGGAAAAAAATAAATCTTGGGGTGCAGTCAATAAGCAAAAAGCTCTCTAGTGGCGCACATGTTTGTTAGTAATTATCAGACGGTCCTGTTATTAGGAGTGAGCAGTTTCACAAGCAGACAAGAAATTGCTGTGTATTAAAACACTTGTTTTGAGCGAGTTTTGGAATTTGTGTATGTTTTTTTTTGTTTTAAATGTAAATTATTACTACTGTATTTTTGTGTAAATGTAAAGTTTTATTTATTTTACTTTAACCAGGAAAAAAAAACCCATTGAGACAGAGGCCTCTTTTACAAAAGTGTCCTGACAAAATGACCAGATATTTGACATCCCTAAAAATAACAGCACTCTAAAAGCCAATCATATGGAAGGCCAACTGGGTCAAAAACACGTTATTTAGAACACAGTCTCATTTGACTTTAGTACGTGTTGTAATTCTTATTGTTACGCATACTAATTGGGCCAATCAGATGACTGAAAATGAAATGCGAACCAATGAATTTAAAAGAAAATAGAATGTGTAATAAATTATATAATTAAAATATATAAATATATATTAGGTTTAGAGGTTTTAATCTTGACATTTTCTATTGATAGATTCGTCATCTGGTCTATGGTTCATTAATCAATTAATCACACCCTCTTGCTAGGGATATGAAATTGTACTGAAAGACAATTACAGGTACAAAGTGCTATTTACTGCAATAATGCCAGACAATGTTTAAAATACATATATTTACATATTTACTTAAATGTAATTTGACAGTTTGAAAATATTTGCGACTAAAGGCTAGCTCATACTTCAGACCGACATAATTTGTGGTCCGAGCCGAGGGTCTCTGAAACTCTGTGCGACAGGTCAGAACATGTCATCCACACACTTGCGATGCAAGTCTTTTTTTTTTTTTTCATGGCTCTGCGACCTGAAATCACAGGGGTCGGATGATGTTGAAAAATCTAAACATCTGCTGCATGGTCGTACGCTAGTAACCATCATGGAGCAAGACTTCGAAGAACATTTAATAGAAGGCGCTTGTAAACATCTGCATTTATATAACCCCTCACTTAATATAGAGATGCCCAAATAATGGAAACCACGTTGGCTCAGAAAAAAAAAATAGAAAGGGACTGGAGAGAATTTAAAGCCCGTTGCCACACTTTGCTGGGAATTGCCATTTGCTATGTGCAGTGTGACTGCAAATCTTTCTGCAGGTGTCACTGGCATCGCATGTGTAAATTCGCATACAAGTTAATGGTCCCAGTCTGTTTAACAGATTGTCAGACCTTTCACCTGTCATTGTAAAATACCAGTACCTAAAATATCTCTCACTGTCACATGCCCGCATCTCTCTAATTAATGTTTGAAATTCTCCCCTTCAGGTTCTCTGTTATAAGAGGTACAAACTCATCTCTTAAAATGTCAACTTTTACAATTATGCAAATGCAGTCTTTAAAGTATGAATGACAGCTACGAAGTCAAAAAGGCTGCAACATGATACGTTCTTCGTACAGCAAATAGTGAAGCTGTACAGCTTTTACAGCTGCATGCACCTGGTGTATCGCATTCATCTCTGACAAAAGTGTCTACGAACCAACCCTAAGATGATGCAATAAACTTGTAGTACTGCCGTGAAAGGAAAGCACCGATGAGCAAATGTTGCAAGTTGCAGTCTATTTTTCTTTAATCTTAGATATTCTGAAATATTGGTTATACCTCCCAGTTGCCTTTTTGATAGTGTCTTTAGAAAGATATTCCACATTATCAAGATACTCAACTCCGTTGATTCTCTATGGGGACTTCTGTCCAGGGTTGCCAGATTTGTCACAGTAAAATAGCCTCGTTCTTCAAAACAAGCACAATCTAGCCACTCCCCATTTCTGGTCACACATAAAGAAATTATTTTATATGACATAATTTTTAACCAATCAGAATGCTCTGTGCGGGACACTTTAAATTATGTTTGTAATATGTCTTAAATAGCCACACATAAAAAAGCAGAAATCAGCTGCTTTAAATTAGATATTTATTGCGCGCCAACAACAGAAAAAAACAGATGGACTTTGTTCAGAAGTGTATTTCTCTTATCCATCACCAGCTTAATATATTTTTTTTTCTGTGGACCCTGGGCAACAGTGAAACAGACTTCAATAGTTTGTAACAGTTTTAAACACCGAGACCCCATCTCCATTGACAATAGAAAAATAGCCCTGGAGCACTCTTTATATCCCATGATCCCTTGCACACAGTATGATGGAAGTAAAGGCGGAGTTGAGTATTTTGGTAATATCAGATCTCTTCCATGCTTTAATGATGTCAAGACATTCAAGACAAGGTACTGTACTACTACTTGGATTAAAAAAAACACCTTTTCAAGCTATACCTGTGCAGGCTAAAGAAAAGTGAAAACACTATCTAAACCTGTTTTTAATATGACCAGTCCTCCAGCAGACACAAGCAAAATCAATATCTGTACTGGCAATAACTATAAATCCATAACTCATAAAATATTCACCATAACAACCTATAATGATAAAATGGGCCTCACGAGGAAGTACAGTGTGTTTTACTAAAAAAATAATTTAAAAAAATGGATTGTTTTGTACATATTAACTTGCCAGGACACTAACTATTTTAAGAATAATGTTTTGAATTTACTATTGTCTTGTGTTTGAAAGGGCTAGTCTATTGTTCTATGGGCAACCGTTTTTTTAAATCACAGGTGGTTGATGTGAGAGAATTTCCTAGAGGCCTGTGTGAAGGAGACAAAAGTGAAATTATCACACTGCTCCAGCCGTACCTTCTTGGCCAGCTTAGGCACAACCCCCCTGAGGGAGCGAAGGCCCATTCTCTGTTCCTCGTACCAGACACCATTGACGGAACACATCTCCTTGCGGGCGGCCAGGTAGAAGGGGGAGCAGGGGTCCATGAGCGTTGGCGGTCGGTGGGTGTACATGTACTTGTAGAGTAGGCAGTAGGGGCAGCGTTTCTGGCCCCGGGAGTGCTCGTGGTAGACCTGTCCGTAGCACACTTTTGTATTGCTGCTGACCCGCTTCTCCCGCTTAACACTGTCAGTCCTGCCAAAGAAAGGCCGGTTGTCCGAGTCCTTCAGTAGTTCCACGTCGCCAAACATCAAGTCAGCATGCTCCTGCAAGGTCCTCATGTTGAAGAACTGGCTATTGTACTTCACCACTGTAGACAGCAAAGCCACAGGCCCTTCATCACCCAGGCAACCAGTCCTCCACATCTCCTCCTCATCGTTGAGGGAGAAATAGATAATGTTACGGGAGCGGGCACCCGACATGCCTGCCTTGCTGAGCACATGGAGTTTCTCTTTGAGCTTCTGGGACGAGGAGTTGAAGATGCCGCTGGTGATGGAGAAGCCTACGCCAGCATTTTTCAGTATGCGGTCCAGGCCCCTCCGAATGGCATGCAGAGAGGTGGCCAGGAAATCCGAGCCATCCGTCTTCTTTACACTCACATAGAAATCTCCCAGCAGCTCGTTCAGCTTGGGGGCTGGGATCTGGGGAGCCAGAAGAGACGACAGATATGAAAAAAAACTGCCAGCCCTGTATTAAAAGCCACTACAGAAGAGCGATCTGTCGTGTGTGACTATGATGAATCCCCACATGCACCAACCTCCTGTAAGTATCAGGACAAATTAAGAAAAGCAGAGTGTTTCATGGTAGGGCTTTTGTTACTTGTTGTAACATACTCGGAACCAAAGCTTATTGACCATTAGGGGTGCGCTGTTACACTTTAAGAAGTATTTGGTCAGCAGGTATTAAATCTATCAAAACACATCTATTTATTAATGTGTTGATTTCAAAACAAAAAAAGCTGCCCTTCCCTCACTGTTACAACTGAGTACCAATCAATGGCAATTAACTTCTGCACTGAGTGTTTTAAAAGCAGATTGGAAGCAAATTTCCCTTTCATCTAGGGTTCTGGCATTACAGGCATACCAAGGCCATAAACTGACAAAATATATTACAAAACTACCAAATGAAGCTGATTCATCACTTAAAATGTGATCATTCCTTAAACCACAAGTTACTGGAAACGGATATTGTTAATATTGGTAACAGCCCCAAGAGCATAGTTTGTATTAAAATGTAAAAAAAAATAGAGCACATGACATACATTTCTACCTGAAAGGCTAAGAAAATATGTATCCCAAGTTTAAATATGTTCAAATGTAGTTACCTTAGTAATGTCCATATAGTCCTTTAGCCCTTTGGTCATACACCAGTACCTCCAGACATTCAGTG